>NC_084550.2:23632500-23837500 GCF_033978685.3 Nerophis lumbriciformis
TGTTGTATGCACACTGTGTCGAGCGGAAATGGCCTATCATAGCAGCACAACGGCTATGAACGAACATTTGAAAAGAAAACCCCCGACAGCGTTCTTGCCATCACCATCAACAAGTCAATCGTCCGCGTGCGTATACGTTGTCATTATTACACAAAAACATGAATGTGTCATTTGTATCTGCGTTGTAAATTCATAAACTAAAGCACCGTTTGCTCTGAGAGGCGCGTTTGGCGTGCCTGTTCAGTGTTTACAAAGACGCGCTCCTCTTTAACGCTGTGGAGAGGCGGCGGCGGCGAGCGAGTGGCGAGGCGGGGCGCGCCGTGAGTGACGCCGCAAGAGACAGGGGACGACGAGCGAGCGAGGAAGAGGAGCTGAAAAGCGAGGAAAGAAAGAGAAAAGAGTTGGAAGAGAAAAGACTTTGTGTAAAATTAAAAGATTGTAAACCTGGCAAAGCCGTCTGGCGTTCAGTCTGTCGGTCCTGAAAGAACCCCACGGCACAAGACGTGTCACAAACGCTAACGTTAATTAGTTGTGCAAATACCTTTTACAACATTAACAGTTACATATACTATGTACAAACCAACAATTAACTTTCACTTTAATCATACTATCATTGTTGTGTTATTAAGCAAAATAAGCAATACTTTTACTTTTGTTGAAATGTTTACACTGTACACTTTTTTGTATTGGATGTTTAGCTTTATTTTTGCACATTTTAGCAAATAAGCAATACTTTTACTTTTGTTGAAATGTTTACACTTGTTACAGAATATTTCCGTTTTGCACTTTTTTGTATTGGATGTTTATCTTTATTTTTGCACATTTTAAAGCAAAATAAGCAATACTTTTACTTTTTAAATGCTTATACTATTCCAGAATATTAAGATTTGCACTGGATGTTTACTTTTATATTTGCACATTAAAAAGCAAATAAGCTACTTTTAATTTTGTTAAATGTTAAAAGTTTTAAATGTTTACATTGTTACAGAATATTTTGTCATGTTGTTGTCAATGTTGACTGAGTGGCCATACTTTTTTTTTTGTAAATAAAAGCCATGCCTTTTGAAAAAACTGGCCTACATTTATTTTTTCCTCTTCATTTTAAATAAAAAAAATAATCGGTAAAAGGACAAATAATCTATAGATTAATTGAAAAAAATAATCTATAGATTAACCGATTAATCGAAAAAATAATCTATAGATTAATCGATATAAACATAATCGTTAGCTGCAGCCCTAATGACAAGGCGTGTTTGTGTGAACGCTACCTGCAGTGTATTAATAATGTGTTCATGTATGACAAGGCGTGTGTGAATGCTACCTGCAGTGTGTTAATAATGTGTTCATTTATGACAAGGCGTGTGTGAATGCTACCTGCAGTGTATTAATAATGTGTTCATGTATGACAAGGCGTGTGTGAATGCTACCTGCAGTGTGTTAATAATGAGTTCATGTATGACAAGGTGTGTGTGAATGCTACTTGCAGTGTGTTAATAATGTGTTCATGTATGACAAGGCGTATGTGAATGCTACCTGCAGTGTGTTAATAATGAGTTCATGTATGACAAGGCATGTGTGAATGCTACCTGCAGTGTGTTAATAATGAGTTCATGTATGACAAGGTGTGTGTGTGAACGCTACCTGCAGTGTATTAATAATGTGTTCATGTATGACAAGGTGTGTGTGAATGCTACCTGCAGTGTGTTAATAATGTGTTCATGTATGACAAGGTGTGTGTGAATGCTACCTGCAGTGTATTAATAATGTGCTCATGTATGACAAGGCGTGTGTGAACGCTACCTGCAGTGTGTTAATGAGTTCATGTATGACAAGGCGTGTGTGAATGCTACCTGCAGTGTGTTAATGAGTTCATGTATGACAAGGCGTGTGTGAATGCTACCTGCAGTGTGTTAATAATGTGTTCATGTATGACAAGGCGTGTATGAACACTACCTGCAGTGTGTTAATAATGTGTTCATGTATGACAAGGCGTGTGTGTGTGAATGCTACCTGCAGTGTGAGGCCACACATTCATTACTGCAGTATTCTTTGTCCCAGTCTTGGCTCTCCACAGCTGGGTTGGTGCAGCCCGACCTCACACACACGCACATGGCCGCGCTGTCGCACAACTCCGTCACCTCCATCTCGTCCTGAAAGAGTCCGGAAACGTGTTCTTTAACCCCTTGCGGCCAAAACAGGTACTGTATGTGTTCCTTAAGCGATACCATTGATCAGCTTGAAGGTTAGTCGTGTGAAATTTCACCAGGCAGCTTATTAAAAGTTTCTTTTATAAACTTGCACTGGGTTTTGATTGCAACATTGTTTAAGTACGATATCAAAATAAAGTAAATACTTTCTCCTAAGGCTTCTTTGGACCCCGTTGACTACCATTATAACTGCTATATTATTTTTTTTTAAACTAATTCTGGCACATTATATTTATGCATGTTTTCATTGAAAACGAAATTAACCTCATTCTTTGCAGATTGAAAAACAACACATTATTCTTTTGGTGTATTTGTGCCCCTTCACCACAGGATAGCGCCAGAAAACCATGAGCATTATTCTCACAGCTTTGACAAGCGTAAATGAGTTAAACTGACATTAAAGAGCGGAAATGCAATATAAATGCTCTTGGGCAGTTATATATAACATTGCGCATATATACATATATATATATATATTGTTGCGTTTGGACCAGTTGTTCCTCCCAAGGAATCCAAGTTTCTGGTCGCTCGCTCCCAAGCTCTTTACGACACTTAAAGCTGAGTAAAAGAACCACCAGAGACAGAATAGGTATTTTGTATATATTTGCAAAGCTTTGTAAATATACTGAGACCAGTCCAGCATAAAACATTCAATCGCGCCACTAAGATGGTCTGCCCTACAAAATGGAAACCCTCTATTCTATCAAGTCTCTCTCTCTCCCACCCTCGCAGTCTTGTCCCTCCAGCCCAAACACATCCTCCGCACCTGGACATAAGAATAGATACGAGGAAGGAGTATCTCTCTTTCTTACATTCCACACTCAAGGTTAGCACACAGTATTTGCAGACAACCAAAAGACCACAATTGGAAGAAAAACACTAGCTGTTTTGTAATATGATTATGAAATTAAAGAAGTAACACTTAAATACGGATATATGTAAATATCTGCCTCCGACAATATATATATATATATATATATATATATATATATATATATATATATATATATATATATATATATATATATATTGAGTCTGTTTAGCTGATTTGTGAGCCACCTTCCGCAGCTAGTGGCGATGACTTCTGTTTTGTTTGATCAGCCAATTTACTGCTTTGTTACAGGCACCCTTTGGAAACAATTAAGGTGTGTAAATAAAGATTTACAAAATATTTCTGTGCAAATAACTAATTTCACAAAGTATATATACAGTATCTGCGGCTTATAGTCCGGTGCAGCTAATATATGGAAAACCGGTGCGCTCGATAGCCTGGAAAATATGGTAGTTAAATATTTCTGAGCAAGGAATTAGACAGAGTATGGAATTGTGCATGAAGTCTCTTTTTCAGACTCTTCTCACTGCGGACACAAATCCATAACGGCCTCAAGTTAGGCCTGTTCCTGGTACCAACACATATACTCAGTATTAGTCACACTGCCCTAAATCAAAGGAAGCAGACCCTCAGCACCTGGGGAGTCTTAGAATGCTTTGTATCAGCTCTGAATTATTGCACACCAGCGCTGGTTCAAAAAGAGGAGTAGACCACTAAAACACTTTTATGGCCAAATCCAAAAACCCTCAAGCGCTGTTGCATCGGTTTCTCTTTAGCACTGACATTGCATTTGCACCGATCCACTCTTTTGCGTCATATCTTTTATAAAGCTGTCCCCTCGTTTATTGCCGTCAATTAGGACCGGACATGACCGAAACATATTTTTAATGTACCCTAAGATTTTTTTGTTAAAATAAAGCCAATAATGCCACTTTTTGTTTATTTAGAAAAGTACCGAAATACATTTTGGTACCGGTACCAAAATAATGGTATCGAGACAACCCTTTTTAATTGAGAAATTCCTGGAATTTCAGGAAAACCGGGAATGTTGGTCGTTCCTTAACCAACTTGGTTTTTGTCCTGAATATGAGGAGTGTTTTGACGGTGGAACGGTTGAAATGGGTTGAAAAATGTGAAAGGAGTAGTCGAACTTAAGGGTGGAAATAGGTTACCAAAAAACGTGAATTCCTGGAAATGTGTTGAATGTAGGAAAATGGTAGTTTGAATGTCCAGGATGAGTGGAATGTGTTATAGTTGGAATGGTTTGAATAGGTTGAAAAAAGTGGGAATTGTGCAACTTGGAAAAATGTCCCATTCATTTCAATGGGAACTTCCTGGGAATTTGGGGAAAAGTGAAATTTTTTGGAAAATGATTGGGAGGATGAATGTCCTGAATGACCTGAGTTGGTTGGTGTTGGAATTGTTTAAATTGGTCAAAAAATGTTGAATTAGTAACAGTTTTTAATTGAGAAATTTTTGGAATTTTGGGAAAACCGGGAATTTTTCTAGTTTTGGTTTTTGTCCTGAATGTGAGGAGAGTTTTGACGGTGGAACGGTTGAAATGGGTTGAAAAATGTGAAAGGAGTAGTCGAACTTAAGGGTGGAAAAGGTTACCAAAAAACGGGAATTCCTGGAAATTTGTTGAATGTGGAAAAATAGTAGTTTGAATGTCCAGGATGAGTTGAATGTGTTGAAGGTGGAATGGTTTGAATGTTGAAGAGTTTGAATTTCCAGGAAAACCGGAATTTGGTTTGGAACTTGGGAAAGTGTTAATTTTAATGTCCAGGATGAGTGGAATGTGTTGATGTTGGAATGGTTTGAATAGGTTGAAAAATGTGGGAATTGTGCAACTTGGAAAAATGTCCCATTCATTTTAAATGGGAACTTCCTGGAATTTTGGGAAAAAAGGGATTTTTTTTTTTAATGATTTGGAGCATGAATGACCTGAATGAGCTGAGTTGGTTGGTGTTGGAATTGTTTAAATCGGTCAAGAAATGTTGAATTAGTGACAGTTTTTAATTGAGAAATTCCTGGAATTTCAGGAAAACTGAGGATTTTGGTAGTTCCTTAACCAACTTGGTTTTTGTCCTGAATATGAGGAGTGTTTTGACGGTGGAACGGTTGAAATGGGTTGAAAAATGTGAAAGAAGAAGTCAAACTTAAGAAGGGTGGGAATAGGTTACCAAAAAACGTGAATTCCTGGAAATGTGTTGAATGTGGGAAAATGGTAGTTTGAATGTCCAGGATGAGTTGAATGTGTTGAAGGTGGAATGGTTTGAATGTTGAAGAATTTGAATTTCCAGGAAAACCGGAATTTGGTTTGGAACTTGGGAAAGTGTTAGTTTTAATGTCCAGGATGAGTGGAATGTGTTGATGTTGGAATTGTTTGAATAGGTTGAAAAATGTGGGAATTGTGCAACTTGGAAAACTGTCCCATTCATTTTAAATGGGAACTTCCTGGAATTTTGGGAAAAACGGGTTTTTGTTTTTTTTAATGATTTGGAGCATGAATGACCTGAATGAGCTGAATTGGTTGGTGTTGGAGTTGTTTAAATCGGTCAAGAAATGTTGAATTAGTGACAGTTTTTAATTGAGAAATTCCTGGAATTTCAGGAAAACTGAGGATTTTGGTAGTTCCTTAACCAACTTGGTTTTTGTCCTGAATATGAGTGTTTTGACGGTGGAACGGTTGAAATGGGTTGAAAAATGTGAAAGGGTGGGAATAGGTTACCAAAAAACGTGAATTCCTGGAAATGTGTTGAATGTGGGAAAATGGTAGTTTGAATGTCCAGGATGAGTTGAATGTGTTGAAGGTGGAATGGTTTGAATGTTGAAGAGTTTGAATTTCCAGGAAAACCGGAATTTGGTTTGGAACTTGGGAAAGTGTTAGTGTGAATGTCCAGGATGAGTGGAATGTGTTGATGTTGGAATGGTTTGAATAGGTTGAAAAATGTGGGAATTGTGCAACTTGGAAAAATGTCCCATTCATTTTAAATGGGAACTTTCTGGAACTTTGGGAAAAACAGGATTTTTTTTTTTTTAATGATTAGGAGCATGAATGACCTGAATGAGCTGAATTGGTTGGTGTCGGAATTGTTTAAATCGGTCAAGAAATGTTGAATTAGTGACAGTTTTTAATTGAGAAATTCCTGGAATTTCAGGAAAACTGAGGATTTTGGTAGTTCCTTAACCAACTTGGTTTTTGTCCTGAATATGAGGAGTGTTTTGACGGTAGAACGGTTGAAATGGGTTGAAAAATGTGAAAGGAGATGTCTTAAGAAGGGTGGGAATAGGTTACCAAAAAACGTGAATTCCTGGAAATGTGTTGAATGTGGGAAAATGGTAGTTTGAATGTCCAGGATGAGTTGAATGTGTTGAAGGTGGAATGGTTTGAATGTTGAAGAGTTTGAATTTCCAGGAAAACCGGAATTTGGTTTGGAACTTGGGAAAGGGTTAGTTTTAATGTCCAGGATGAGTGGAATGTGTTGATGTTGGAATGGTTTGAATAGGTTGAAAAATGTGGGAATTGTGCAACTTGGAAAAATGTCCCATTCATTTCAATGGGAACTTCCTGGGAATTTGGGGAAAAGTGAAATTTTTTGGAAAATGATTGGGAGGATGAATGTCCTGAATGACCTGAGTTGGTTGGTGTTGGAATTGTTTAAATTGGTCCAAAAATGTTGAATTAGTAACAGTTTTTAATTGAGAAATTCTTGGAATTTTGGGAAAACCGGGAATTTTTCTAGTTTTGGTTTTTGTCCTGAATGTGAGGAGAGTTTTGACGGTGGAACGGTTGAAATGGGTTGAAAAATGTGAAAGGAGTAGTCGAACTTAAGGGTGGAAAAGGTTACCAAAAAACGGGAATTCCTGGAAATTTGTTGAATGTGGAAAAATAGTAGTTTGAATGTCCAGGATGAGTTGAATGTGTTGAAGGTGGAATGGTTTGAATGTTGAAGAGTTTGAATTTCCAGGAAAACTGGAATTTGGTTTGGAACTTGGGAAAGTGTTAATTTTAATGTCCAGGATGAGTGGAATGTGTTGATGTTGGAATGGTTTGAATAGGTTGAAAAATGTGGGAATTGTGCAACTTGGAAAAATGTCCCATTCATTTTAAATGGGAACTTCCTGGAATTTTGGGAAAAAAGGGATTTTTTTTTTTAATGATTTGGAGCATGAATGACCTGAATGAGCTGAGTTGGTTGGTGTTGGAATTGTTTAAATCGGTCAAGAAATGTTGAATTAGTGACAGTTTTTAATTGAGAAATTCCTGGAATTTCAGGAAAACTGAGGATTTTGGTAGTTCCTTAACCAACTTGGTTTTTGTCCTGAATATGAGGAGTGTTTTGACGGTGGAACGGTTGAAATGGGTTGAAAAATGTGAAAGGAGAAGTCAAACTTAAGAAGGGTGGGAATAGGTTACCAAAAAACGTGAATTCCTGGAAATGTGTTGAATGTGGGAAAATGGTAGTTTGAATGTCCAGGATGAGTTGAATGTGTTGAAGGTGGAATGGTTTGAATGTTGAAGAATTTGAATTTCCAGGAAAACCGGAATTTGGTTTGGAACTTGGGAAAGTGTTAGTTTTAATGTCCAGGATGAGTGGAATGTGTTGATGTTGGAATTGTTTGAATAGGTTGAAAAATGTGGGAATTGTGCAACTTGGAAAACTGTCCCATTCATTTTAAATGGGAACTTCCTGGAATTTTGGGAAAAACGGGTTTTTGTTTTTTTTAATGATTTGGAGCATGAATGACCTGAATGAGCTGAATTGGTTGGTGTTGGAGTTGTTTAAATCGGTCAAGAAATGTTGAATTAGTGACAGTTTTTAATTGAGAAATTCCTGGAATTTCAGGAAAACTGAGGATTTTGGTAGTTCCTTAACCAACTTGGTTTTTGTCCTGAATATGAGGAGTGTTTTGACGGTAGAACGGTTGAAATGGGTTGAAAAATGTGAAAGGAGTAGTCGAACTTAAGGGTGGAAAAGGTTACCAAAAAACGGGAATTCCTGGAAATTTGTTGAATGTGGAAAAATAGTAGTTTGAATGTCCAGGATGAGTTGAATGTGTTGAAGGTGGAATGGTTTGAATGTTGAAGAGTTTGAATTTCCAGGAAAACTGGAATTTGGTTTGGAACATGGGAAAGTGTTAATTTTAATGTCCAGGATGAGTGGAATGTGTTGATGTTGGAATGGTTTGAATAGGTTGAAAAATGTGGGAATTGTGCAACTTGGAAAAATGTCCCATTCATTTTAAATGGGAACTTCCTGGAATTTTGGGAAAAACAGGATTTTTTTTTTTTTTTAATGATTAGGAGCATAAATGACCTGAATGAGCTGAATTGGTTGGTGTCGGAATTGTTTAAATCGGTCAAGAAATGTTGAATTAGTGACAGTTTTTAATTGAGAAATTCCTGGAATTTCAGGAAAACTGAGGATTTTGGTAGTTCCTTAACCAACTTGGTTTTTGTCCTGAATATGAGGAGTGTTTTGACGGTAGAACGGTTGAAATGGGTTGAAAAATGTGAAAGGAGATGTCTTAAGAAGGGTGGGAATAGGTTACCAAAAAACGTGAATTCCTGGAAATGTGTTGAATGTGGGAAAATGGTAGTTTGAATGTCCAGGATGAGTTGAATGTGTTGAAGGTGGAATGGTTTGAATGTTGAAGAGTTTGAATTTCCAGGAAAACCGGAATTTGGTTTGGAACTTGGGAAAGGGTTAGTTTTAATGTCCAGGATGAGTGGAATGTGTTGATGTTGGAATGGTTTGAATAGGTTGAAAAATGTGGGAATTGTGCAACTTGGAAAAATGTCCCATTCATTTCAATGGGAACTTCCTGGGAATTTGGGGAAAAGTGAAATTTTTTGGAAAATGATTGGGAGGATGAAAGGGAAAAAAGGGATTTTTTTTTTAATGATTTGGAGCATGAATGACCTGAATGAGCTGAGTTGGTTGGTGTTGGAATTGTTTAAATCGGTCAAGAAATGTTGAATTAGTGACAGTTTTTAATTGAGAAATTCCTGGAATTTCAGGAAAACTGAGGATTTTGGTAGTTCCTTAACCAACTTGGTTTTTGTCCTGAATATGAGGAGTGTTTTGACGGTGGAACGGTTGAAATGGGTTGAAAAATGTGAAAGGAGAAGTCAAACTTAAGAAGGGTGGGAATAGGTTACCAAAAAACGTGAATTCCTGGAAATGTGTTGAATGTGGGAAAATGGTAGTTTGAATGTCCAGGATGAGTTGAATGTGGAATGGTTTGAATGTTGAAGAATTTGAATTTCCAGGAAAACCGGAATTCGGTTTGGAACTTGGGAAAGGGTTAGTTTTAATGTCCAGGATGAGTGGAATGTGTTGATGTTGGAATGGTTTGAATAGGTTGAAAAATGTGGGAATTGTGCAACTTGGAAAAATGTCCCATTCATTTTAAATGGGAAATTCCTGGAATTTTGGGAAAAACAGGATTTTTAAAAAATGATTTGGAGCATGGATGAGCTGAATTGGTTGGTGTTGGAATTGTTTAAATCGGTCAAGAAATGTTGAATTAGTGACAGTTTTTAAATTGAGAAATTCCTGGAATTTCAGGAAAACTAAGGATTTTGGTAGTTCCTTAACCAACTTGGTTTTTGTCCTGAATATGAGGAGTGTTTTGACGGTGGAACGGTTGAAATGGGTTGAAAAATGTGAAAGGAGAAGTCAAACTTAAGAAGGGTGGGAATAGGTTACCAAAAAATGTGAATTCCTGGAAATGTGTTGAATGTAGGAAAATGGTAGTTTGAATGTCCAGGATGAGTTGAATGTGTTATAGTTGGAATGGTTTGAATAGGTTGAAAAAAGTGGGAATTGTGCAACTTGGAAAAATGTCCCATTCATTTCAATGGGAACTTCCTGGGAATTTGGGGAAAAGTGGGCTTTTTTGGAAAATGATTGGGAGCATGAATGTCCTGAATGACCTGAGTTGGTTGGTGTTGGAATTGTTTAATTTGGTCAAGAAATGTTGAATTAGTAACAGTTTTTAATTGAGAAATTCCTGGAATTTTGGGAAAACCGGGAATTTTTCTAGTTTTGGTTTTTGTCCTGAATGTGAGGAGTGTTTTGACGGTGGAACGGTTGAAATAGGTTGAAAAATGTGAAAGGAGTAGTCGAACTTAAGGGTGGAAAAGGTTACCAAAAAACGGGAATTCCTGGAAATTTGTTGAATGTGGAAAATTAGTAGTTTGAATGTCCAGGATGAGTAGAATGTGGAATAACAATGGAATAATGGTATCTAGACAACCCTACTACAAACATGTATTTTTAAGACACCACATCCACTGTTTCAAGTAAATATTAAAGAAATAACTTACAGTTGATGTCTTGAAAGTGACAAGGTAAACATCCAGTGTAAAGTGTATCGCAGAATGCAGACTTTCTTACCTCTGCCAAAGAAGTTATGTTTGTCTGTTTGTTAGCAGCATAACTCAAACAGTTATGGACAGATTTTGATGACATTTTCAGGAAACGTCAAAAAAAAAATCCTCTTGATTACTGTGAGTACGAACGCACTTCACTCCTACTCTGCAAAAACTGAAATCTAAGCAAGATGAAATATCTCAAATAAGGGTGATATTTGCTTATTTTCTGTCTGATAAGATAATTCTTCTCACTAAGCAGATTTGATGTTAGAGTGTTTTACTTGTTTTAAGGGTTTTGGTCCTAAATGATCTCAGTAAGCTATTACAGCTTGTTGCTGAGATTTGATGACCTATATTGAGTAAAACATGCTTGAAACTAGAATATCAACTGTTGCAAAGCTGTGTCATCAACACTCACAAGTATAAAACTGCTTTTTTTAAAGTAATAATTCTTACTTCAAGCATGAAAAAAAATCATGATGCCGAGCGCATATCATTATGTCAAGATAATGGCACTAATATTTAAGAATATTTTTCAACATATTGAGAAAAAAGGTCTCTTTTTTTTCTACCAAGAAAAGTGCACTTGTTATTAGTGAGAATATACTTATTTTAAGGTATTTTGGGGTTCATTGAGGTTAGCTAATTTTGCTTGTTTTGGAAAGTCTTGACCAGTCGAATTTTCTTGTTCTATTGGCAGATATATTTGCTTAGTTCAAATAAAATACCCCTCATTTTTGTATTTGTTTTTCTTGTTTTTGAACACTGACTTTTTGCAGTGTGCTTACTAAAAGACAAGTTCACTATTTTATTTAAGGACAAACTTGCAATAAGAAACATATGTTTAATGTACCCTAAGATTTTTTGTTGAAATAAAGCCAATAATGCCATTTTTTTGTTTATTTAGAAAAGTACCGAAAAGTATCGAAATACATTATGGTACCGGTACCAAAATATTGGTATTGAGACAACCCTACTACAAACATGTATTTTTAAGAAACAACATCCACTGTTCCAAGTAAATATTAAATGAAGAACTTACTTAGTTGATGTCTTGAAAGTGGCAACGTAAATGTATCATTATTCTTCAATATTTCTGGCGGCCGTTGTGTCCTATTATACTCAGCGGTCTTTGAACACACCGTGCACAATTGAACAGTTTAGTTGCTGTGTTCATTTAGGGTTGGATTGGGTTTTGTTAAGTACAGACACTATATTGCCAAAAGTATTAGGCCACCCATCCAAATTATGAGAATCAGGCCACAGGTGTATAAAATCCAGCACTTAGGCATGGAGACTGTTTCTACAAACATTTGTGAAAGAATGTGCCGCTCTCAGTGATTTCCAGCGTGGAACTGTCATAGGATGCCACCTGTGCAACAAATCTAGTCGTGAAATTTCCTCGCTCCTAAATATTCCAAAGTCAACTTTATTACAAGAAAATGGAAGAGTTTGGGAACAACAGCAACTCAGCCACCAAATGGTAGGCCACGTAAACTGACAGAGAGGGGTCAGCGGATGCTGAAGCGCATAGTGCAAAGACTTTCTGCACAGTCAGTTGCTACAGAGCTCCAAACGTCATGTGACCTTCCAATTAGCCCACGTACAGTACGCAGGGAGCTTCATGGAATGTGTTTCCATGGCCGAGCAGCTGCATCTAAGCCATGCATCACCATCCCAATGCAAAGCGTGGGATGCAGTGGTGTAAAGCACGTCGCCACTGGACTCTAGAGCAGTGGAGACGCCTTCTCTGGACTGATGAATCACGCTTTTCCATCCGGCAATCCGAGTCTGGGTTTGGAGGTTGCCAGAAGAACGGTACATTTCCCACTGCATTGTGCCAAGTGTGAAATTTGGTGGAGGAGGAATGATGGTGTGGGGTTGTTGTTTTTTTTAGGAGTTGGGCTTGGCCCCTTAGTTCCAGTGAAAGGAACTTTGAATGTTCCTGAATACCAAAACATTTTGGACAATTCCATGCTCCCAACCTTGTGGGAACAGTTTGGAGCGGTCCCCTTCCTCTTCCAACATGACTGTGCACCAGTGCACAAAGCAAGGTCCATAAAGACACGGATGACAGAGTTTGGTGTGGATGAACTTGACTGGCCTGCACAGAGTCCTGACCTGAACCCGATAGAACACCTTTGGGATGAATTAGAACGGAGACTGAGAGCCAGGCCTTCCCCACCAACATCATTGTGTGACCTGTGGGGTTGTTTTTCAGGAGTTGGGCTTGGCCCCTTAGTTCCAGTGAAAGGAACTTTGAATGCTACAGGATACCAAAACATTTTGGACAATTCCATGGGATGGCACTTCAAGTTCATATGTGAGTAAAGGCAGGTAGACCAAATACTTTTGGGAATATAGTGTAACTCCACATGTGTTCATTCATAGTTTTGATGCCTTCAGTGACAATCTACAATGTAAATCAGGCCTGGGCAAATTAAGGCCCGGGGGCCACGTGTGGTCCGTTAAGCTTTGCAATCTGGCCCGCCGGACATTCCCAAATCATTTTTGTAGATCTTTAAGATGGAAAGTGTAGCTGCCATTATGATGTTTACACATGACTGTAAGTCTTGAACTATATAAAGTATTTCAATGGTTGGAATCTGCGCTTTTGGATGATATACCAGTTACTATGGTCATCTAATTAGTTACTACCACCCGAACGCTTCCCGAGGGAGGTGTTTAGGGCACGTCCGACCGGCAGGAGGCCACGGGGAAGACCCAGGACACGTTGGGAAGACTATCTCTTCCGGCTGGCCTGGGAACGCCTCGGGATCCCCCGGAAGGAGCTGGACGAAGTGGCTGGGGAGAGGGAAGTCTGGGCTTCTCTGCTTAGGCTGCTGCCCCCGTGACCCCACCTCGGATAAGCGGAAGAAAATGGATGGATGGTAGAGATGTCCGATAATATCGGCAGGCCGATATTATCGACCGATAAATGCTTTAAAATGTAATATCGGAAATTATCGGCATCGTTTTTTGTTTTTTTAATCGGTATTGGTTTTTTTTAAATCAACATAAAAAACATAAGATACACTTACAATTAGTGCACCAACCCAAAAAACCTCCCTCCCCCATTCACACTCATTCACATTCATTCACACAAAAGGGTTGTTTCTTTCTGTTATTAATATTCTGGTTCCTACATTATATAACAATATATATCAATACAGTCTGCAAGGGATACAGTCCGTAAGCACACATGATTGTGCGTGCTGCTGGTCCACTAATAGTACTAACCTTTAACACTTAATTTTTACTAATTTTCATTAATTACTCGTTTCTATGTAACTGTTTTTATATTGTTTTACTTTCTTTTTTATTCAAGATTTTTTTATTTTTTTTATTTATCTTATTTTATTTTATTAATTTTTTTTTAAAAAGGACCTTATCTTCATACCTGGTTGTCCAAATTAGGCATAATAATGTGTTAATTCCACGACTGTATATATCGGTATCGGTTGATATCGGTATCGGTAATGAAGAGTTGGACAATATCGGAATATCAGATATCAGCAAAAAAGCCATTATCTGACATCCCTAATGGATGGTAATCTAATTAGTGACTATGGTCATCTAATTAGTTACTATGGTAATCTACATCACAGCAGCTCAGACGAGGCACCAAGCAGTGTGGGCGGGAAGTGTTTCCACAGACCCGGAAGGAGATTTTCACAACAAAGTTCTAAAGCTTAGTGATGTATAAGATGTATCAGATTGTAGGTGAGTTTATTTTGTACCCTTCGCGTTCATATTTCACTGTTTGTTGCATTTTTGTTGCACTTGATTGTAAAATATGTCGATCGCAAGGGGGTGTGACGTTCCTATTTTATCAATATTCAGTGTTTTATCCTTCATAGAAAAAAATAAAATTCCATTACGTTTTTTAAGGCGGTCTGTCATAATGTTTTTAGCATTCAATCAGACATTATTGTGAGGTTTTGTATTAGTGTCCCTAAAAATAGATATACCGGCCCCCAGACACATTTTTCTCTAAATGTGGCCCCCGAGTCAAAATAAATGCCCAGGCAAATAGTAAATTGTCATGAAAATAAAGAAAACGCATTGAATGAGGAGAAGGCGTGTCCAAAGGCTTGGCCTGTAAATTGCCAAAAATTCTTCACTTTGTCCGGCAAAGAAAAAAAGGACGCAATGATGGCCGCCACTTAAGTCCTGATCAGTCGTCTACACCAGTGTTTTTCAACATTTTTTGAGCCAAGGCGCATTTTTTTCATTGAAAAAAATCCAACAGCAGAAAACATAAAAAAATGCAGGCGATATTGACAATAAAAAGTTGTTCTCGCAATTGTTGGATATGAATTGAAACCATAACCAACCATGCGTCACTATAGCTCTTGTCTCAAAGTACTGTTTTGGGTGTTTTCCTGTGTGTAGTGATTGAGTTCTTGTCTTGCGCTCCTATTTTGGTGGCTTTTCCTTTTTGTTGATATTTTCCTGTAGCAGTTTCATGTCTTCCTTTGTCCTTTGTGGGCACATTGTTGATTGTAATTGTCATGTACGGATGTACTTTGTGGACGCCGTCTGCGCTCCACACGCTGTAAGTCTTTGCTGTCGTCCAGCATTTTGTTTTTGTTTACTTTGCAGCCAGATCAGTTTTAGTTTCGTTTTTGCGGCAATTGCCTTTGGTTTATTTGTGGTTTAAGCCATACTTGCCAACCCTCCCGGATTTCCCGGGAGACTCCCGAAATTCAGCGCCTCTCCCGAAAACCTCCCGGGACAAATTTTCTCCCGAAAATCTCCCGAAATTCAGGCGGACCTGGAGGCCACGCCCCCTCCAGCTCCATGCGGACCTGAGTCCGCTTTCCCACAATATAAAGAACGTCTACAGTAAAGCAGTCCGTCTGCCGTAAACAGCAATGTTGTGACACTCTTAAACAGGACAATACTGCCATCTAGTGCATTTGATGAAAGCACTTTTGTGCGTGCCACACAGCAATGCATAGTCAGAGAGGGTGTTCAGCATGGTTAGAAAAATAGTGACAGAGAATAGAACAAGGATGGACAATTCAACCCTTAACTCAACAATGAGTAGATGAGTGTTATGTGTGTGTATATGTGTAAATAAATGAACACTGAAATGCAAGTATTTCTTTTATTTATATATATATATATATATATATATATATATATATATATATATATATATATATATATATATATATATATATATATATATCCATCCATTCATTTACTACCGCTTATTCCCTTCGGGGTCGCGGGGATATATATATATATATCTATATATATATATGAAATACTTGACTTGGTGAATTCTAGCTGTAAATATACTCCTCCCCTCTTAACCACGCCCCCGCCCCAACCACGCCCCCCGCACCCACCCCCCACCTCCCGAAATTGGAGGTCTCAAGGTTGGCAAGTATGGTTTAAGCTGTCGTCTGCATATTGTGATCACGACAAACCATGTTCCCAACATCCACATCTACGACATTAGCTACTTGCTGCCACCTACTGATATGGAAGAGTATAACATGCTGACTCTGCCGAGCTCCAGACAACACCGACACTCAACAACGGTACATTATTTGCGGATTATAACTACTGGTTTGCAAAAAATATTTTTAGCCCAAATGGGTGAAATTACATAATTTCCCACGGCACACCAGACAATATCTCGCGGCACACAGTGGTTGAAAAACAGAAGATGCAAGTACGTACCTCGTCTGACGGCAGCGCTTCCGAGATGACCTTCTCTCGCTGACCCGCGGACACGGCGGAATTGACCACATGCACGGTGGCCGCAGGTTTGGATGAGGACAGGGTGGAGTTCACCGTGACGGGGACGATGACGGACAGCAAGTCCTTCTTCTGAAAAGAGGCGGGGAGTATTTTTATCTTAAGCGGAGGTGGCTGGGCCACTGTGATGAACACGGGGGTGCTTCCTCCCTCGCGGGGCTTGGCCTGCAAGCGCGGCGGCGCCGGCGCCATCTGTTGGAGCGGCGGAGGCGGCGGGGCGTTCTGCATCTGCTGCAGAGGCGGCGGCAAGCGGGGGCCGCCGGCTAACAGGAGAGTGGGCTGCAGGCCGTGGACGCCACCGGGCAGCAGCGTGACGAGCCGCGCCCCCGCCTGGAGCATGTGCTTGGGGATTATGATCTTGGTGATGGCCTGGGTCGTCGGCATGGGTTTATTCGCCCCCGTGCGGGACCGCGTCGCCATCTCCGGGACGTCCAGGATAATGTTCGAGGCGCAGATGTTGGTGATGGTGTTCTGCTCGGCGTCGTTTGGAAGCCGGACCACCTGCTGACCTACGGAGGGGACGACCGCGGGATTTTGGGTGACCTCAGGCGGAGGTGGTGAAGGCGACGTCTCCACTTCGTCGGCGGGAGGCTGGTGGGAGAGGAGATGTCACGTTAACTAGAAGAGGCAAATTCCTGAAGGAATTGCGTGTGAATGCCCCGATGCTGACGTTGAAGTGAAATGCTGACAGAATGTAGTATGAATGTAAGAATAGTTTGAATGTCGAAGAGTTTGAATTTCCAGGAAAACTGGAATTTGGTTCGGAACTTGGGAAAGTGTTAGTTTGAATGTCCACCGGACGGTGGAACGGTTGAAATGGGTTGAAAAATGTGAAAGGAGTAGTCGAACTTAATGGTGGAAATAGGTTCCCAAAAAAAACGGGAATTCCTGGAAATGGTTTGAATGTTGAAGAGTTTGAATTTCCAGGGAAACCGGAATTTGGTTTGAAACTTGGGAAAGTGTTAGTTTCAAAGCCCAGGAATGTGTTGATGTTGGAACAGTTTGAATAGGTTTAACAAAGTGGGGATTATGCAACTTGGAAAAATGTCGCATTCATTTCAATGGGAACTTTCTGGAAATTTGAGGAAAAGCAGGATTTTTTGGAAAATGATTGGGAGCATGAATGTCCTGAATGAACTGAATTGGTTGGTGTTGGAATTGTTTAAATTGGTCAAGAAATGTTGAATTAGTAACAGTTTTTAATTGAGAAATCCTGGAATTTCGGGAAAACCGGGAATTTTTCTAGTTTGGTTTTTGTTCTGAATGTGAGGAGTGTTTTGACGGTGCAACGGTTGAAATGGGTTGAAAAATGTGAAAGGAGTAGTCGAACTTAAGGGTGGAAATAGGTTACCAAAAAACGTGAATTCCTGGAAATGGTTTGAATGTTGAAGAGTTTGAATTTCCAGGGAAACCGGAATTTGGTTTGAAACTTGGGAAAGTGTTAGTTTCAAAGCCCAGGATGAGTGGAATGTGTTGATGTTGGAATGGTTTGAATAGGTTTAACAAAGTGGGAATTATGCAACTTGAAAAAATGTCGCATTCATTTCAATGGGAACTTCCTGGAAATTTGAGGAAAAGCAAGATTTTTGGGAAAATGATTGGGAGCATGAATGTCCTGAATGAACTGAATTGGTTGGTGTTGGAATTGTTTAAATTGGTCAAGAAATGTTGAATTAGTAACAGTTTTTAATTGAGAAATCCTGGAATTTCGGGAAAACCGGCAATTTTTCTAGTTTGGTTTTTGTCCTGAATGCGAGGAGGGTTTTGACGGTGGAACGGTTGAAATGAGTTGAAAAATGTGAAAGGAGTAGTCGAACTTAAGGGTGGAAATAGGTTACCAAAAAAACGTGAATTCCTGGAAATTTGTTGAATGTGGAAAAATAGCAGTTTGAATTTCCAGCATGAGTTGAATGTGGAATGGTTTGAATGTCGAAGAGTTTGAATTTCCAGGAAAACCGGAATTTGGTTTGGAACTTGGGAAAGTGTTAGTTTGAATGTCCAGGATGAGTGGAATGTGTTGATGTTGGAATGGTTTGAATAGGTTGAAAAAAGTGGGAATTATGCAACTTGGAAAAATGTCCCATTCGCTTTAATGGGAACTTCCTGGAAATTTGGGGAAAAGCGGGATTTTTTGGAAATTGATTGGGAGCATGAATGTCCTGAATGAGCTGAGTTGGTTGGTGTTGGAATTGTTTAAATTGGTCAAGAAATGTTGAATTAGTAACAGTTTTTAATTGAGAAATCCTGGAATTTCGGGAAAACCGGGAATTTTTCTAGTTTGGTTTTTGTCCTGAATGTGAGGAGTGTTTTGACGGTGGAATGGTTGAAATGGGTTGAAAAATGTGAAAGGAATAGTCAAACTTAAGGGTGGAAATAGGTTACCAAAAAACGTGAATTCCTGGAAATGATTTGAATGTTGAAGAGTTTGAATTTCCAGGGAAACCGGAATTTGGTTTGAAACTTGGGAAAGTGTTAGTTTGAATGTCCAGGATGAGTGGAATGTGTTGATGTTGGAATGGTTTGAATAGGTTTAAAAAAAAGTGGGAATTCTGCAACTTGGAAAAATGTCCCATTCGTTTAAATGGGAACTTCCTGGAAATTTGGGAATTTGGGGAAAAGCGGGATTTTTTGGAAATTGATTGGGAGCATAAATGTCCTGAATGAGCTGAGTTGGTTGGTGTTGGAATTGTTTAAATCGGTCAAGAAATGTTGAATTAGTAACAGTTCTTAATTGAGAAATTCCTGGAATTTCTGGAAAACCGGGAATTTTTCTAGTTTGGTTTTTGTCCTGAATGTGAGGAGGGTTTTGACGGTGGAACGGTTGAAATGAGTTGAAAAATGTGAAAGGAGTAGTCGAACTTAAGGGTGGAAATAGGTTACCAAAAAACGTGAATTCCTGGAAATGGTTTGAATGTTGAAGAGTTTGAATTTCCAGGGAAACCGGAATTTGGTTTGAAACTTGGGAAAGTGTTAGTTTGAATGTCCAGGATGAGTGCAATGTTTGATGTTGGAATGGTTTGAATAGGTTGAAAAAAGTGGGAATTGTGCAACTTGGAAAAAGGTCCCATTCATTTCAATGGGAACTTCCTGGAAATTTGAGGAAAAGCAGGATTTTTTGGAAAATGATTGGGAGCATGAATGTCCTGAATTAACTGAGTTGGTTGGTGTTGGAATTGTTTAAATCGGTCAAGAAATGTTGAATTAGTAACAGTTTTTAATTGAGAAATTCCTGGAATTTCGGGAAAACCGGGAATTTTTCTAGTTTGTTTTTTTTCCTGAATGTGAGGAGTGTTTTGACGGTGGAACGGTTGAAATGGGTTGAAAAATGTGAAAGGAGTAGTCGAACTTAATGGTGGAAATAGGTTACCAAAAAACGGGAATTCCTTGAAATGGTTTGAATGTTGAAGAGTTTGAATTTCCAGGGAAACCGGAATTTGGTTTGAAACTTGGGAAAGTGTTAGTTTCAAAGTCCAGGATGAGTGGAATGTGTTGATGTTGGAATGGTTTGAATAGGTTGAAAAAAGTGGGAATTGTGCAACTTGGAAAAAGGTCCCATTCATTTCAATGGGAACTTCCTGGAAATTTGAGGAAAAGCAGGATTTTTTTGGAAAATGATTGGGAGCATGAATGTCCTGAATGAACTGAGTTGGTTGGTGTTGGAATTGTTTAAATCGGTCAAGAAATGTTGAATTAGTAACAGTTTTTAATTGAGAAATTCCTGGAATTTCGGGAAAACCGGGAATTTTTCTAGTTTGGTTTTTGTCCTGAATGCGAGGAGGGTTTTGACGGTGGAACGGTTGAAATGAGTTGAAAAATGTGAAAGGAGTAGTCGAACTTAAGGGTGGAAATAGGTTACCAAAAAAACGTGAATTCCTGGAAATTTGTTGAATGTGGAAAAATAGCAGTTTGAATTTCCAGCATGAGTTGAATGTGGAATGGTTTGAATGTCGAAGAGTTTGAATTTCCAGGAAAACCGGAATTTGGTTTGGAACTTGGGAAAGTGTTAGTTTGAATGTCCAGGATGAGTGGAATGTGTTGATGTTGGAATGGTTTGAATAGGTTGAAAAAAGTGGGAATTATGCAACTTGGAAAAATGTCCCATTCGCTTTAATGGGAACTTCCTGGAAATTTGGGGAAAAGCGGGATTTTTTGGAAATTGATTGGGAGCATTAATGTCCTGAATGAGCTGAGTTGGTTGGTGTTGGAATTGTTTAAATTGGTCAAGAAATGTTGAATTAGTAACAGTTTTTAATTGAGAAATCCTGGAATTTCGGGAAAACCGGGAATTTTTCTAGTTTGGTTTTTGTCCTGAATGTGAGGAGTGTTTTGACGGTGGAATGGTTGAAATGGGTTGAAAAATGTGAAAGGAATAGTCAAACTTAAGGGTGGAAATAGGTTACCAAAAAACGTGAATTCCTGGAAATGATTTGAATGTTGAAGAGTTTGAATTTCCAGGGAAACCGGAATTTGGTTTGAAACTTGGGAAAGTGTTAGTTTGAATGTCCAGGATGAGTGGAATGTGTTGATGTTGGAATGGTTTGAATAGGTTTTAAAAAAAGTGGGAATTATGCAACTTGGAAAAATGTCCCATTCGTTTAAATGGGAACTTCCTGGAAATTTGGGAATTTGGGGAAAAGCGGGATTTTTTGGAAATTGATTGGGAGCATAAATGTCCTGAATGAGCTGAGTTGGTTGGTGTTGGAATTGTTTAAATCGGTCAAGAAATGTTGAATTAGTAACAGTTCTTAATTGAGAAATTCCTGGAATTTCTGGAAAACCGGGAATTTTTCTAGTTTGGTTTTTGTCCTGAATGTGAGGAGGGTTTTGACGGTGGAACGGTTGAAATGAGTTGAAAAATGTGAAAGGAGTAGTCGAACTTAAGGGTGGAAATAGGTTACCAAAAAAACGTGAATTCCTGGAAATGGTTTGAATGTTGAAGAGTTTGAATTTCCAGGGAAACCGGAATTTGGTTTGAAACTTGGGAAAGTGTTAGTTTCAAAGTCCAGGATGAGTGGAATGTGTTGATGTTGGAATGGTTTGAATAGGTTGAAAAAAGTGGGAATTGTGCAACTTGGAAAAAGGTCCCATTCATTTCAATGGGAACTTCCTGGAAATTTGAGGAAAAGCAGGATTTTTTTGGAAAATGATTGGGAGCATGAATGTCCTGAATGAACTGAGTTGGTTGGTGTTGGAATTGTTTAAATCGGTCAAGAAATGTTGAATTAGTAACAGTTTTTAATTGAGAAATTCCTGGAATTTCGGGAAAACCGGGAATTTTTCTAGTTTGGTTTTTGTCCTGAATGTGAGGAGTGTTTTGACGGTGGAACGGTTGAAATGGATTGAAAAATGTGAAAGGAGTAGTCGAACTTAAGGGTGGAAATAAGTTACCAAGAAACGGGAATTCCTGGAAATGTGTTGAATGTGGGAAAATGGTAGTTTGAATGTCCAGGATGAGTTGAATGTGTTGAATGTGGAATGGTTTGAATGTTGAAGAGTTTGAATTTCCAGGAAAACCGGAATTTGGTTTGGAGCTTGGGAAAGTGTTAGTTTGAATGTCCAGAATGAGTGGAATGTGTTGATGTTGGAATGGTTTGAATAGGTTTAAAAAAGTGGGAATTGTGCAACTTGGAAAAATGTCCCATTCATTTCAGTGGAAATTCTTAGAAATTTGGGAATTTGGGGAAAAGCGGGATTTTTTTGGAAAATGATTGGGAGGTTGGTTGGTGTTGGAATTGTTTAAATCGGTCAAGAAATGTTGAATTAGTAACAGTTTTTAATTGAGAAATTCCTGGAATTTCGGGAAAACTGGGAATTTTTCTAGTTTGGTTTTTGTCCTGAATGTGAGGAATGTTTTGACGATGGAACGCTTGAAATGGGTTGAAAAATGTGAAAGGAGTAGTCGAACTTAAGGGTGGAAATAGTTTACCAAAAAACAGGAATTCCTGGAAATTTGTTGAATGTGGAAAAATAGTAGTTTGAATGTCCAGGATTAGTTAAATGTGGAATGGTTTGAATGTTGAAGAGTTTGAATTTCCAGGAAAACTGGAATTTGGTTTGGAACTTTGGGAAAGTGTTAGTTTGAATGTCCAGGATGAGTGGAATATGTTGATGTTGGAATGGTTTGAATAGGTTGAAAAATGTGACAATTTTTAATGGGAACTTCCTGGAATTTTGGGAAAAGCGTGATTTTTTTTTAATGATTAGGAACATGAATGTCTTGAATGAGCTGATTTAGTTGGTGTTGGAATTGTTTAAATCGGTCAAGAAATGTTGAATTAGTGACAGTTTTTGATTGAGAAATTCCTGGAATTTCAGGAAAACCGGGAATTTTGGTAGTTCCTTAACCAACTTGGTTTTTGTCCTGAATGTGAGGAGTGTTTTGACAGTGGAACGGTTGAAATGGGTTGAAAAATGTGAAAGGAGTAGTCGAACTTAAGGGTGGAAATAGGTTACCAAAAAACGGGAATTCCTGGAAATGTTTTAAATGTGGGAAAATGGTAGTTTGGATGTCCAGGATGAGTGGAATGTGTTGAAGGTGGAATGGTTTGAATGGGTTGAAGAATGTGGGAGTTGTGGAAGTTTGAAAAATGGCCAATTCATTTTGAATGGGGAAAATGCAAAAAAAAAAAAAAAAAAAAAAAAAAGGAATTATGGGAAATCCGGGAATTTTTTGTAGAATTGTTGAAGGTGAGCACACAATTCCTAAACAGGCTGAATATTTTGAAGTTTGAACAGTTTGAATCAGATGAAAAATGTGGGAATTGTGGAACTTTGAAAAATGTCCCATTGATTTTAATGGGAATTTCAGAAAAAATTGGGAATTTCGGGAAAAGCAGGAATTTGTTTTGAAAATGGTAAAAAAAAAAAAAAAAAAAAAAAAAAAAACCAGAACGGTCTGAATCAGTTGAAATGGTTGGTGTTTAAATGTTTCAAATCGGTCGAGAAATGTTGAAGTAGTAACATGTTGATTTGAGAAGTGGTATTACAGAATTCCTGGAATTTCGGGAAAACCGGGAATTTTTCCAGTTCAAAAAACAACTCCGTTTTTTGTCCTGATTAAGAGGAATGTTTTGACGGTGAACGTTTGATATGCGTTGAAAAATGTGGAAGGAGTAGTCGCCAGAAAAAAGGGTGGAATTAGGGCTTTGGAAAAGAAGGAGTTCTGGAAAATCCTGGAATTTTTTGCAACTTGGAAAAACGATAGTTTGAATGTCCAGAATGGTGGAATGTGTTGAAGGTAGAATGGTTTGGATAGGTTGAAAAATGTGGAAATGGTGAAAGTTTGAAAAATGGCCAATTCATTTTGAATGGGAAAAATGTCCCGGAAAACCTGGAATCCTGGGAAATCTGGGAATTTGTCAAGGGAAAGCCCGCGAATCCCGAATAGGCTGAACAGTTTGAAGTTGGAACAGTTTGAATTGGGTGAAAAATGTGGAAGATCGAGCGCGCCAAAATCTGGAGAAAAATAATAATAAGTTGCAGCTTATTAGTTCAATAGATGAATTTTGATGTAGAAAAGCATTTGTGAATGTTTTGGAGCTTTCACCCAATAAATAAAACTTGTTAAGAGATAAAACAATCTTACCTGTGACAGCTGATTGGCTCGATAAACTGCGAGCGCTTTTAAGTACTCCTTCTTTGCAGTGTCCGTCTTTCTTTTATACACCTGCAACGACACAGCCAGTAGATTTACTACAACTTCAACAACTACTTTTAGTAGTACAGTATTTCTTCTTTCAGCTTTTAATTGTCTATATTTTGGAAGGTACGGTCGTGGTCAAAAGTTTACATACACTTGTAAAGAACATAATGTCATGGCTGTCTTGAGTTTCCAATCATTTCTGCAACTCTTGATAGAGTGATTGGAGCACATACTTGTTGGTCACAAAAAACATTCATGAAGTTTGCTTCTTTTATGAATTTATTATGGGTCTACTGAAAATGTGCTGGGTCAAAAGTATACATACAGCAATGTTAATATTTGCTTACATGTCCCTTGGCAAGTTTCACTGCAATAAGGCGCTTTTGGTAGCCATCCACAAGCTTCTGCTTTAATTTTTGACCACTCCTCTTGACAAAATTGGTGCAGTTCAGCTAAATGTGTTGCTTTTCTGACATGGACTTGTTCTCGAACCTGAGTTTCTTAACATGGAGATATTCTCACTACTTTTCTTTTGTCGAGCACAAAGAAAAGAACATTTTTGTTAAATGTAAGTTGTTTCTTGGATCAAAGATCCTATCTACTGCCCAAAACAGCAATTCAAATCTGCTGAAACAGCTACAAAAGCAACATGCTTGGACAAAACTAGTAAAGAGAGAAACACTTCACCTAAGGATTTTAAAGGGGAACATTATCACCAGACCTATGTAAGCGTCAATATATACGTTGATGTTGCAGAAAAAAGACCATATATTTTTTTAACCGATTTCCGAACTCTAAATGGGTGAATTTTGGCGAATTAAACGCCTTTCTAATATTCGCTCTCGGAGCGATGACGTCACAACGTGATGTCACATCGGGAAGCAATCCGCCATTTTCTCAAACACCGAGTAAAATCAGCTCTGCTTTTTTACGTTTTTTCGACTGTTTTCCGTACCTTGGAGACATCATGCCTCGTCGGTGTGTTGTCGGACGGTGTAACAACACGAACAGGGACGGATTCAAGTTGCACCAGTGGCCCAAAGATGCGAAAGTGGCAAGAAATTGGACGTTTGTTCCGCACACTTTACCGACGAAAGCTACGCTACGACAGAGATGGCAAGAATGTGTGGATATCCTGCGACACTCAAAGCAGATGCATTTCCAACGATAAAGTCAAAGAAATCTGCTGCCAGACCCCCATTGAATCTGCTGGAGTGTGTGAGCAATTCAGGGACAAAGGACCTCGGTAGCACGGCAAGCAATGGCGGCAGTTTGTTCCCGCAGACGAGCGAGCTAAACCCCCTGGATGTCTTGGCTCACACCGTCCCTTATGCCACCGAAGATGATCAAGAGAAGAATATCTACCCTAGCTTCCCTGGCCTGCTGATGAGCGGATGAGGGTATGTCTACAGAATATATTAATTAATGAAAATTGGGCTGTCTGCACTCTGAAAGTGCATGTTGTTGCCAAATGTATTTCATATGCTGTAAACCTAGTTCATAGTTGTTAGTTTCCTTTAATGCCAAACAAACACATACCAATCGTTGGTTAGAAGGCGATCGCCGAATTCGTCCTCGCTTTCTCCCGTGTCGCTGGCTGTCGTGTCGTTTTCGTCGGTTTCGCTTGCATACGGTTCAAACCGATATGGCTCAATAGCTTCAGTTTCTTCTTCAATTTCGTTTTCGCTACCTGCCTCCACACTACAACCATCCGTTTCAATACATTCGTAATCTGTTGAATCGCTTAAGCCGCTGAAATCCGAGTCTGAATCCGAGCTAATGTCGCTATAGCTTGCTGTTCTATGGGCCATGTTTGTTTGAGTTGGCATCACTATGTGACGTCACAGGAAAATGGACGGGTGTATTTAACGATGGTTAAAATCAGACACTTTGAAGCTTTTTTTTAGGGATATTGCGTGATGGGTAAAATTTTGAAAAAAACTTCGAAAAATAAAATAAGCCACTGGGAACTGATTTTTAATGGTTTTAACCCTTCTGAAATTGTGATAATGTTCCCCTTTAACGGAGGGACTGCTAGCCAGGACAACATTGATAGAGCCATTGCAGTGTATGTGCGAGAAGATATGCAGGCTAGTTCTACAGTGGAGTCACCCGCTTTCAGGCAGCTAATTAGCATGATAGCGGGCGTCAAACGGCAAGAAAACATTTTCCAAGTTCCTGGACACAGTGGACAGTGAGCACATAAACATGGAAAGCGAGCTAAAGAAGACTATCCAAACTCTGCCTCTGCTCATCATTCAGCACTGAAGGTACACACACACTCTGTCAATTCTCTTATATACTATTTCATTCTAGACTTCTAGAGTGTTTGATTATCACATCACTCTAAATGTATGGACTATAAAGTTCACAAACAAAAGGAGGGATCCTAGTGGGCCAGGCCAATCTTTCCTTTTCTCTAAACTAAAACTGGGGAAATGCTTCAGTACAGTGTTGATCTTCTGAAGACATGATTTTATTTCACAATTCCTTGAGAGAAAAAAAGGCCTGGTTAGGCGTGTGTACAGCAGTATGCGTGCTGTATATAGTGACATGACATATAATCATGTCATGTGTGCCTTCCTTGGGTGAAGCCAGGTTTACAGCTATGTTGTGACATGTTATTGTGTGGTTTTTTACTTATGTATGTTATGTTGCAGCTATTTAAAATAGTTTTGTCAATTTGTTCCGGCCCAAAATAAATTGGCCCTTTGAAACATATCATTTTTGTCTTTGTGTGTTGTATTAGCAACCATGCTCAGCATGGTTTTAGAAATCTGTATTTTTTGGTGCGTAAGAACAATCTGAGGTTTGGGTTCACGCAACGTTGGAATCTATGCCCACTTAAATGAGGCCCGTGGTCAATCAACTTCTCCGTGGATTAGTGCCAGACAGACAAGATACAAATGCTGCATATGCAAGAAAGCGTGCACACCTGTTTCTGCTCCTCAGCCAGACTGTCCCACATGGACGCCACGATCTTCGACACCTCTCCAAAAGAGGCGTTCGGATTCTGGCCCTTGATGGCGGCCTGGGTGTCTCTGAAGAACAGGGCGTACGCAGAAACGGGCTTTTGGGGCTCGTTGGGGTCTTTCTTCTTCCTCCCTTTTTTCGCCGCCACTGCGAGCTGTTGTGCCGCGCCAGGGCTCCCTAGGGCCCTTTTGGCTGAGACGGAGGACTGCAGAGCTGGTTGGGATGAGGACTGGGACATGGGGGAGTCTACCAGCACACTCCTCTGTGGGAGAAGAACACATCAGCTT
This sequence comes from Nerophis lumbriciformis, assembly GCF_033978685.3. NCBI lineage: Eukaryota > Metazoa > Chordata > Actinopteri > Syngnathiformes > Syngnathidae > Nerophis > Nerophis lumbriciformis. The sequence goes on from NC_084550.2 coordinate 23,659,601, forward strand.
GAGTTGCGAGACTACATAGATGGGATCTTGAGGAGCCATTATTGTTGTTAGTTTTTTTAACAAGGAAACAATCAATTAGTTATACGATAAAATGTACATCAGAATGATGTCAATTCCGGACTATAAGATGCTCGTTTTTTCCTACGCTTTGAATCCTGCGGCTTACAAAATGGTGTAGCTAATTTATGGATTTTTCCAAATATTTTGTATTCAACACAAGCAGAGACATTGAAAAGGTGTGTTATTGTTTGTGGTATGGCGCCATCTTTTGGACGTGTTCGCTCACTGCGGGTTGAACAACGACAGTATTTCCTTCAGTTTAGTGCTTTCAACAGCAAGTACACGTGCTGTTCGGTCTTCCGGTCATCCATAGCGTTTCTACTCGGATGGATTCTTCAATCATCACATCAAGCAAGATTTGTAAGTTTTACAATATAACTAAAACTATTTTTACATACTAAACTGTTCCATGTGTGATGTCTGTAGGAGTGGTTTCATGCATATTTGTACATGCTATCGTAATGTAACAAAGTCAGCCTTGTTGGCATTAGCCAATATGCTCACACATTTAATATAATTAACTTACAATGGCATTCTTTTTGTATTGTTTCAATTTCACAAATTCCTCAGTAAATTCACCAAAACATCACCATGGAGTTATTGAGTCCGTTTAGCTGATTGAAGAGCTAACTTCCCCCGCTCGTGGGTCCATGATAATGACTTCTGTTTTGTTTGATCAGCCGTTTTACTGCGGTATTACAGTCACTTTTTGGAAACAATTAGGGTATGTATATAAACATTTACACATTGTTTCTGTGTAAATGACTCATTTTACAACAAATATACTTGTGGCTAATACATGGGGGAAAAAAAAGTATTTTAACATTTAGCGGGTGTGGCTTATATACAGGTGCGCGTTATAGTCCGGAAAATACGCTAATTTAATTTACACAAATATTACTCTATTGGTGAGAATTATTGTATAGAAAAACCCCCCCACAAATAACTATGAACAGAATGCGTTAATGAACATAAAAAGCATAAATAAAACTACAATAAAAATTAGGACATAATAAATATGTGAGTACAGAATGTAGTACCATTCCTGGTGTGTGGAAGCTTGATCTAATACCCTTTAAAATAATTAATCCGCAAAGTGAAATTAAATACAAATAAATAAAATAATAAATACTATTAAAAATAAAAAATAATTTCCAAAAAATATATAGTCAAGGTTTCTGTGGTTTATCCGTTATACAGTGCTCAATACCGGGGTAGAGCGGAATATACATTTGGTCAGGAAAAAACACAGAGGCTATATCATCCCTACAAGCCTGCGAAACAGGCTTGTAGAGATGATATAGCCTCTGTGTTTTTTGATTTAACTTCTGTTAAATTAAAAAAATACATATACAATTTTGTACGTTAAGTCAGTAAAAAACACAGAGGCTATATCATCCCTACATGCCTGTTTCGCAGGCTTGTAGGGATTATATAGCCTCTGTGTTTTTTCCTGACCTAACGTACAAAATGTTATATGTATTTTTTTAATTAAAAAAAAGTAAAATCAAATGCCAAGTTTCCTTTAAGTCTGACTCAGCTTGAACTAATACCCTTTAGAATAATTAATCTGCAAAGTTAATTTAAATACAAATAAATAAAATAATAAATATAATTAAAAATACAAATAATTTCCAAAAAATATATGCAAAATTTTATATAGTCAAGGTTTCTGTGGTTTCTCCGTTATACAGTGCTCAATACCGGGGTAGAGCGGAATATACGTTAAGTCAGGAAAAAACACAGAGGCTACATCATCCCTACAAGCCTGCGAAACAGGCTTGTAGGTATGATATAGCCTCTGTGTTTTTTGATTTAACTTTTGTTAAATTAAAAGAATACATATACAATGTTGTATGTTAGGTCAGGAAAAAACACAGAGGCTATATCATCCCTACAAGCCTGCGAAACAGGCATGTAGGGATAATATAGCCTCTGTGTTTTTTTATTTAACTTTTGTTAAATTAAAAAAATACATGTGCTCAATACCGGGGTAGAGCGGAATATACGTTAAGTCAGGAAAAAACACAGAGGCTATATCATCCCTACAAGCCTGCAAAACAGGCTTGTAGGGATGATATAGCCTCTGTGTTTTTTCCTGACCTAACGTACAAAATGTTATATGTATTTTTTTAATCAAAAAAAAGTTAAATCCAATGCCAAGTTTCCTTTAAGTCTGACTCAGCTTGAACTAATACCCTTTAGAATAATGAATCCGCAAAATGTATTTAAATACAAATAAATAAAATAATAAATATAATTAAAAATACAAATAATTTCCAAAAAATATATGCAAAATTTTATATAGTCAAGGTTTCTGTGGTTTCTCCGTTATACAGTGCTCAATACCGGGGTAGAGCGGAATATACGTTAAGTCAGGAAAAAACACAGAGGCTATATCATCCCTACAAGCCTGCGAAACAGGCTTGTAGGTATGATATAGCCTCTGTGTTTTTTGATTTAACTTTTGTTAAATTAAAAGAATACATATACAATGTTGTATGTTAGGTCAGGAAAAAACACAGAGGCTATATCATCCCTACAAGCCTGCGAAACAGGCATGTAGGGATAATATAGCCTCTGTGTTTTTTTATTTAACTTTTGTTAAATTAAAAAAATACATGTGCTCAATACCGGGGTAGAGCGGAATATACGTTAAGTCAGGAAAAAACACAGAGGCTATATCATCCCTACAAGCCTGCAAAACAGGCTTGTAGGGATGATATAGCCTCTGTGTTTTTTCCTGACCTAACGTACAAAATGTTATATGTATTTTTTTAATCAAAAAAAAGTTAAATCCAATGCCAAGTTTCCTTTAAGTCTGACTCAGCTTGAACTAATACCCTTTAGAATAATGAATCCGCAAAATGTATTTAAATACAAATAAATAAAATAATACATATAATTAAAAATACAAATAATTTCCCAAAAATATATGCAAAATTTTATATAGTCAAGGTTTCTGTGGTTTCTCCGTTATACAGTGCTCAATACCGGGGTAGAGCGGAATATACGTTAAGTCAGGAAAAAACACAGAGGCTATATCATCCCTACAAGCCTGCAAAACAGGCTTGTAGGGATGATATAGCCTCTGTGTTTTTTCCTGACCTAACGTACAAAATGTTATATGTATTTTTTTAATTAAAAAAAAGTTAAATCAAATGCCAAGTTTCTTTTAAGTCTGACTCGTTTTGTAGTCCAGTTGACAGTCAAGTGGCACATTCAGAGTAGGCTATTGTCGACGCTAAATGTGCATAGAAACAGCTCCCAACTGAACGGCTCACAACTGGGAATCGGTTCTAATGGTTCACTTAAAAGAGCCGTTCAAAAGCCTCAAATCAGTCACAACGCTACAGGACTAAGATAGGGGTTGTGAAAGGCCTCTCACCTTGAAGTCATCCATGTCCTCGTCTTGTAAGGAGCCACCTGGAGAAGAAGTGGGCGACAGCAGCTTCTGTTCTGAGATCTCTGCGGAATGTCCGCCTTCTTCCAGGCCCAGCACCAGCTCCGTCTGGTTGATTGTAGTCAGCTGACTGCTTCCCATAAGGCCGTGAGCCATGTCGCCGAGTTGAACGTCGATGGTCATCGGGGACGAACTGCTAAAATGGGAGCCGCTGCTTTCCCCCAGCTCCTGAGCACAGATTCAAAGTACAAAAGGAGCAGAATATGAATATCACCTCCAAATTCTTCAGGACAAGCTAAAATCATCAGCACGGAGGTTGGGTCTTGGGCGCAACAGGACAATGACCCCAAACACACGTCAAAAGTGGTAAAGGAATGGCTAAATCAGGCTAGAATGAAGGTTTTAGAATGGCCTTCCCAAAGTCCTGGACAATACTGAAGAAACAAGTCCATGTCAGAAAAGCAACACATTTAGCTGAACTGCACCAATTTTGTGGTCAAAAATTCAAGCAGAAGCTTGTGGATGGCTACCAAAAGCGCCTTATTGCAGTGAAACTTGCCAAGGAACATGTAAGCAAATATTAACATTGCTGTATGTATACTTTTGACCAAGTCACATTTTCAGTAGAGCCATAATAAATTCATAAAAGAAGCAAACTTCATGAATGTTTTTTTGTGAACAAGTATGTGCTCCAATCACTCTATCACAAAAAAATAAGAGTTGTAGAAATGATTGGAAAGTCAAGACAGCCATGACATTATGTTCTTTACAAGTGTATGTAAACTTTTGACCACGACTGTATATTGGTCAGATCTAGTCTTAGACTTAGATTGGTCAGATGTAGTCTCTATTAGGGTTGTCCCGGTACCAAAATGTAATTAGATACTTTTCGATACTTTTCTCAATAAAGGGGACCACAAAAAATTGCATTATTCGCTTCATTTTAACAAACAATCTTAGGGTACATGAAACATATGTTTATTATTGCCATTTAGTCCTTAAATAAAATAGTGAACATAGGAGACAACTTGTCTTTTGTAGTAAGTAAACAAACAAAGACTCCTAATTAGTCTGCTGACATATGCAGTAACATATTGTGTCATTTATCATTCTATTATTTTGTCAAAATTATTAAGGACAAGTGGTAGAAAATGAATTATTAATCTACTTGTTAATTTACTGTTAATATCTGCTTATTTTCTGTATCAACATGTTCTATCTACACTTCTGTTCAAATGTAATAATCACTTATTCTTCTGTTGTTTGATACTTTACGTTAGGTTTGGATGAGACTAGAGATGTTCGATAATATCGGCCGATAAATGCTTTAAAATGTAATATCGGAAATTATCGGTTTCAAAAAGTCATAATAATGACTTTTTGAAACGCCGCTGTACGGAGGGGTATATATCCGATAAAACACGGACATAAGGCATACTTGCCTACCCTCTTGATTTTCCCGGGAGACTCCTGAATTTCGGTGCCCCTCCCGAAAATCTCACGGGGCAACCATTCTCCTGAATTTCTCCCGATTTCCACCCGGACAACAATATTGGGGGCGTGCCTTTAAGGCAAATGTGGAAGTAGTGTCAAAGCGCTTTGAGTACCTTGAAGGTAGAAAAGCGCTATACAAGTACAACCCAACCCATTTTTTTTAGCGTCCTCTCTCACCTGTCGTCACGTCCGCTTTTCATCCATACAAACAGCGTGCCGGCCCAATCACATAATATAAGCGGCTTTTACACACACAGAAGTGAATGCCAGGCATACTTGGTCAACAGTTGTACAGGTCACACTGAGGGTGGCCGTATAAACAACTTTAACACTGTTACAAATATGCGCCACACTGTGAACCCACACCAAACAAGAATGACAAACACATTTCGGGAGAACATCCGCATCGTAACACAACAGAACAAATACCCAGAACCCCTTGCAGCACTAACTCTTCCGGGACGCTACAATATACATCCCCCGCTACCACCAAACCCCGCCCCCCCCAACCTTGCCCACCTCAACCTCTCTAGTATACTCTGGGCTTAAGCTGTGTGCCTTCATTGTTTTTGTAGCTGTTGTTTTGAGGCATGTTTAAAAAAAATAATGCACTTTGTGAAAGCCAAAGTATAGTATTTCCCATAGTTATAGTAGGTATTAGGATTATCTCAGGGAGAGCATGTCCCAAATTCCAAGCTGCTGTTTTGAGGCATGTTAAAAAAAATTATGCACTTTGTGACTTCAATAATAAATATGGCAGTGCCATGTTGGCACTTTTTTCCCTAACTGGAGTTGATTTATTTTGGAAAACCTTGTTTTTGATTGATTGATTGGAACTTGTATTAGTAGGTTGTACAGTACAGTACATATTCCGTACAATTGACCACTAAATGGTAACACCCGAATAAGTTTTTCAACTTGTTTAAGTCGGGGTCCACGTTAATCAATTCATGGTAAAGTTACATTGTTTAATGCATCCAGCGGGGCATCACAACAAAATTAGGCATAATAATGTGTTCATTCCACGACTGTATATATCCATATGAGCATGAAGTGATGAAGCCTACTTGGATGAGAGGCAAAACATCTTCTAAGACAAACCACACAGTCCAGGTGTGATGGACTGAATGCCCTGGATGAATGACAACATTCATAGAACATAACCTCTTGATAATAATTAATTTTTTTTTTTATTCATCTGCCGAGGCCAATAAAAACGAGCAGTGGGCTGAAATTGCACTTTGGACATCCCTGATCCATAGTCAGGAGACCATAAGAGAGAAACTGAGGAGACAGAGTGTGTCCTGTTTGGACTTGTTTAGGCTACACGCCCTGCCCCCCAACACACACGTAGAGCTTTTACGCAGCTGCAACGACTAACGACAGGATGAGGCTGTCCCACATGCCCACCTCTTTCTGCCAAGATAAGCCCCCCCCTGATAAATCAACGCCACTGTAAGACATGGGGGCTCACTTTGTAAGAGCAGACATTTTTGTGTGTGCTATTAATTTGAGACCTGTACCAGGTTCTTTAAGTGACCTTGTAAGAAAAAATATATATTTTATATATATATATATATATATAATATATATATATATCTTAACTATATCATCGGCCTGATCCTTGGAGCTGTTCAACAAAAAGAACGGGGTCTCAACAATGGTAACAGTTCATGTTTTTTGTTTGCCTTAGAGTTGTCACTCGGGTTGTAAAATTCCGGGAATATTCAAAGTTGGAAACTTTCCATGGGAATTAACGGGAATATATGTGAATTAATGTGAATTAACGGGAATATATGTGAATTCATGTGAATTAACGGGAATATATGTGAATTCATGTGAATTAACGGGAATATATATGAATTCATGTGAATTAACGGGAATATATGTGAATTCATGTGAATTAACGGGAATATATGTGAAGTAATGTGAATTAACGGGAATATATGTGAATTCATGTGAATTAACGGGAATATATGTGAATTCATGTGAATTAACGGGAATATATGTGAAGTAATGTGAATTAATGGGAATAAACATTGAATGCAACATGCTAGATCTTGCAGCATGATTATTAGCGAAAACAACATGATCCTTGAACTCGCCGTGGTTTGTTTACATGCACAACTTTCCCCGACGCTGCCACAGAAAGATGTGTTTTACACCACTCCTTTGTCTCATTTTGTCCACCAAACATTTTATGCTGTGCGTGAATGCACAAATGTGAGCTTTGTTGATGTTATTGACTTGTTATGGAGTGCTAATCAGGCATATTTGGTCACTGCATGATTGCAAGCTAATCGATGCTAACATGCTATTTAGGCTAGCTGTATGTACATAATGCATCATTATAAGGCTGCAGCTAACGATTATTTTTCTATCGATTAATCTATAGATTATTTTTTCGATTAATCGGTTAATCTATAGATTATTTTTTTTCGATTAATCTATAGATTATTTTTCCTTTTACCGATTATTTTTTTAATTTAAAATGAAGATGAAAAAATAAATGTAGGCCAGTTTTTTCAAAAGGCATGGCTTTTATTTACAAAAAAAAAACATTGACAACATGACAAAATATTCTGTAACAATGTAAACATTTAAAACTTGTAACATTTAACAAAATTAAAAGTAGCTTATTTGCTTTATAATGTGCAAATATAAAATAAACATACAGTGCAAATCTTAATATTCTGCAATAGTATAAGCATTTCAAAAGTAAAAGTATTGCTTATTTTGCTTTAAAATGTGCAAAAATAAAGATAAACATCCAATACAAAAAAGTGTGTATTTCCTTGAATTGGCGCCGGGTATACAGGTAAAAGCCAGTAAATTAGAATATTTTGAAAAACTTGATTTATTTCAGTAATTGCATTCAAAAGGTGTAACTTGTACATTATATTTATTCATTGCACACAGACTGATGCATTCAAATGTTTATTTCATTTAATTTTGATGATTTGAAGTGGCAACAAATGAAAATCCAAAATTCCGTGTGTCACAAAATTAGAATATTACTTAAGGCTAATACAAAAAAGGGATTTTTAGAAATGTTGGCCAACTGAAAAGTATGAAAATGAAAAATATGAGCATGTACAATACTCAATACTTGGTTGGAGCTCCTTTTGCCTCAATTACTGCGTTAATGCGGCGTGGCATGGAGTCGATGAGTTTCTGGCACTGCTCAGGTGTTATGAGAGCCCAGGTTGCTCTGATAGTGGCCTTCAACTCTTCTGCGTTTTTGGGTCTGGCATTCTGCATCTTCCTTTTCACAATACCCCACAGATTTTCTATGGAGCTAAGGTCAGGGGTGTTGGCGGGCCAATTTAGAACAGAAATACCATGGTCCGTAAACCAGGCACGGGTAGATTTTGCGCTGTGTGCAGGCGCCAAGTCCTGTTGGAACTTGAAATCTCCATCTCCATAGAGCAGGTCAGCAGCAGGAAGCATGAAGTGCTCTAAAACTTGCTGGTAGACGGCTGCGTTGACCCTGGATCTCAGGAAACAGAGTGGACCGACACCAGCAGATGACATGGCACCCCAAACCATCACCCAACCATGCAAATTTTGCATTTCCTTTGGAAATCGAGGTCCCAGAGTCTGGAGGAAGACAGGAGAGGCACAGGATCCACGTTGCCTGAAGTCTAGTGTAAAGTTTCCACCATCAGTGATGGTTTGGGGTGCCATGTCATCTGCTGGTGTCGGTCCACTCTGTTTCCTGAGATCCAGGGTCAACGCAGCCGTCTACCAGCAAGTTTTAGAGCACTTCATGCTTCCTGCTGCTGACCTGCTGACTATCAGAGCAACCTGGGCTCTCATAACACCTGAGCAGTGCCAGAAACTCATCGACTCCATGCCACGCCGCATTAACGCAGTAATTGAGGCAAAAGGAGCTCCAACCAAGTATTGAGTATTGTACATGCTCATATTTTTCATTTTCATACTTTTCAGTTGGCCAACATTTCTAAAAATCCCTTTTTTGTATTAGCCTTAAGTAATATTCTAATTTTGTGACACACGGAATTTTGGATTTTCATTTGTTGCCACTTCAAATCATCAAAATTAAATGAAATAAACATTTGAATGCATCAGTCTGTGTGCAATGAATAAATATAATGTACAAGTTACACCTTTTGAATGCAATTACTGAAATAAATCAAGTTTTTCAAAATATTCTAATTTACTGGCTTTTACCTGTATAGTATTCAGTGACGTGCGGTGAGGTTGATGGCTGGTGAGGCACTGACTTCATCACAGTCAGATTTACAAACATATGAACCCTAAAGGAGTATCTTATTCACCATTTGATTGGCAGCAGTTAACGGGTTATGTTCAAAAGCTCATACCAGCATTCTTCCCTGCTTGGCACTCAGCATCAAGGGTTGGAATTGGGGGTTATTAAATCACCAAAAATTATTCCGGGGCGCGGCGCAGCTGCTGCCCACTGCTCCCCTCACCTCCCAGGGGGTGATCAAGGGGATGGGTCAAATGCAGAGGACACATTTCATTACACCTAGTGTGTGTGTGACAATCATTGGTACTTTAACTTAACTTTAACTTTACACATACAAACTGTAGCACACAAAAAAGCACATTTAATTAAAAAAAACGTTATTATTGTCTTACCTTTACTTATAAAATAAGTCCATGAGCCGCTGTTGTGCTGGATTAATGCACCCCCTGACGAGAGTGTTATATCAACTAAAGCCCTCACTTAAACTTTCCACGTGCAAGATTGAATCTATTTAAAAAAGTGTAACCGAGGGTTTATAAATGTCGCCTATACTGTATGAAACTACAAAATAAACACTGAGGCTCCAGTTTACACGAGGACCACTTTATTTACATTCTTTCAAAAACCTCCGCTCCACTCCAACGTGTCATCACTTCCGCTCTTAGCGCCTTCAAAATAAGAGCTCAAGGCATATACTGTATAACAGCGCATAACAGGAACTTAACATCACAAAGAGGAAAGCCCATAAAAATAGGTTACAAAAGTTATTTAATAAGAAGCCAAAAAGTGCAAAAACAATAATGTTCGTGTTGGAGGAGTTGTGAATTAGGTACACCTGCAGTCTGCAGGTGTACCTAATGTTGTGGCCCTGCAGTCATTCACAACTCCTCCAACACGAACATTATTGTTTTTGCACTTTTTGGCTTCTTATGAAATAACTTTTTTAAATAGATTCAATCTTGCACGTGGAAAGTTTAAGTGTGGGTTTTAGTTGATATAACACTTCCGTCAGGGGGTGCAAATTCTACGGCGGGGGTGCAGGAGGCGGGACTACTGGAGCCTCAGCCAGTGTGTCTTTTGCAGCCGTTTTATGATCGTTCAGCACAAGAAATACGTTACACACATACAGTTGTTGACAAAATACACTGTACATTATATACCTCAGCTAACTAAACTATGGAAATGTATAATATAATTCATATAGCAATACGGTCTCACTGCACAGCAGGCCAGCAGTTAGCCGAGTCTGCAATCCATGTTGAGGCACTGAGTGACGTGCCTCAACTGGCTGCTGTTCACCGCACCGTCTCTTCTCAGTATTTGAACGGCAAATGTGAAAATTCAGCAATTTTGAATAAAAATAATCTAAAACTGGTGAAGTTAAATGGAAAATAACTTTATAGTATAATCACTGGATACATATAACAATTTAATTTTTTTTTTTTCTTTTTACATTTGTTTTCTTTCCATGATGGCAGGTGAGGCCCGCCTCACCTGCCTCTAGTGACTGCACGTCACTGTTGGTATTACCGTTTTAAATTAGAATTACCAAAAAGAAAGATTGATAATTGATTGATTGATTGAGAAGTTTATTGACATCTTAAATAATTGAATCCATGTAATGCTTTAAAGAGGCTTGTTTCCATTGTGGTCCATTAAATCCATCCAACCATTTTCTACCGCTTGTCCCTTTTGGGGTTGCGGGGGGTGCTAGAGCCTATCTCAGCTGCATTCGGGCGGAAGGCGGGGTACACCCTGGACAAGTCGCCACCTCATCGCAGGGCCAACACAGATAGACAGACAACATTCACACTCACATTCACACACTAGGGTCAATTTAATGTTGCCAATCAACCTATCCATTAAATATGCATCACATTTGATACATTCAATAATAAAAGATATATAACCTGTAACATGTATGTAACACTTCAGTAAACTCATGGACTGACTGGCGCCAGCTCGCTAACCTAAATGCTGACATGAAAACAAGAACATTAACGTATTTCCAATTAAGGCCATGTTTACACTGCACACCAAATCTGATTTTTTTTTTACCCTTTAAGTGACACTCAAGAGGTAGTCACCCGAAATGGTTTTCACTTCACGGGTGTGCTTGAAGCTCATCCAGAGAATGCCGAGAGTGTGCAAAGCAGTAATCAGAGCAAAAGGTGGCTATTTTGAAGAAACTATAGGTTGATTGGCAACACTAAATGGTCCCTAGTGTGTGAATGTGAGTGAGAATGTTGTCTGCCTATCTGTGTTGGCCCTGCGATGAGGTGGCGACTTGTCCAGGGTGTACCCCGCCTTCCGCCCGATTGTAGCTGAGATAGGTTCCCGCGCCCCCCACGACCCCAAAGGGATTAAGCGGTAAAAAATGGATGGATGGATATAATATAAAACATGTTTTCAGTTATTTCACCTTTTTTTGTTAAGTACATAACTCCACATGTGTTCATTCATAGTTTTGATGTGACAATCTACAATGTAAATAGTCATGAAAATAAAGAAAACTCATTGAATGAGGAGAAGGTGTGTCCAAACTTTTGGCCTGTACTGTACTGTATTTTTCGGAGCATAAGTCGCTCCGGAGTATAAATCGCACCGGCCGAAAATGCAGCCTGCGACACATACCGTATTTTCCGCACTATTAGCCGCACCTAAAAACCACACATTTTCTCAAAAGCTGACAGTGCGGCTTATAACCCGGTGCGCTTTATATATGGATTAATATTAAGATTCATTTTCATAAAGTTTAGGTCTCGCAACTACGGTAAACAGACGCCATCTTTTTTCCCCGTAGAAGAGGAAGCGCTTCTTCTTCTACGGTAAGCAACCGCCAAGGTAAGCACCCGCCCCCATAGACGAGGAAGCGCTTCTTCTTCTACTGTAAGTAACCACCAAGGTAAGCACCCGCCCCCGTAGAAGAAGAAGCGCGCGGATATTACGTTTCATTTCATTTGTGTGTTTACATCTGTAAAGACCACAAAATGGCTCCTATTAAGAGACACGCGTACAACGCAGAATTCAAACTCAAGGCAATAAGTCACGCAGTAGAACATGGAAATAGAGCAGCAACGAGAGAATTAAACATAAATGAATCAATGGTGCGTAGGTAGAGGAAGCAACAAGATGACCTGCGCCACTAAGACAGGGAGACAGCGCCGGACGACATACGCCAACATCTGCCAGTGGATTGTAAATGCCTGGGCGGATATATCGGTCTCAACTGTGGTCCGAGCTTTCCGGAAGGCAGGATTCACGGAACTGCTGGACAACAACAGCGACATTGACTCTGATGACTTCGACGAGACGTAGCCGGCCATTTTGGATGCCGTATTCGCCCAACTTTTTAATTCAGACACTGAAGAAGAATTCAAGGGATTTATGGATGAGGAATAATTTCAGAAAGTGAGCTTTAAATGTTTATTTTGTGTGTTGTGTGACATTAACGTTCGAGCAACGTTGAGTTATTGATGTTGCTATTGCTCTGCACTAATTTGAGTGTTACTATTTTTGTGATTGCACATTTGCACATTACATTTTGGGGGTGAACAGAGTTGTTAGAACGCTGGTTTGTAATATATTATTAAAGTTTGACTGACCTATCTGACTGTTTTTTTTACATTCCCTTTAGCGCAGCGTAGGCGCGGCTTATAACCCGGGGCGGCTTATAGGTGAACAAAGTTTTGAAATATGCCATTCATTGAAGGTGCGGCTAATAACCCGGGGCGGCTTATAGTGCGGAAAATACGGTAGTCATTTTGATAGTAGGCTATTATAGCTAATATAGACACTAACATCATGTGTTGTCTTCATTATAACACTTATATAAGACTGTTAGTCATTTTGATAGTAGGCCAATATAGCTAATATAGACACTTACATCATGTGTTGTCTTCAGTATAACACTTATATAAGCCATTTTGATAGTATGCTAATATAGACACTTACATCATATGTTGTCTTCATTATAACACTTATATAAGACTTTCAAAGTCATTTTGATAGTAGGCTATTATAGCTAATATAGACACTTACATCTTGTGTTGCCTTCATTATAACACTTATTAAGTCTTTTAAAGTCATTTTGACAGTAGGCTAATATAGCTAATATAGACACTTCCATCGTGTGTTGCCTTCATTATAACACTTATATAAGACTTTTAAAGTAATTTTGATAGTAGGCTATTATAGCTAATATAGACACTTACATCATGTGTTGCCTTCATTATAACACTTATACAAGACTTTTAAAGTCATTTTGATAGTAGGCTTATATAGACACATCATGTGTTGCCTTCATTATAACACTTATTTTGATAGTAGGCTAATATAGCTAATACATACACTTACATCATGTGCTGCCTTTGTTATAACACTTATATAAGTCTTTTAAAGCCATTTTGATAGTAGGCTAATATAGCTAATATAGACACTTACGCCATGTGTTGTCTTCATTATAACACTTATATAAGACTTTTAAAGTCATTTTGATAGTAGGCTAATATAGACACTTACTTCATGTGTTGCCTTCATTATAAAACTTATATAAGCCATTTTGATAGTATGCTAATATAGACACTTACATCATATGTTGTCTTCATTATAACACTTATATAAGACTTTCAAAGTCATTTTGATAGTAGGCTATTATAGCTAATATAGACACTTACATCTTGTGTTGCCTTCATTATAACACTTATTAAGTCTTTTAAAGTCATTTTGACAGTAGGCTAATATAGCTAATATAGACACTTCCATCGTGTGTTGCCTTCATTATAACACTTATATAAGACTTTTAAAGTAATTTTGATAGTAGGCTATTATAGCTAATATAGACACTTACATCATGTGTTGCCTTCATTATAACACTTATACAAGACTTTTAAAGTCATTTTGATAGTAGGCTTATATAGACACATCATGTGTTGCCTTCATTATAACACTTATTTTGATAGTAGGCTAATATAGCTAATACATACACTTACATCATGTGCTGCCTTTGTTATAACACTTATATAAGTCTTTTAAAGCCATTTTGATAGTAGGCTAATATAGCTAATATAGACACTTACGCCATGTGTTGTCTTCATTATAACACTTATATAAGACTTTTAAAGTCATTTTGATAGTAGGCTATTATAGCTAATATAGACACTTACATCATGTGTTGTCTTCATTATAACACTTATATAAGACTTTTAAAGTCATTTTGATAGTAGGCTATTATAGCTAATATAGACACTTACATCATGTGTTGCCTTCACTATAACACTTATATAAGACTTTTAAAGTAATTTTGATAGTAGGCTATTATAGCTAATATAGACACTTACATCATGTGTTGCCTTCATTATAACACTTATACAAGACTTTTAAAGTCATTTTGATAGTAGGCTTATATAGACACATCATGTGTTGCCTTCATTATAACACTTATTTTGATAGTAGGCTAATATAGCTAATACATACACTTACATCATGTGCTGCCTTTGTTATAACACTTATATAAGTCTTTTAAAGCCATTTTGATAGTAGGCTAATATAGCTAATATAGACACTTATGCCATGTGTTGTCTTCATTATAAAACTTATATAAGCCATTTTGATAGTATGCTAATATAGACACTTACATCATATGTTGTCTTCATTATAACACTTATATAAGACTTTCAAAGTCATTTTGATATAAGAGTTTTAACATCATTTTGATAGTAGGCTATTATAGCTAATATAGACACTTACATCTTGTGTTGCCTTCATTATAACACTTATATAAGACTTTTAAAGTCATTTTGATAGTAGGCTTATATAGACACATCATGTGTTGCCTTCATTATAACACTTATTTTGATAGTAGGCTAATATAGCTAATACATACACTTACATCATGTGCTGCCTTTGTTATAACACTTATATAAGTCTTTTAAAGCCATTTTGATAGTAGGCTAATATAGCTAATATAGACACTTACGCCATGTGTTGTCTTCATTATAACACTTATATAAGACTTTTAAAGTCATTTTGATAGTAGGCTATTATAGCTAATATAGACACTTACATCATGTGTTGTCTTCATTATAACACTTATATAAGACTTTTAAAGTCATTTTGATAGTAGGCTATTATAGCTAATATAGACACTTACATCATGTGTTGCCTTCACTATAACACTTATATAAGACTTTTAAAGTAATTTTGATAGTAGGCTATTATAGCTAATATAGACACTTACATCATGTGTTGCCTTCATTATAACACTTATACAAGACTTTTAAAGTCATTTTGATAGTAGGCTTATATAGACACATCATGTGTTGCCTTCATTATAACACTTATTTTGATAGTAGGCTAATATAGCTAATACATACACTTACATCATGTGCTGCCTTTGTTATAACACTTATATAAGTCTTTTAAAGCCATTTTGATAGTAGGCTAATATAGCTAATATAGACACTTATGCCATGTGTTGTCTTCATTATAACACTTATATAAGACTTTTAAAGTAATTTTGATAGTAGGCTATTATAGCTAATATAGACACTTACATCATGTGTTGCCTTCCTTATAACACTTATATAAGACTTTTAAAGTAATTTTGATAGTAGGCTTATATAGACACATCATGTGTTGCCTTCATTATAACACTTATTTTGATAGTAGGCTAATGTAGCTAATACATACACTTACATCATGTGCTGCCTTTGTTATAACACTTATATAAGTCTTTTAAAGCCATTTTGATAGTAGGCTAATATAGCTAATATAGACACTTACGTCATGTGTTGTCTTCATTATAACACTTATACAAATATTTTAAAGTAATTTGGATAGTAGGCTAATATAGACACTTACATCATGTGTTGTCTTCGTTATAACACTTGTATAAGACTTTTAAAGTCATTTTGATAGTAGGCTTATATAGACACATCATGTGTTGCCTTCATTATAACACTTATTTTGATAGTAGGCTAATATATCTAATACATACACTTACATCATGTGCTGCCTTTGTTATAACACTTATATAAGTCTTTTAAAGCCATTTTGATAGTAGGCTAATATAGCTAATATAGACACTTACATCATGTGTTGACTTCATTATAACACTTATATAAGCCATTTTGATAGTATGCTAATATAGACACTTACTTCATGTGTTGTCTTCGTTATAACACTTATATAAGACTTTTAAAGTCATTTTGATAGTAGGCTTATATAGACACATCATGTGTTGCCTTCATTATAACACTTATTTTGATAGTAGGCTAATATATCTAATACATACACTTACATCATGTGCTGCCTTTGTTATAACACTTATATAAGTCTTTTAAAGCCATTTTGATAGTAGGCTAATATAGCTAATATAGACACTTACACCATGTGTTGTCTTCATTATAGCACTTATATAAGTATTTTAAAGTAATTTGGATAGTAGGCTAATATAGACACTTACATCATGTGTTGTCTTCGTTATAACACTTATATAAAATGTTTAAAGTCGTTTTGATAGTAGGCTAATATAGCTAACATAGACACTTCCGTTGTGTGTTGCCTTCATTATAACACTTATGTAAGACTTTTAAAGTAATTTGGATAGTAGGCTAATATAGACACTTAATTCATGTGCTGTCTTCATTATAACACTTATATAAGATTTTTAAAGTCATTTTGATAGTAGGCTCATATCGCTAATATAGACACTTACATCATGTGTTGCCTTCATTACAACACTTATATAAGACTTTTAAAGTCATTTTGATAGTAGGCTATTATAGCTAATATAGACACTTACATCATGTGTTGTCTTCATTTTAACACTTATATAAGACTTTTAAAGTCATTTTGATAGTAGGCTATTATAGCTAATATAGACACTTACATCATGTGTTGCCTTCACTATAACACTTATATAAGACTTTTAAAGTAATTTTGATAGTAGGCTATTATAGCTAATATAGACACTTACATCATGTGTTGCCTTCATTATAACACTTATACAAGACTTTTAAAGTCATTTTGATAGTAGGCTTATATAGACACATCATGTGTTGCCTTCATTATAACACTTATTTTGATAGTAGGCTAATATAGCTAATACATACACTTACATCATGTGCTGCCTTTGTTATAACACTTATATAAGTCTTTTAAAGCCATTTTGATAGTAGGCTAATATAGCTAATATAGACACTTATGCCATGTGTTGTCTTCATTATAACACTTATATAAGACTTTTAAAGTAATTTTGATAGTAGGCTATTATAGCTAATATAGACACTTACATCATGTGTTGCCTTCATTATAACACTTATATAAGACTTTTAAAGTAATTTTGATAGTAGGCTTATATAGACACATCATGTGTTGCCTTCATTATAACACTTATTTTGATAGTAGGCTAATGTAGCTAATACATACACTTACATCATGTGCTGCCTTTGTTATAACACTTATATAAGTCTTTTAAAGCCATTTTGATAGTAGGCTAATATAGCTAATATAGACACTTACGTCATGTGTTGTCTTCATTATAACACTTATACAAATATTTTAAAGTAATTTGGATAGTAGGCTAATATAGACACTTACTTCATGTGTTGTCTTCGTTATAACACTTGTATAAGACTTTTAAAGTCATTTTGATAGTAGGCTTATATAGACACATCATGTGTTGCCTTCATTATAACACTTATTTTGATAGTAGGCTAATATATCTAATACATACACTTACATCATGTGCTGCCTTTGTTATAACACTTATATAAGTCTTTTAAAGCCATTTTGATAGTAGGCTAATATAGCTAATATAGACACTTACATCATGTGTTGACTTCATTATAACACTTATATAAGCCATTTTGATAGTATGCTAATATAGACACTTACTTCATGTGTTGTCTTCGTTATAACACTTATATAAGACTTTTAAAGTCATTTTGATAGTAGGCTTATATAGACACATCATGTGTTGCCTTCATTATAACACTTATTTTGATAGTAGGCTAATATATCTAATACATACACTTACATCATGTGCTGCCTTTGTTATAACACTTATATAAGTCTTTTAAAGCCATTTTGATAGTAGGCTAATATAGCTAATATAGACACTTACACCATGTGTTGTCTTCATTATAGCACTTATATAAGTATTTTAAAGTAATTTGGATAGTAGGCTAATATAGACACTTACATCATGTGTTGTCTTCGTTATAACACTTATATAAAATGTTTAAAGTCGTTTTGATAGTAGGCTAATATAGCTAACATAGACACTTCCGTTGTGTGTTGCCTTCATTATAACACTTATGTAAGACTTTTAAAGTAATTTGGATAGTAGGCTAATATAGACACTTAATTCATGTGTTGTCTTCATTATAACACTTATATAAGATTTTTAAAGTCATTTTGATAGTAGGCTCATATCGCTAATATATAGACACTTACATCATGTGTTGCCTTCATTATAACACTTATATAAGACTTTTAAAGTCATTTTGATAGTAGGCTATTATAGCTAATATAGACACTTACATCATGTGTTGTCTTCATTATAACACTTATATAAGACTTTTAAAGTCATTTTGATAGTAGGCTATTATAGCTAATATAGACACTTACATCATGTGTTGCCTTCACTATAACACTTATATAAGACTTTTAAAGTAATTTTGATAGTAGGCTATTATAGCTAATATAGACACTTACATCATGTGTTGCCTTCATTATAACACTTATACAAGACTTTTAAAGTCATTTTGATAGTAGGCTTATATAGACACATCATGTGTTGCCTTCATTATAACACTTATTTTGATAGTAGGCTAATATAGCTAATACATACACTTACATCATGTGCTGCCTTTGTTATAACACTTATATAAGTCTTTTAAAGCCATTTTGATAGTAGGCTAATATAGCTAATATAGACACTTATGCCATGTGTTGTCTTCATTATAACACTTATATAAGACTTTTAAAGTCATTTTGATAGTAGGCTATTATAGCTAATATAGACACTTACATCATGTGTTGCCTTCATTATAACACTTATATAAGACTTTTAAAGTAATTTTGATAGTAGGCTTATTTAAACACATCATGTGTTGCCTTCATTATAACACTTATTTTGATAGTAGGCTAATGTAGGTAATACATACACTTACATCATGTGCTGCCTTTGTTATAACACTTATATAAGTCTTTTAAAGCCATTTTGATAGTAGGCTAATATAGCTAATATAGACACTTACATCATGTGTTGACTTCATTATAACACTTATATAAGCCATTTTGATAGTATGCTAATATAGACACTTACACCATGTGTTGTCTTCATTCTAGCACTTATATAAGTATTTTAAAGTAATTTGGATAGTAGGCTAATATAGACACTTATATCATGTGTTGTCTTCGTTATAACACTTATATAAAATGTTTAAAGTCGTTTTGATAGTAGGCTAATATATCTAATACATACACTTACATCATGTGCTGCCTTTGTTATAACACTTATATAAGTCTTTTAAAGCCATTTTGATAGTAGGCTAATATAGCTAATATAGACACTTACACCATGTGTTGTCTTCATTATAGCACTTATATAAGTATTTTAAAGTAATTTGGATAGTAGGCTAATATAGACACTTACATCATGTGTTGTCTTCGTTATAACACTTATATAAAATGTTTAAAGTCGTTTTGATAGTAGGCTAATATAGCTAACATTGACACTTCCGTTGTGTGTTGCCTTCATTATAACACTTATGTAAGACTTTTAAAGTAATTTGGATAGTAGGCTAATATAGACACTTAATTCATGTGTTGTCTTCATTATAACACTTATATAAGATTTTTAAAGTCATTTTGATAGTAGGCTCATATCGCTAATAGACACTTACATCATGTGTTGCCTTCATTACAACACTTATATAAGACTTTTAAAGTCATTTTGATAGTAGGCTATTATAGCTAATATAGACACTTACATCATGTGTTGTCTTCATTATAACACTTATATAAGACTTTTAAAGTCATTTTGATAGTAGGCTATTATAGCTAATATAGACACTTACATCATGTGTTGCCTTCACTATAACACTTATATAAGACTTTTAAAGTAATTTTGATAGTAGGCTATTATAGCTAATATAGACACTTACATCATGTGTTGCCTTCATTATAACACTTATACAAGACTTTTAAAGTCATTTTGATAGTAGGCTTATATAGACACATCATGTGTTGCCTTCATTATAACACTTATTTTGATAGTAGGCTAATATAGCTAATACATACACTTACATCATGTGCTGCCTTTGTTATAACACTTATATAAGTCTTTTAAAGCCATTTTGATAGTAGGCTAATATAGCTAATATAGACACTTATGCCATGTGTTGTCTTCATTATAACACTTATATAAGACTTTTAAAGTCATTTTGATAGTAGGCTATTATAGCTAATATAGACACTTACATCATGTGTTGCCTTCATTATAACACTTATATAAGACTTTTAAAGTAATTTTGATAGTAGGCTTATATAGACACATCATGTGTTGCCTTCATTATAACACTTATTTTGATAGTAGGCTAATGTAGGTAATACATACACTTACATCATGTGCTGCCTTTGTTATAACACTTATATAAGTCTTTTAAAGCCATTTTGATAGTAGGCTAATATAGCTAATATAGACACTTACATCATGTGTTGACTTCATTATAACACTTATATAAGCCATTTTGATAGTATGCTAATATAGACACTTACACCATGTGTTGTCTTCATTCTAGCACTTATATAAGTATTTTAAAGTAATTTGGATAGTAGGCTAATATAGACACTTATATCATGTGTTGTCTTCGTTATAACACTTATATAAAATGTTTAAAGTCGTTTTGATAGTAGGCTAATATATCTAATACATACACTTACATCATGTGCTGCCTTTGTTATAACACTTATATAAGTCTTTTAAAGCCATTTTGATAGTAGGCTAATATAGCTAATATAGACACTTACACCATGTGTTGTCTTCATTATAGCACTTATATAAGTATTTTAAAGTAATTTGGATAGTAGGCTAATATAGACACTTACATCATGTGTTGTCTTCGTTATAACACTTATATAAAATGTTTAAAGTCGTTTTGATAGTAGGCTAATATAGCTAACATAGACACTTCCGTTGTGTGTTGCCTTCATTATAACACTTATGTAAGACTTTTAAAGTAATTTGGATAGTAGGCTAATATAGACACTTAATTCATGTGTTGTCTTCATTATAACACTTATATAAGATTTTTAAAGTCATTTTGATAGTAGGCTCATATCGCTAATAGACACTTACATCATGTGTTGCCTTCATTACAACACTTATATAAGACTTTTAAAGTCATTTTGATAGTAGGCTATTATAGCTAATATAGACACTTACATCATGTGTTGCCTTCACTATAACACTTATATAAGACTTTTAAAGTAATTTTGATAGTAGGCTATTATAGCTAATATAGACACTTACATCATGTGTTGCCTTCATTATAACACTTATACAAGACTTTTAAAGTCATTTTGATAGTAGGCTTATATAGACACATCATGTGTTGCCTTCATTATAACACTTATTTTGATAGTAGGCTAATATAGCTAATACATACACTTACATCATGTGCTGCCTTTGTTATAACACTTATATAAGTCTTTTAAAGCCATTTTGATAGTAGGCTAATATAGCTAATATAGACACTTATGCCATGTGTTGTCTTCATTATAACACTTATATAAGACTTTTAAAGTCATTTTGATAGTAGGCTATTATAGCTAATATAGACACTTACATCATGTGTTGCCTTCATTATAACACTTATATAAGACTTTTAAAGTAATTTTGATAGTAGGCTTATATAGACACATCATGTGTTGCCTTCATTATAACACTTATTTTGATAGTAGGCTAATGTAGGTAATACATACACTTACATCATGTGCTGCCTTTGTTATAACACTTATATAAGTCTTTTAAAGCCATTTTGATAGTAGGCTAATATAGCTAATATAGACACTTACATCATGTGTTGACTTCATTATAACACTTATATAAGCCATTTTGATAGTATGCTAATATAGACACTTACACCATGTGTTGTCTTCATTATAGCACTTATATAAGTATTTTAAAGTAATTTGGATAGTAGGCTAATATAGACACTTATATCATGTGTTGTCTTCGTTATAACACTTATATAAAATGTTTAAAGTCGTTTTGATAGTAGGCTAATATAGCTAATATAGACACTTCCGTTGTGTGTTGCCTTCATTATAACACTTATGTAAGACTTTTAAAGTAATTTGGATAGTAGGCTAATATAGACACTTAATTCATGTGTTGTCTTCATTATAACACTTATATAAGATTTTTAAAGTCATTTTGATAGTAGGCTCATATCGCTAATATAGACACTTACATCATGTGTTGCCTTCATTACAACACTTATATAAGACTTTTAAAGTCATTTTGATAGTAGGCTAATATAGCTAATATAGACACTTACATCATGTGTTGCCTTCATTATAACACTTATATAAGACTTCTAGTGTTTGCTCCAGACAGATGACTTGTTAGTAGTTTTGGTCCAACATGGCTCTTTCAACATTTTGTGTTGCCGACCCCTGCCCTAGTGCAAGTTGTGTAAACTAAAGCCCCCCCCAACAAAAAGATGACTCGCACCAACAATAGAACGGAGGAGATGTACTTACCAGTGACGATGAACTGAGCAGGGCTCCTCCATTCGCCTGCGCCGTGGCTCCCATGTCGAGATGCTCCAGGCTGGGCGAGCTGCTGCTCACAAAAGTGGCCGCGAAGGACGGATCGTTAGCCGCCTCCGCCGCCAAGTTGCTCGCCGGAGGTCCCACGGCGGCCCCCGACCCGTCCACTAACTGGAAGTGGGACACGGCCTCAGTGAGCGACGAGTCCGGGTCGAGTGAGATGGGGGGGATCTCGAACACTTCATCCCCGAGGCTGGGGGTGTGGAAGGTTTGCTGTGCGTGGGAACATAACGCTACTTGTTTTGGTTTTGTTTACAGCAAACATGGCGTCTTTCCGGGTGGAAATGCGGAAGTTGCAACAACTTGGGCCGTGTTTCAATTCGCGCACTTATGTTTCATATCGCGCACTTATGTACTTACACTTCGCCATTTTTACCCCCTTTTTAATAGTGAATTAAAATCACTTTAGTGAGTCTCCCTCCTTCTGTTACGTCATCAAGATGGCGATAAATGAGGGTGTTTTTTTCAACCTTTTTTGAGCCAAGGCACATTTTTTTCCTTGGAAAAAAATCCAATAAAAGTGCCAAACTTGTCACTTATTAGCAATATAATCTTAATAATACACCAAAATAAAGCTTATTGTCTTTTTCCTGCCTTTTATTCCCGCTCTTACTTTTTCCACTTCTGGGTGTCCGACACACAACCCATGTCATCATATAATGTGTCCCCCGCCCTTAAGTTCCCCTTACAATGGTTCCGAGTAACCAATACATCCGTGTTTTTCAACCAATGTGCCGTGGGAAATGATGCAATTTCACCTAATTGGTCGGAAAAATTATTTTTATTGGCAAACCAATAATTATAATCCGCGAACAATGTGCCGTTGTAGAGTGTCTGTGCTGTCTGGAGATCAGCAGAGTAAACATGTAATACTCTTCACTACCAGTAGGTGGCAGCAGGTAGCTCATTGCTTTGAAAGCCGTTTTTGAGACAAGACAATTAATGATGCTTATGATTCGAAGTCATTTTTTGTATTTTTTGTTTTTTAACAAAAATATAATTTTTATTTGTCCTCCATGTTTAGTATTATTATTATTTTTTTATTGAACAACAAACATACATTTATAATTCACACAAAAGTCAAGGCACTTTCAACATCAAGGAAAGAAAACAAAAGCAAATACAGAGAGTAATAATACAAAAAAAATATTAAAAACAAAACAAAAAAGACAAAAAGGGCTAACTAAATCACTTTAAATGTTTTCAACAAAGATATCAATTTAAGGGCTTTTGTACTCTTAATAATTCTCCAAAATTCATTAAGCCAATTAGAAACTGTAGGCCTTACTTTCATAAATCGACATTTATGGAAGAAATGTTTTGCGTGGAGCATAAAATGTTGACAAACATTTATAAGGTTACAGTCGTTTAGAAAAATACCAAATTTGATCTCTTCTATAGAGAACGGGGACATCTCCAGACCCTTGTTTTGGCCCTTAAACCAGTGTTTTTCAACCTTTTTTGAGCCAAGGCACATTTTTTTTCATTGAAAAAATCCAGGGGGACACGATCCCATCCTCGTCGCCATTGTCGTGTGCCAAACTTGTCACTTATTAGCAATCTAAGCTTAATAATACAACAAAAGAAAGCTTATTGTCTTTTTCCTGCCTTTTATTCCCACTCTTACCTTTTCCACTTCCGGGTGTCCGACACACAACACATGTCATCATATCCTGTGTTCCCCACCCTTAAGTCCCCCTTACAATGGTTCCGATGCTGTGCCAAAATGTGAATGCCTGCCAAAAATATATTTCAAGTAATATTTGGATACTGACAGATCTCATCTCTGCATATTCTACAAGAATACCCTAGAGAATTACATATATAAAAATTAAGTACCTGCTGTACTGTTTACTACTTAATTTTCTGACATTTGTAGGTATATTCTTGCTAATGTTTACATTTTCAGAATGTATAACATTGTTTTTTATAGAAATGCTTTGACATTTTGTTATTATTATTATTGTTTTCCTACATAAATGTCGATTTATGAAAGTAAGGCCGACAGTTTCTAATTGGCTTAATGGGTTATAATTATCAATCAAATCTTGGAGAATGATTAAGAGTACAAAAGCCCTTAAATTGATATCTTTGTTAAAAATATTTCAAGTGATTTAGGTCCAATCAATCCAATCCACTTTATTTGTATAGCACATTTTAACAACAAAAATAATTCCACAGTGCTGCACAATAGTATTAAAAACAATGTTCAAATATTATCCTTAGCTCCACCAATGACTGAATAAAAACAAAATATAAATAAATATAAAACAAATATAAAACGACTTTAAAGGGTAAAACCAATTAAAACAATAAATAAAAATCTAAATTTTTAAAAACACAGAGGACAACACAACTCACGTAGTGTTAAAAGCCAGAGAATAAAATTGGGTCTTTGGTAGCCCTTTTTGTTTTTTTATTTATTTATTTTTCATATTTTTTAGTATTATTACTCTCTGTATTTGCTTTTGTTTTCCTTCCTTGATGTTAAAAGTGCCTTGACTTTTGTGTAAATTGTAAATAAAAAATTTAAAAAATTTGAATTTTAAATAAAAAAATTAAAAATTTTAAATACAAATTTTTAAAATCTTAAATAAAAAATTAAACATTTTTAAATAAAAAAATAAACATTTTTAAATAAAAAATGTAAAAATAATAAATAAAAACATTTACAATAAAAAATTTAAAAAATTTGAATTTTAAATAAAAAAATTAAAAATTTTAAATACAAATTTTTAAAATCTTAAATAAAAAATTAAACATTTTAAAATAAAAAAATAAACATTTTTAAATAAAAAATGTAAAAATAATAAATAAAAACATTTACAAGCCAAAAACCAAGTGTTTTTTTTAATATTTTGATGACTTCCATTCCTCAATGAACCCCAAAGCTGTTTCTTACCAAACGCCCTAAAAACTGCAATTTATGTATTTTTTATTTTTATTATCCTTAGCTCCACCAATAACTGAATAAAAACAAAAAATAAATAAATATAAAACCAATATAAAAATAAATATGAACCAAATAAAACAATAAATAAAAATCGAAATTTAAAAACACAGAGGACCACACAACTCTCACAGTGTTAAAAGCCAGAGAATAAAAGTGGGTCTTAGGTAGCCCTTTTTATCTTTTTTAAAATTATTTATTTATTTATTTTTCATATTTTTTAGTATTATTACTCTCTGTATTTGCTTTTGTTTTCTTTCCTTAATGTTGAAAGTGCCTTCACTTTTGTGTGAATTATAAATAAAAAATTGTAATAAAAAATTTAAAAAAAAATTAATTACAAATTAAAAAAAAAAAAGTTTTTTATTAAAAATTAAATAAATTAAAATAAAACATTACAAATTTTAAATAAAAAAATTAACATTAAAAATTAAACATTTTTAAATAAAAAATTAAACATTTAAAAAAAAAAAGTAAAAATAATAAATAAATTTAAAAAAAATTTACAAGCCAACGACCAAGTGTTTTTTAAAAAAAATATTTTGATGACTTCCATTTCTCAATGAACCCTAAGGCTGTTTCTTACCAAACGCCCTAAAAACTGCAATTTATGTATTTTTTATTTTTATTATCCTTAGCTCCACCAATAACTGAATAAAAACAAAAAATAAATAAATATAAAACCAATATAAAAATAAATATGAACCAAATAAAACAATAAATAAAAATCGAAATTTAAAAACACAGAGGACCACACAACTCTCACAGTGTTAAAAGCCAGAGAATAAAAGTGGGTCTTAGGTAGCCCTTTTTATCTTTTTTAAAATTATTTATTTATTTATTTTTCATATTTTTTAGTATTATTACTCTCTGTATTTGCTTTTGTTTTCTTTCCTTAATGTTGAAAGTGCCTTCACTTTTGTGTGAATTATAAATAAAAAAATTTAATTAAAAATTAAAAAAAAAATTAATTACAAATTTTAAAAAAAAGAAGTTTTTTATTAAAAATTAAATAAATTAAAATAAAAGATTACAAATTTTAAATAAAAAAATTAACATAAAAAATTAAACATTTTTAAATAAAAAATGTAAAAATAATAAATAAAAAATAAAAACATTTACAAGCCAACGACCAAGTGTTTTTTTTTTTTTTTTTAATATTTTGATGACTTCCATTTCTCAATGAACCCTAAGGCTGTTTCTTACCAAAAGCCCTAAAAACTGCAATTTATGTATTTTTAATTTTTATTTTGCAACCCTTTTTTTAAATGTTATTTCCATTTTAATTTAACTCTGTTGACTGTTCATCTTGTGGTTCTGTATTGTGACTGTCAATTGAGTATTAAAATAAAAAATAAAAACACAAGTTTAAAAGCCATCGCTGTCCCGCCACCCTTTTGGGGCGTGTTAAGTGCAACATCCGGGCACTATCAGCGCACTACACTATACGTACAGTATTTCCCGATGTCTGTACCCTCCGCCATTTTGGGGCGTGTTAAGTGCAACATCCGGGTACTGGCAGCGCCCTACATTTTACGTACGGTATTTCCTGGGTCTTTTATTGTGAACGCACTTACGCACTCGGTGTGCTAAGTGCGCGAATTTGAAAGACAGCCTTTAAAAAAAAAAGTCGAAAACGTTAACACTCTTACCTCAGCGGACAAAAAGTGATGAGGAGTGCCGTCTATGGTTAGATAACTATCGCCGCCTTCCGTAAACTGAAACATAACGTTCATTAAAGGAAACATTACATTTCATTCAAGATTTTAGCATACCTTGTTTCCTTCAGAGTATCCGCCATATGCTTCTTGGCTGTCCATAAACTCAGAATCCACATTTTGGGCACATTCATCCGGCAGCCCGGTGTAGAAATTAATGTCCATTTTTAAAGCAGCAATGTTCTTAAACTAACTCAGACGTGGTTTCGACCATTCAAACAACAATGCTAGTAGCATGCTAACGAGCTAACCCCCTTTGAGGAAACAGTAGCCTGTTCTACTACAGTGGGATAGCTTGGGCAGACAGCATCTACCCAAAAACGTTCATTCGATATTGTAGAAAGTGTCTAAAACTCTTAAATAGCACCGACTGTTGTGTAAAGGTGAAGTCTAACAACAAACCCATTCAATCGAACGAGTGTAGCGGACACGTTCAAGGACCGTGGGAAAAGAGAGTGAAGGGGGAACGCGTGGTCACGTGTTCCAGTAATTAATCGGACTATTTTTTATATTTTAAAATGCATTTAATTGTCCTATACCTACAATTCCATTATTAAATGTAATGCACAACAATAGCCGCTATGTATTTTTAGATTATATTGTTTAGAATCAGTAGTAGCAAGTTTTCCGAACAATAAAACGCACTTGAACGCAACCTAGTTTCTAACGTTTACACAGGGCCAAGCAATATGTGTGTTAAGATGAAGTCTAACAACAAACCCATTCAATTTAACAAGTAGCGGGCACGTTCAAGGACCGTCAGAAAAGAGAGCGAAGGGGAACGCGTGATCACGCGTTCCAGTAAATAATCGGACTATTTTTTTTCTATTAAAATCATCTTAAACGTATTTATTCTAATATTAAATGTAATTTACAACAATAACCGCCCTGTATTTTAGACTATATTGTTTAGAATGAGTAGCAGCAAGTTTTCCAAACAATGAAATGCACTTGAACGCAACCTAATTTCTGACGTTTACACAGGGCCAAGCAATATGGATACTTTCATGGACCGTCGGAAAAAAGAGTGAAACATTGAAAATGGTACGCATGGTCACGTGTTCCAGTAAATAATCTGACTATTTTTGTATTTTAAAATGCATTTAATTGTCCTTTACCTACAATACCATTATTAAATGTAATGCACAACAATAGCCGCTGTGTATTTTTAGATTATATTGTTTAGAATCAGTAGCAGTAAGTTTTCCAAACAATAAAATGCACTTGAACGCAACTTAATTTCTGACGTTGACACAGGGCCAAGCAATATGTGTGTTAAGATGAAGTCTAACAACATCCATCCATCCATTTTCTACCGCTTATTCCCTTTGGGGTCGCGGGGGGCGCTGGAGCCTATCACAGCTACAATCGGGCGGAAGGCGGGGTACACCCTGGACAAGTCGCCACCTCATCGCAGGGCCAACACAGATAGACAGACAACATTCACACTCACATCCACACACTAGGGCCAATTTAGTGTTGCCAATCAACTTATCCCCAGGTGCACAACAAACCCATTCAATTTAACAAGTAGCGGACATGTTCAAGGACCGTCGGAAAAGAGAGCGAAGGGGAACGCGTGGTCACGTGTTCCAGTAAATAATCAGACTATTTTTTTTTCTTTTAAAATCAATTCAATCATCTTAAACGTATTTATTCTAATATTAAATGTAATTTACAACAATAGCCGGCCTGTATTTTTAGACTATAATGCTTAGAATGAGTAGCAGCAAGTTTTCCGAACAATAAAATTCACTTGAACGCAACTTAATTTCTGAAGTTTAAACAGGGCCAAGCAATATGTGTGTTAATATGAAGTCTAACAACAAACCCATTCAATCGAACGAGTGTAGCGGACACCTTCAAGGACCGTCGGAAAAGAGAGTGAAAAATTGAAAAGGGAACGCGTGGTCACGTGTTCCAGTAAATATTCGGACTATTTTTTTCTTTTAAAATCAATTCCATCGTCTTAAATGTATAATTCCAATATTAAATGTAATTCACAACAATAGCCGCCCTGTATTTTTAGATTATAATGTTTAGAATGAGTAGCAGTAAGTTTTCCGAACAATAAAATGCACTTGAACGCAACCTAATTTCTGACGTTTACACAGGGCCAAGCAATATGCGTGTTAAAATGAAGTCTAACAGGAAACCCAGTCAATCGAACGAGTGTAGCGGACACTTTCAAGGACCGTCGGAAAAGAGAGTGAAACATTGAAAAAGGAACGCGTGGTCACGTATTCCAGTAAATCAGACTTTTTTTTCTTTTAAAATGCATTTAATCATTTTATACGTATGATTATAACAAGCTTATAACCGTAACAAGCGGTAAAAAAACGGATTAGAAAGGACACATTAAAAAAAGATAATAATATATATGTTTTTTTATTTTTACACTAAAAAAGGCATTTACGTCCAATTTTTTAAAACTAAATTTTTACTTTAAAAAAAGAATACTGTATTTATGTTCAATTTTCTTACAACTCTATTTTTGGTCTAAAAGTAAAAAACAATTAAGAATTGTTTAAAAATTTTTTTATTGTTACTCTAAAAGTTGTTTTAATTAACAAAAATGCATTTGTCATTTTTGCATTTTAATTTTACGCTAAAAGTCAATTAAAAAAAATGCATTAAGTCCAATTAAAACCCCCCACATATTTTTACTTTAAAGATAAAAAAAAAATGCATTTATGTCAATTTTTTAAGACTATTTTTACTCTAAAACTTACAATTAGGAAAAATACATTTATTTCCATTTTTTTTAAACTATATTGTTAGTGTAAAAGTTGTTGTTTACGTAACAAAAAATCATTCACGCCCAATTTTTTTAAAACCTATTTTACCTTGAAATATAAAAAAATCAGGAAAATTTAATTTACGTAAATTTTTTTCAGTAGCAGCAAGTTTTCCGAAAACAATAAAATGCACTTGAACGCAACCTAATTTCTGACGTTTACACAGGTCCAATCGAACAAGTGTAGCGGACACTTTCAAGGACCGTCGGAAAAGAGAGTGAAACATTGAAAAGGGAATGCATGGTCACGTGTTCCAGTAAATAACCGGAATTTTTTTTAATGCATTTAATCGTTTTATATGTATAATTATGACAAGCTTATAACTGTAACAAGCTGTAAAAAAAAAAGATTTGAAAGGACATAAAAAAATATGTTTTTTTATTTTTACACTAAAAGTAAAAAACAAAAAGGCAAAAATTTCCAATTTTTTAAAACTACATTTTGACTTAAAAAAAATAAAATAAAGAATACTGTATTTATGTCCAATTTTTTTACAACTCTATTTTTAGTCTAAAAGTAAAAAACAATTAAGAAAAATGTGTTAATTTTTTATTGTTACTTTAAAAGTTGTTTTAATGAAAAAAATGCATTTGTCGTTTTTGCACTTTATTTTTACGCTAAAAGTCAATAAAAAAAAATGCATGTGTCCAATTTTTCTTAAACGTATTTTTACTTTAAAGATAAAAAAAAAAGAAAAAAGCATTTGTCAATTTTCATAAGACTATTTTTACTCTAAAAGTTAAAAACAATTCGGAAAAATACATTTATTTCCATTTTCTTTAAACTACATTGTTATTGTAAAAGTTGTTTTTTCAGTAACAAAAAGTCACTCACGCCCAATTTTTTAAAAACCTATTTGACCTTGAAATATAAAAAAATCAAGAAAATTTAATTTATGTCCATTTTTTTAGTAGCAGCTAGTTTTCCGAACAATAAAATGCACTTGAACACAACCTAATTTCTGACGTTTACACAGGTCCAATCGAACAAGTGTAGCGGACACTTTCAAGGACCGTCGGAAAAGAGAGTGAAACATTGAAAAGGGAATGCATGGTCACGTGTTCCAGTAAATAATCTGAATTTTTTTTAATGCAGTTAATCGTTTTATACGTATAATTATGACAAGCTTATAACTGTAACAAGCGGTAAAAAAAATGATTAGAAAGGACATAACAAAAATATGTTTTTTTATTTTTACACTAAAAGTAAAAAAACAAAAAGGCAAAATTTTCCCATTTTTTAAAACAAAATTTTGACTTAAAAAAATAAAATAAAGAATACTGTATTTATGTCCAATTTTTTTTACAACTCTATTTTTAGTCTAAAAGTCAAAAACAATTAAGAAAAAATTGTTAATTTTTTATTGTTACTCTAAAAGTTGTTTTAATGAAAAAAATGCATTTGTCGTTTTTGCACTTTATTTTTACGCTAAAAGTAAAAAAAAATAAATGCATGTGTCCAATTTTTCTTAAACAATATAGTTTAAAAAAAATGGAAATAAATGTATTTTTCCGAATTGTTTTTAACTTTTAGATTAAAAATAGTCTTAAGAAAATTGACATAAATGCATTTTTTTTAAAGAAAAAAAAAATGCATTTATGTCAATTTTCTTAAGACTATTTTTAATCTAAAAGTTAAAAACAATTCGGAAAAATACATTTATTTCCATTTTTTTTTAAACTATATTGTTATTGTAAGAGTTGTTTTTTAAGTAACAAAAAGTCATTCACGCCCAATTTTTTTAAAACCTATTTTACCTTGAAATACAAAAAAATCAAGAAAATTTAATTTACGTAAATTTTTTCAGTAGCAGCAAGTTTTCCGAACAATAAAATGCACTTGAACACAACCTAATTTCTGACGTTTACACAGGTCCAATGAACAAGTGTAGCGGATACTTTCAAGGACCGTCGGAAAAAAGAGTGAAACATTGAAAAGGGAATGCATGGTCACGTGTTCCAGTAAGTAATCGGATTTTTTTAAATGCATTTAATCGTTTTATACGTATAAATATGACAAGCTTATAACTGTAACAAGCGGTAAAAAAAAAAAAGATTAGAAAGGACAAAAAAAAAAATGTTTTTTTAATTTTTACACTAAAAGTAAAAAAACAAAAAGGCAAAATTTTCCAATTTTTTTAAAACTAAATTTTGACTTAAAAAAAGTAAAATAAAGAATACTGTATGTCCAATTTTTTTACAACTCTATTTTTAGTCTAAAAGTAAAAAACAATTAAGAAAAAATTGTTAATTTTTTATTGTTACTCTAAAAGTTGTTTTAATAAAAAAAAATGCATTTGTCGTTTTTGCACTTTATTTTTACGCTAAAAGTCCATCCATCCATCCATTTTCTACCGCTTATTCCCTTCGTGGTCGCGGGGGGCGCTGGAGCCTATCTCAGCTACAATCGGGCGGAAGGCGGGGTACACCCTGGACAAGTCGCCACCTCATCGCAGGGCCAACACAGACAGACAAAAAAAAAAATGCATGTGTCCAATTTTTCTTAAACGTATTTTTACTTTAAAGATAAAAAAAATAAATGCATTTATGTCAATTTTCTTAAGACTATTTTTACTCTAAAAGTTAAAAACAATTCGGAAAAATACATTTATTTCCATTTTTTTTTAAACTATATTGTTATTGTAAGAGTTGTTTTTTAAGTAACAAAAAGTCAGTCACGCCCAATTTCTTTAAAACCTATTTGCCTTGAATTACAAAAAAATCAAGAAAATTTAATTTACGTCAATTTTTTCAGTAGCAGCAAGTTTTCCGAACAATAAAATGCACTTGAACACAACCTAATTTCTGACGTTTACACAGGTCTTTCAAGGACCGTCGGAAAAGAGAGTGAAACATTGAAAAAGGAGCGCGTGGTCACGTGTTCCTGTAAATAATCAGACTATTTTTTTTCTTTTAAAATGCATTTAATCATTTCATACGTAAAATTATAACAAGCTTATAACTGTAACAAGCGGTAAAAAAAAAAAAAAAAAAAGATTAGAAAGGACACATTAAAACAATAAAATAATGTTTTTTTTTATTTTTACACTAAAAGTAAAAACACAAAAAGGCATTTAAGTCAAATTTTTTAAAACGAAATTTTTACTTAAAAAATAAATAAATATCAAGAATAATGTATTTACCGGTATGTCCAATTTTTTACAACTCTATTTTTAGTCTAAAAGTAAAAAACAATTAAGAAAAAAATTGTTAATTTTTTACTGTTACTCTAAAAGTTGCTTTAATTAACAAAAATGCATTTGTCATTTTTGCACTTTATTTTAATTTTATTTTATTTTAAAGATAAAAAAAAAATGCATTTATGTCAATTTTTTGAAGACTATTTTTACTCTAAAAGTTAAAAACAATTCGGAAAAATAAATTTCTTTCCAATTTTTTTCAAACTATATTGTTATTGTAAAAGTAGTTTTTTAAGTAACAAAAATGCATTTATGTGCAATTTTTTTTACACTTTATTTTTACTCTGAAAGTAAAAAAAAATTAAAAAAAATGCATCCACGTCCAATTTTTTTAAACCCTATTTTTTAGTCTAAAAGTAAAAAACAATTAAGAAAAATGTGTTAATTTTTTATTGTTACTTTAAAAGTTGTTTTAATGAAAAAAATGCATTTGTCATTTTTGCACTTTATTTTTACACTAAAAGTCAATAAAAAAAATGCATGTGTCCAATTTTTCTTAAACGTATTTTTACTTTAAAGATAAAAAAAAAGAAAAAAGCATTTGTCAATTTTCATAAGACTATTTTTACTCTAAAAGTTAAAAACAATTCGGAAAAATACATTTATTTCCATTTTCTTTAAACTACATTGTTATTGTAAAAGTTGTTTTTTAAGTAACAAAAAGTCACTCACGCCCAATTTTTTAAAAACCTATTTGACCTTGAAATATAAAAAAATCAAGAAAATTTAATTTATGTCCATTTTTTTAGTAGCAGCAAGTTTTCCGAACAATAAAATGCACTTGAACACAACCTAATTTCTGACGTTTACACAGGTCCAATCGAACAAGTGTAGCGGACACTTTCAAGGACCGTCGGAAAAGAGAGTGAAACATTGAAAAGGGAATGCATGGTCACGTGTTCCAGTAAATAATCTGAATTTTTTTTTAATGCATTTAATCGTTTTATACGTATAATTATGACAAGCTTATAACTGTAACAAGCGGTAAAAAAAATGATTAGAAAGGACATAACAAAAATATGTTTTTTTATTTTTACACTAAAAGTAAAAAAACAAAAAGGCAAAATTTTCCCATTTTTTAAAACAAAATTTTGACTTAAAAAAATAAAATAAAGAATACTGTATTTATGTCCAATTTTTTTTACAACTCTATTTTTAGGCTAAAAAAAAAAAAAACAATTAAGAAAAATTATTGTTACTCTAAAAGTTGTTTTAATGAAAAAAATGCATTTGTCGTTTTTGCACTTTATTTTTACGCTAAAAGTAAAAAAAAATAAATGCATGTGTCCAATTTTTCTTAAACAATATAGTTTAAAAAAAATGGAAATAGATGTATTTTTCCGAATTGTGATAGGCTCCAGCGCCCCCCGCGACCCCAAAGGGAATAAGCGGTAGAAAATGGATGGATGGATGGATTTTTAACTTTTAGATTAAAAATAGTCTTAAGAAAATTGACATAAATGCATTTTATTTTCTTTAAAAAAAAATGCATTTATGTCAATTTTCTTAAGACAATTTTTAATCTAAAAGTTAAAAACAATTCGGAAAAATACATTTATTTCCATTTTTTTTTTAAACTATATTGTTATTGTAAGAGTTGTTTTTTAAGTAACAAAAAGTCATTCACGCCCAATTTTTTTAAAACCTATTTTACCTTGAAATACAAAAAAATCAAGAAAATTTAATTTACGTACATTTTTTCAGTAGCAGCAAGTTTTCCGAACAATAAAATGCACTTGAACACAACCTAATTTCTGACGTTTACACAGGTCCAATGAACAAGTGTAGCGGACACTTTCAAGGACCGTCGGAAAAGAGAGTGAAACATTGAAAAGGGAATGCATGGTCACGTGTTCCAGTAAATAATCGGATTTTTTAAAATGCATTTAATCGTTTTATACGTATAAATATGACAAGCTTATAACTGTAACAAGCGGTAAAAAAAAAAAAAGATTAGAAAGGACAAAAAAAATAAATGTTTTTTTATTTTTACACTAAAAGTAAAAAAACAAAAAGGCAAAATTTTCCAATTTTTTAAAACTAAATTTTGACTTAAAAAAACTAAAATAAAGAATACTGTATTTATGTCCAATTTTTTTTACAACTCTATTTTTAGTCTAAAAGTAAAAAACAATTAAGAAAAAATTGTTAATTTTTTATTGTTACTCTAAAAGTTGTTTTAATTAAAAAAATGCATTTGTCGTTTTTGCACTTTATTTTTACGCTAAAAGTCCATCCATCCATCCATTTCCTACCGCTTATTCCCTTCGTGGTCGCGGGGGGCGCTGGAGCCTATCTCAGCTACAATCGGGCGGAAGGCGGGGTACACCCTGGACAAGTCGCCACCTCATCGCAGGGCCAACACAGATAGACAGACAAAAAAAAAAAATGCATGTGTCCAATTTTTCTTAAACGTATTTTTACTTTAAAGATAAAAAAAAAAAATGCATTTATGTCAATTTTCTTAAGACTATTTTTACTCTAAAAGTTAAAAACAATTCGGAAAAATACATTTATTTCCATTTTTTTTTTAAACTACGGTATATTGTTATTGTAAGAGTTGTTTTTTAAGTAACAAAAAGTCAGTCACGCCCAATTTTTTTAAAACCTATTTGCCTTGAAATACAAAAAAATCAAGAAAATTTAATTTACGTCAATTTTTTCAGTAGCAGCAAGTTTTCCGAACAATAAAATGCACTTGAACACAACCTAATTTCTGACGTTTACACAGGTCTTTCAAGGACCGTCGGAAAAGAGAGTGAAACATTGAAAAAGGAGTGCGTGGTCACGTGTTCCTGTAAATAATCAGACTATTTTTTTTCTTTTAAAATGCATTTAATCATTTCATACGTAAAATTATAACAAGCGGTAAAAAAAAAAAAAAAAAAAGATTAGAAAGGACACATTAAAACTATAAAATAATGTTTTTTTTTATTTTTACACTAAAAGTAAACACAAAAAGGCATTTAAGTCAAATTTTTTAAAACGAAATTTTTACTTAAAAAATAAATATCAAGAATAATGTATTTATGTCCAATTTTTTACAACTCTATTTTTAGTCTAAAAGTAAAAAACAATTAAGAAAAAAATTGTTAATTTTTTACTGTTACTCTAAAAGTTGCTTTAATTAACAAAAATGCATTTGTCATTTTTACACTTTATTTTATTTTAAAGATAAAAAAAAAATGCATTTATGTCAATTCTTTGAAGACTATTTTTACTCTAAAAGTTAAAAACAATTCGGAAAAATACATTTCTTTCCAATTTTTTTCAAACTATATTGTTATTGTAAAAGTAGTTTTTTAAGTAACAAAAATGCATTTATGTGCAATTTTTTTTTACACTTTATTTTTACTCTGAAAGTAAAAAAATAAATAAAAAAAATGCATCCACGTCCAATTTTTTTAAACCCTATTTTTACCTATTATGAAAAATCAAGGGCTACACATATATATATATATACATACATATATATATATGTGTATATATATATATATGTATGTATATATGTATATATAGATATATGTACATATATATATATATATATACACACATGTACATATATATATATATATATGTACATATATATATATATATACATGTACATATATATATATGTACATATATATATATATACGTATGTATATATACATACATATATATATACTGTTGCGTTTTGGACCAGTTTTTCCTACCATTTTGGTTTTACGCTGATTCCTTCTTCCAGGGGGGTGTTGATCCTGGGAAGGGGCTGACCTGTATGCAGTTCATAGGGTGAAAAACTCAAAGGGCGGTAAAACAGTTTTATTCACGGACATTCGAATGATCATTAACGCTAATTGCAACATGTCAATCCAATTCAATTTGGTCTGTGCACAGATTTTAGCCAATTCATTTTTGATATTCTGGTTCATCCTTTCAACCTTACCTTGGGACTGAAGATGGTACCCCCAAACCGAACCTGTGTTCTAGTCCAAGAGCATTTTCGACCAAGGCTAAGTGAGTAATTTTAAAATGGGTGTTTTGTCTGACCTAATCTTTTTGGGGAAACCATGTCGGGGAATTAGGTCATTCACAAGCCATTTAATTACTGATTTTGCATCCTCTTTTGAGGTTGGGGTTGCTTCCGGCCAACCACTGTGATTGTCAACACAAGTCAGCAAGTATCTTTTCCCTTTCCCCGGATTGATCATATCAATGAAGTCAAAAACTATACACGGTTCACCCTCACCTCCTCCATATTCCAAATTGATTTACTAAACTACTATCGATGTGCAAAATCGTTATTTTCAAGTTAAATTTACAAACTTACAACAATTTAGTTATAACTTCTTCCCCACAGGAATATTGTTAAAGCTATTTTGTTGTACGGAGTCTGAATCCACCCTCACCTCCTCCCCCTTCTGTTTCTGAAAAAGGAACTGTGTCAGTAATACTATCACTTTCAGAAACATCTAAGAAAAAGGTCAGCTAATAGTCAAGTACAGCAAGAGCAGGGGCGGAGGACAGGTCATGTTTGAGGTCAATAAAAGTCATTTCAGTCTCTGTGGACCACTGGAGGGTGGTGTTAGGGTAGGGGACCCCTTAGCGAAATCAGAAATAACTCAAACTCAACTAAATCCTAAATGTTATGTACCTTATTCAATATGGTGAAAGCTTCAAAATATGCCTATATTTCTATCGACACAAATACTAGAAAAACACTAACCTTATGGCGGATGCTTTTTGCAATAGTAATTTGACATTTCACCACGCCTGGTGGCCACAATAACAAATTAAGTCAAGCTTATGTTGTAGAAAGTCGAATGATGCGGACACGTTTGTTACTGAATACTTTCTATCAGACTTCTGTCATGGTGACTGTGTGTATGTAATAAGCAGATATATTTTTTGATATGCTTAAATGTAATGTGTCGTTTTAGCTCAGCTGTTGTGTAGCTGCTAGCTCCTCGTAGCCTACAGCCGGGGTGTCCAAAGTGCAGCCCATAGCTATGTGAAAATGTGGTTTTGGGTGTCGGTGCAATGAGTGGCAGCTACGCCGTGTTTTATCATTGGACCTAAGTCTTTGGTTTTGTAGGCGGGGCAAAGAGCAAGGGAACAATGTGGGACAGCAATTGTCCATCTTATACTATGCTAGTTGTAGCAAAGATATGTCAACATGAGCAGCCACACCTTGAGTTCCAACATATATAAATATAAAGGAGTCAAAGGCCTCCTGGCATGAACATGAGGCGAGTCGGGTGGCGGTACACACGGAAGCATCTCAGTCAGCCAGGGTTTTCACTGATAGAGCAGTTGGAGATGTCAGCCATTTCTGGTGTTTCAGGCTGTGGTAGGAGCTCATGGAGGAGCTTTGGTAGTGGTGTCGCAGCTTGGTGGTTGAGCCGTCAGGTAACACCAGGAAGGTTCCTTCTGTGCGATATTGAATGTCAGGGTACAGTCTGTAAAGGAGGTCATTACCAATTAGGCAAGGTGTGTGCAGGTCAACCACGAAGGGGTGCTTCAGCGTATGTCCAGCAATCTGAACCGGAAGAGGTTTGGTGACCGGTAACATTCTTGTGACCTCAGCGAAGCCTTCGACCTTCAAAAAGGAAGCACAAAGTGGCTTTGGTACCTCTGCATTCAGAAATGAGTGGGTGGCACCAGTGTCAATCACAAACTGATAACATTGTCCGTTGACACTTATGTCCAGCAGGGGGCCTGTCTGTATTTCCTGCTGGGGCTTCTGCCTTGGGCGTCCTTTGCCATGCCTGTATGATGTTTTGTCTGCAATGGGGAGCCTGTCTCGTTCAGAGGAGTTAGGACATTCACGTTGCCAGTGACCCGGCTGGTCACAGATGAAACAGTTTTCACCCTGTCTTGGCCTTAAAGCACCGTGTCCACCACCCGAGTCCAACCGTCTGGTCACACGTCTGTTGAGGTTTCTTTCCTCCACCTGCTGGGACTCAAAAGCAAGGTCACCCACTGCTGAATATACGCTAGCTGATCTTTGACCTTTTGGTTCTTTTAACTTTTCATCTTCAGCGATCTGTAATTTAAGTAGTTGTTTCCTTGTTACTCTACCACCATCCTGCTCTGTCCAATTTTGCATATCACGTTTAAAATCACAGCATTAATTGTCCCATTAAATGTTAATCAATACTCCTAAGTCAAAGATTATCCGTACTACTTCATGTGTATTTAAGTAACTTTTTAATTCAACTAAAGATTATCTATAAGTTAATTAAACTATCATTTTGGTAACAGTTGGTTCGAGCACGCTGTCATGCTACACTTCACTTGTGCACTCTGACCTCCTGTCGTGCGTGATATTCTACAAAATAAAGCATGTTTTTATTCTCGTTCCTCCATCTGCTTATTCAAACCAGTCACAACATGCACACACACAGTGTTGTGCGCCAGTTATTTTTGATAGCGCGGCACAAACACACGCAAGGCCGTGTGCTAAGTGATAAGCCGAACCACACTTCTCCCCTTTATAACACTTTACAGATGCTAACCTAGCTCAATGCTAACCTAGTTCAATGCTAACCTAGCTCAATGCTATGCTAACAGTGTCACACCTCTCCGGCCCACGTCCAACGTGCAGCACGTCACACAGCCTCGTCACACCGACACATCTCTTATCTCAAAATGTCTCCCAGCAGAGCCTCCTTTTTTTCTTACTGCGTCTCACTTTACCATAAAACTTCCAGTTACTTTTCTTTATTTACCAAACGTTTGAGTTCACGACTTTTCGAGTATTGTAAACTTCCTCTTAACCCTTATTTTTCAAACGTTCTCCTTTTTTCTTTTAAACTCTACCTGCCAATTTCATTGTTGACAACAGTACATTTATCACACTTTCCCCCCCCCCCCCACCGCCATCACATTCCGTGGCCATCTCGTCTATTTTTTCTCAATCTTCACCTGTGCTCTTTATTGTATCAAACAAAAGGACTTGAACCCAGAACTCTTTTAGGGGAGACCAAACCCCCAGGGCGAGCCACACCCGACTATTTGCTTACTCGTCAGTGAAGCAGCCCGTCACGGTAATCTATCTTTATCGTACTATTCAAACGGACTCTAACCCAAGAATATAATATACGAAAGGACTTGAACCTCCAACTTTATTGTATTATTCAAACGGACTCTAACCCAAGAATATAACATACAAAAGGACTTGAACCTCCAACTTTATTGTATTATTCAAACGGACTCTAACCCAAGAATATAACATACAAAAGGACTTTAACCTCCAACTTTATCGTATTATTCAAACGGACTCTAACCCAAGAATATAATATACGAAAGGACTTGAACCTCCAACCCTTCTAGTCACAGGTGAAAGATTTAAGACGCAATGACATGAGTTGGCCACCATATGCAATGACGGACAAGGCAAAATGCAACCAATCCATCAAAATGTCCACTCTGTGTCTGGGGTACAAACAGTGTTTGACTTACATACTTCAAGACAGACTCCTAAAGCAGATTTTAGAAAAAGGCTCTGCTTACCTTGTTTTTGTTTGGCCACTAGTGAGTCTGTCCAGAAGAGTGTAAGAGGTGTCCAATTCTCAGCGTGTCGCCCGGACGAGCCCCCAATTTGTTGCGTTTTGGACCAGTTTTTCCTCCCAGGGAATTCAAGTCTCAATTCGCTCCCAAGTTCTTTCCGACACTTAAAGCTGAGTTGAAAAAACCACCAGAGACAGAATAGGTATTTTGTTGTATATATTCTCAAAGCTTTGACAACATATAAATATGATTGAGACCAGTCTAACCCTCGAACCTTCTATCCCGCACACCCCAAAATGGTCTGTCTTCCCAACGCCAAACACCTCTCTTTCCTTCCCCCTCACTAGCCATAACAAAAGCACAATGTCTCTCTAGCCATAATACATTCCAAAGAACTCAAGGTTATCACACATAGTAAGCTTGCTGACAGAGCATCAAGAGAATAAATGGAAAAAGACGAGCTGTTTTCAAATATGACTAATAAATGAAAGAAGTACAACTTAAATTCGGATATATGTAAATATCTGCCTCCGACAATACACACATATATATATATATATATATATATATATATATATATATATATATATATATAAAATAGATCCACTACGGACTGGACTCTCACACTATTATGTTAGATCCACTATGGACTGGACTCTCACTATTACCGTATGTTAGATCCACTATGGACTGGACTCTCACTATTATGTTAGATCCACTATGGACTGGACTCTCACTATTATGTTAGATCCACTATGGACTGGACTCTCACCATTATGTTAGATTCACTATGGACTGGACTCTCACTATTATGTTAGATCCACTATGGCCTGGAATCTCACACTATTATGTTAGATCCACTATGGACTGGACTCTCATTATTATGTTAGATCCACTATGGACTGGAGTCTCACACTATAATGTTAGATCCACTATGGACTGGACTCTTACTATTATGTTAGATCCACTATGGACTGGACTCTCACTATTATGCTAGATCCACTATGGACTGGACTCTTCACAATATTACCCACATCTGCGGTCCTCTCCAAGGTTTCTCAGTCATTCACATCGACGTCCCACTGGGTTGTGAGTTTTTCCTTGCCCTTATGTGGGCTCTGAACCGAGGATGTTGTCGTCGCTTGTGCAGCCCTGAGACACTTGTGATTTAGGGCTATATAAATAAACATTGATTGATTGATGAAGAGTACAGTCCAGACGTTTCCCCTCAATTGAGCCAAATTTAATTCTGTCTGTTTAATTCCTTGCTTCTTGTCTTGTTTAATAGATGCCATCAGTGTTTGAACCTGACAGTTTCCTAAATAAACTGTCAATAAAACGTAAGCGCAAATGAAAATAGCGCTTCACCACTTTAGTCCTATTTTTTGCACTTGAGCGCCAGAATTCTTCCGCTTGTTTTAACATTGACAATACTGCCACATGTGGTGGAAAAGTGTATTACCGAATGTTTTTTTTGGGGGGGGCGGTTCCCGGACCTCTGGTTACGAACCACTGGTGTCCAGCTGCTGGGCGGACGTTAGGGGAGTAACGGTACGTGTATTTGTATCGAACCGTTTCGGTACGGGGGTTTCGGTTCGATTCGGAGGTGTACCGAACGAGCTTCTACACGGACATATTACCGTATTTTTCGGAGTATAAGTCGCACCTGCCGAAAATGCATAATAAAGAAGGAAAAAAACATAAATCGCACTGGAGCCCGGCCAAACTATGAAAAAAACTGCGACTTATAGTCCGAAAAATACGGTAAGTAGCCGCCTAAGCTAAAGTCTTAACAAGCTGCTCCGCTTCCTTCTGCCTCTGTCAGTCCTCTACACAGCACCCAGCATTGTCCCACCCACACAACCATCTGATTGGTTACACACAGAGCGGTAACAGCCAATCAGTAGTGCGTTTTCAGAGCGCATGTAGTCAGGGCTTAGCATTTAGCAGGTAATCATCAGGCTGCGGAATCTCCCCAAATTATAGTAAACACCCCCCAGTCAACTACTAGTAACATCACTATGAGCCCGTTGACCTTCTAGAAATATAAACGGCAGCTCAGTCCTGGCTTGAGGTGAAGGCTAATTCGCTTTTAGCGTAACGTTAGCTCATTATGCGGTGTGTGTGTGCGTGTGTTACGGACAGCAAAGCCCTGTCTGTCTGTTATTTCACTTTACCTTTTTCTGTGTTGATTGAGCTGTGTTGAAGCAGCAAAAAAGGACATTATGTTAAATGAAGAGTTTATGTCTCTGATAGTTGATATAATAATGTAAGTGCATCATAAAGCCTACATGAACTCCATGGTGTTCAGGGATGAATAGTCTCTCCTATTACTATTGTACCATTTTTTCAGCTATAGTTACATTAATCATTAGTAATGCAGCAGCCTAGTTTTGAATGGCAGGGTCCCTGCTATCACATGTTGATACAAATATAACGTTTACATAATAAAAATCAACTACAGGCTTCCCAAATGCTGAAATAAATTAAGCATGATGAGTTGACTTGAAACTGTTGTTGCACT
Organism: Nerophis lumbriciformis; assembly: GCF_033978685.3. NCBI lineage: Eukaryota > Metazoa > Chordata > Actinopteri > Syngnathiformes > Syngnathidae > Nerophis > Nerophis lumbriciformis. The sequence continues at coordinate 23,703,320 of NC_084550.2, forward strand.
TTTTATATGTAGAAGAAAAGTTTTTTCATTTTATTTAATCTTGAGGCAGTTTAATGTTGATTAACGCGGGCAGAATTATTATAGTGTTCCAAATGTTAAAAGGATAAAGCCATTGTTTGACATTTGGTAAATAAATAACCAAAAAATGTATATTTTGTTGTTTTCTTACTGTACCGAAAATAAACCGAACCGTGAGGTACGTATCGAGGTACGTACCGAACCGAAATTTGTGTACCGTCACACCCCTCGCGGACGTGGAAATAAGACATCACACGGAGCGTATTTCACTGAAGATCGCTGTTATTCGTGTCACAGATACAATCAGATCATAAAACAAGAATTGTTGTCCACTTTGCACCATAAGTACACAACTTACCTGATCTACATGTAGAATACAACCATCCTCGGTAGCTAATGCGCCGCGCACGCCTTCCCCCTTCCCCGCACAAGTTAAAAACGTTGAACGCTGCGTCCGTACCGGTAGTTTAAGACGGTGGCGCCGGGCTGGGGGGGGCAGGGGTGAAGTTGAGGAGGTCCCCGTTTAGGAAAAAGGTATCTACAGCCAGGGGGTCCCCTTTTGGTCACAGCTGGGAATGCGATGGGGAACTCCTTCGCTCAGGAGGAAGATGGCGGCCGTGGGACAGTGGAGGACTGGGCAGAGAGGTTGAAGTTCTTGCTGATGGGGGTGAAAAAAAGAAAAGGTGGGTGCAAACCAGCTCTTTCATGAGAAAAACAAAAACCCTATTTTAAAATAAATCCATAAAAGTAACAACATAAATTCATCGTGTACAAGGTAGAAATAAATGAGGAGTAATGATGTCGGGGGACCCAGGGCGGGGGGGTCAGAGTCAGTCCTCCGAGCTGGACGAGGAGTCAGAGTCCTTCTGGGCGAGGATGACGTCGTCCAACAGCGCCTCCTGGTCCGAGCTGTCATAGTCTCCTTGGGAGAGGCTGTCGCCAGCCTCCATTTTGACGTCGAAATCCGGGCTGGTGAGGAAGTGTTGGGAGGTCTCCAAGTCCTCCTCGTCCATCATGTAGGCGCCGTCCGAGACCAGGGTCTCCTCCTCCACGCCTTCCAGGTAGGGGTTCTCGGGCGTGGGCTGTGGAGTGTGCTGCTGCTGCTGGTGGTGGTGGTGATGGTGGTGGTGGTGGTGGTGGTGGTGGCGGTGGCGGCTTCTCTTGGGGATCTCCGTGTATTCGGTCAGGAGGCGGTGGGAGAGGGTCTCAGGCAAAAAGCCCTGGGAGAGCGGAGTATAGCAAAGTGAGGTTGGAAGCCCGGCCGGAGTGGAAGTACAACGCAAATTACTTTTTATTTTTATTTATTTATTTTTGTATTTATTTATTTATTTATCCTTATTTGTATTTTTTAACATTTTTATTATCTTTTTATTTTTTTTAATACACTGTAGCACTTTGAGGTTGTTTACTCGACGTAAAGTGCTTTTTAGAAATAAAATCTATTATTATTATTATTAAATAAAACACAGTGGAATGTCGTTTTTTTTACGAACCCCTCGCTGTATAAGCAGGGGCGTCCCCACTTGCGGCCTGCTGGATAGCACATTATAAAATAGGATTTTAAAAAAAATTAAAAATACATAAAAAGTGGAATAAATGAGCAAAAAGAGGAAATGTAACGGGAAATAGTTGCAATGTTGACTCTAATAATTCAAAGCTGCTATGAAGGCTGTTTTTTTCTTTAAAACATCTTAAGGCCCAAGCTCTTTGTTTACATGCTTTTTTTCTTTTTCTTTGCTATTTGGGCTTATTGGACCCTAATTAGAATAAAAACTAAAAAACATCTTTTGATATGATGTACTTAGTCCATAAGTACACAAACGTGTACTTCATGTTTAGTGACATGCTAACTTTTATTTTTACACTTTTTTTTTCCAAATTCCATTGTAAGTTATACTCTTCTGACACCACCAGATGGCAGTATGAGTGTCCACATAAGTGGCCATAAGACCCCAATTTAGTAGTGTACACAATTTTGGAAATATGAGCTAAAAGGTGCTGTCCACGCATGTGGCCACTAAGGCTTAAAGCTGTCATTGCTCAATTTTTTTTAATCAAAATCAATGTTATGAATTTGTGACTTATTAAAGACTCCAATTCCTTCACATCAAATATTACACTTTAAAATATTTTTTGGGGAAGTGTTTGCCGAATTAAAAAAAACAAACAATGTTTTTATTGACAAAAAACAAACCCCCCAAAAAATAATAAAAACTTATAAAAGTTGATCTAGAGACTTAAGTGTTGGAAGTAAAAAAATAATAATGTTTACTCTAATAACACAAAGCTGCTAAGCAGGCTGTTTTTTTTTCTTTAAAGCTGTCATTGCTCAAAAAATAATCTTTAAAATCAATGTTATGAATTATTGACTTACTAAAAGACTTATTAAATTCCTTCACATCAAATATTCCACTTTAAAATATTTTTGGGGAAAATACTGCATATTCTGAGTGTTTGCCGTATAACTTTAAAAAAAAAATAATTCTTTGACAAAAAGGGCAAAAAAACAAACCCCAAAAAATAATAAAATTATAACCGACGAATAGATCTGAATTTGATCTAGAGACTTAAGTGTTGGAAGTAAAAAATAATAATGTTGATTCGAATAACGCAAAGCTGATATAAAGGCTGTTTTTTTTCTTTAAAGCTGTCATTGCTCAAAAAATTACCTTTAAAATCAATGTTATGAATTATTGACTTATTAAAATACTTATTAAATTCCTTCACATCAAATATTCCACTTTAAAATATTTTTGGGGAAAATATTGCATATTCTGAGTGTTTGGCGTATAAAAAAATTAAGTTTTCTTTGACAAAAAGGGCAAAAAAACAAACCCCCAAAAAATAATAAAATTATAACCGACGAATAGATCTGAAGTTGATCTAGAGCAGGGGTCCCGAAACTACGGCCCGCGGGCTGGATCCGGCGCCCCAGCATCCAAAATCCGGCCCACGGGAAGTCCCAAGTTCAAAAAAAAGTTTAGTTTTTTTTTAAATCTTTCCTTTCTAATCCATTTTCTACCGCTTGTTACTCTCTGTGTCAAAAAGTCTGGGGACCCCTGATCTAGAGACTTAAGTGTTGAAAGTAAAAAATAATAATGTTGACTAATAACACAAAGCTGCTATACTGGCTGTTTTTTTTCTTTAAAGCTGTCATTGCTCAAAAAATAATCATCAAAATCAATGTTATGAATTTGGGACTTATTAAAGACTCCAATTCCTTCACATCAAATATTCCACTTTAAAATATTTTAGGGGAAAATACTGCATATTCTGAGTGTTTGCCGTATACATTTTTTTTAGTTTTCTTTGACAAAAAGGGCAAAAAAACAAACCCCCAAAAATAATAAATACATATAATCTACGAACAGATCTGAAGTTGATCTAGACTTAAGTGTTGGAAGTAAAAAATAATAATGTTGAGTCTAATAACACAAAGCTGCTATACAGGCTGTTTTTTTTCTTCTTTAAAGCTGTCATTGCTCAAAAAATAATCATCAAAACCAATGTTATGAATTATTGACTTATTAATATTCCACTTTAAAATACTTTGTGGGGAAAATATTGCATATTCTTAGTGTTTGCCGTATAAAAAAAATAAAACATTTGACAAAAAAAAACCCAAAATAATAAAAATGTATAATCGACAAACAGATCTGAAGTTGATCTAGAGTGTTGGAAGTAAAAGTAAAAAATAATAATGTACGCAATGTTGACTCTAATAACACAATACTAGCGTTTTTTTCCTTTAAAGCTGTCATTGCTCAAAATTATTAATCAAAATCAATGTTATGAATTATTGACTTATTAAAAGACTAATTAAATTCCATCACATCAAATATTCCACTTTAAAATATTTTTGGGGAAAATACTGCATATTCTGAGTGTTTGCCGTATACATTTTTTTTAGTTTTCTTTTGACAAAAAGGGCAAAAAAACAAACCCCCAAAAAATAATAAATGCATATAATCTACGAACAGATCTGAAGTTGATCTAGACTTAAGTGTTGGAAGTAAAAAATAATAATGTTGACTCCAATAACACAAAGCTGCTATACAGGCTGTTTTTTTTCTTTAAAACTGTCATTGTTCAAAAAAGAATCATCAAAACCAATGTTATGAATTATTGACTTATTAATATTCCACTTTAAAATACCTTTTGGGGAAAATATTGCATATTCTGAGTGTTTGCCGTATAAAAAAAATAAAACATTTGACAAAAAACCCCCAAAAAATAATAAAAACGTATAATCGACAAACAGATCTGAAGTTGATCTAGAGCAGGGGTGCTCATTACGTCGATCGCGAGCTACTGGTCGATCTCGGAGGGTGTGTCAGTCAGGCATTAAAAAAATAGTCCTAAAAATGAGCGATCATAAATCTTCACTATGACGTCACTTTCGTCACTTGATTGGCATTCACGGCACCCGAGGGTCTTCTGAGATGACGCTGGCTGCTGCCAGCTCATTAAAATTACCGACAGGAAGGCGAGAAACACTTTATTTCAACAGACTCTGGCGCCGTACCGGTCGTCAAAACTCCAAAGACCGACTGCACAGTTGCACAGTTGCGCTAGCAAAACAAGAGTCTCAGAAAGCTGGCGTGCACAAGCTAGCAAGCTACGGAATTTGCCGACAATGTATTTCTTGTAAAGTGTATACAAAGGAGTACGGAAGCTGGACAAATAAGATGCCAAAAACCAACCACTTTCATGTGTTATTGGACAGAAAGGAGGACTTTTTTCTCCTCCATTCGAAAATGCGGACGTTTTTAGCACCACTGTCTGATTCCAATCAATGCAAGTCATCAGAATCAGGTAATACACCAACTTATATTCTTGTCTTCATGAAAGAAAGGAATCTATATGTGTTAAACATGCCTGTATTATCTTTAAACACTTTAACTTGTTAACAATATTAACTATGTGTTAAACATGCTTGTATTATCATTAAACACCTTTAACTTGTTAACAATATTAACTATATGTGTTAAACATGCTTGTATTATCTTTAAACACCTTTAACTTATTAATATTAACTATATGTATTAAACATGCTTGTATTATCATTAAACACCTTTAACTTGTTAACAATATTAACTATATGTATTAAACATGCTTGCATTATCTTTAAACACCTTTAACTTGTTAACAATATTAACTATATGTATTAAACATACTTGTATTATCATTAAACACCTTTAATTTATTAACAATATTAACTATATGTATTAAACATTCTTGTATGATCATTAAACACCTTTAATTTATTAACAATATTAACTATGTGTTAAACATGATTGCATTATCATTAAACACCTTTAAATTATTAACAATATTAACTATGTGTTAAACATGCTTGCATTATCATTAAACACCTTTAACTTATTAACAAAAACATATATTTCATAAATAAGTAAATATAAATTATATATATGAATGAGGTAGATCCCCACGACTTGATCAATTGAAAAGTAGCTCGCCTGCAGAAAAAGTGTGAGCACCCCTGATCTAGAGTGTTGGAAGTAAAAGTAAAAAATAATAATGTACGCAATGTTGACTCTAATAACACAATACTAGCTGTTTTTTTTCCTTTAAAGCTGTCATTGCTCAAAATTATTAATCAAAATCAATGTTATGAATTATTGACTTATTAATATTCCACTTTAAAATATCTTTTGGGGGAAATATTGCATATTTTGAGTGTTTGCCGTATAAGAAAACAATGTTTTCTTTGACAAAAAACAAACCCAAAAACTTATAAAAGTTGATCTAGAGACTTAATGTTGGAAGTAATAAAAATAATAATGTTAACTCGAATAACACAAAGCTGCTATACAGGCTGTTTTTTTTCTTTAAAGCTATCATTGCTCAAAAAAATATACATCAAAATCAATATTATGAATTATTGACTTATAAAAGGCTCAAATTCTTTCACATCAAATATCTTTTGGGGAAAATATTACATATTCTGAGTGTTGGCCGTATAAAAAAACTAAGTTTTCTTTGACAAAAAGGGCAAAAAACAAACCTTATAATCAACAAATAGATCTGAAGTTGATCTAAAGACTTAAGTGTTGGAAGTAAAAAATAATAAAGCTGCTATTCAGGTTGTTTTTTTCTTTAAAGCTGTCAAAAATAAACATCAAAATCCATGTTGTATGTATCGAGGAAGGCAATATTGTTTTAGAAACATTTCCGTACAACCTCCCCAGTTTGAATTTTAACATATCTGGGACTTCAAAAACCTCAAATACACCAAAACAGGTCGAACTAAGTGAGGGCCTTCCATAGGGCCCCTTTAAGGGAAGGAGTCTACTGCAACATTGAGTGACAAAGTTCCTAAGCAAATATCAGCGTTCAAGTACGTACGGAGTTCCGAACTGTTTCCGACCAATTGGGCATGACGGCGAAATCGGGGTTTTCCTCCAGATATTCTCTGAGGTCTTGCAGCATGGGACAGAATGCAGCTCCAATCTTGAGTTGGGGACACACATGACAATGTGTTTGTTGGCGGGAAATGTAGCAGTGTCAGCAAGTCTGTGATAGTGTGTTGTTATGTCTCACCTTCTTCCCTGTCCTCATGTTAATAAGTTTGATCTTCTCATTGCCAGTCAGGACTTGATCTGCCCTTCTCCTCCTCTTCCTCTTGCTCCGGTTTACAAGAAGCTACGGACACGCCCAAAAAACATTTGAATAAACAGAAGACAAACACAACTTTGCGACCAGAGAAAAAAGTGAAATGAACTGACAAATGGTTGCACCTCCAGCATGTCCCCTTCCACCTCGTAATCTGGGTTCTCTTTGAGCCAGGTGGGGGGGTCCCGGCGCCGAGGAATACGCTCCAGTGGATCGAGGAGTCCTTCTGGGTCTGATGACTAGAGCGGAGGAAGTCAATGGTTGTAAGCTCAGGTGTTTGTTGCAGCGGATTCAGGTACCTCTTGGTCCTTGCGTCGCTTGCGGCTGCTCTCGCCCCCCGACCCGTTCGGCATCAGCGCCTGCTTGGAGAAGGTCAGCTTGAGACCCTCCTCCTGGCAAGGTAGGAGACACAATCAGCCGTGACATAACACCACAGTTAAGGTCATATTTACACAGTCAATTATTTTGCCTTCATGAGGTTGTAGATAACCCCAATATTAGAGGTGGAAATCTTTGGGCGGCTCACGATTCGATTCGATACTTGGGGTGACGACCCGATTAAGAATCGATTCCTGATCCAACGTCGTATTGTTTCATCTGACCACGGAACATTCCTCCAGAATGTCTTACCTTTGTCCATGTGATGTCAGATGAAACACAAATTGATTGTTCCTGGGATTAAAGGCCTCACCTTTTCTCCTCCAAACATATTGCTGGGTATTGTGGCCAAACAGCTAAAATTTTGTTTCATCTGACATCAGAAGATCAAAGATAAGACCTTCTGGAGGAAAGGTCTGTGGTGAGGTGAAACAAAAATGGAGCTGTTTGGCCACAATACCCAGCAATATGTTTGGAGGAGAAAAGGTGAGGCCTTTAATCCCAGGAACAGCATGCCTCCAGTCAAGCATGGTGGTGGTAGTATTATGCTCTGGGCCTGTTTTGCTGCCAATGGAACTGCTGCTTTACAGAGAGTAAAAGGAGGATTACCGTATTTTTCGGACTATAAGTCGCAGTTTTTTTCATAGTTGGCAACTTATACTCAGGAGCGACTTATGTGTGAAATGATTAACACATTAGCGTAAAATATAAAATAATATTATTTATCTCATTCACGTAAGAGACTAGACGTATAAGATTTCATGGGATTTAGCGATTAGGAGTGACAGACTGTTTGGTAAAGGTATAGCATGTTCTATATAGAGCTTTCTCTGTTGCGGGTCCCAAACTCTGGAACGATCTCCCTCTCCGTGTGAGACAGGCCCCTTCTTTGGCTATTTTTAAGACCCTTCTTAAAACCCATTTTTATTCACTGGCTTTTAACCCAGCATGAGACTTTGAACTGTTTTTAGCTTTTAACTTTTTGAACTGTTTTTAACTTTTAAACTGTTTTTATCTAACAAACTGTTCTTTGGGTAATTTATATTTGCTTTTTAAATGTGTATTTTTATTTCTGTTTTAAATGTTATTTTTTAGTCTGTCCTTTGCCTCCATTTCTTTGTGGTGTACAGCCCTTTGTTTTTCAACTGTGCTTGTCTTTAAAGGGCTTTATAAATAAAGTTGGTATGGTATGGTATGGTATATGTTATAGTTATTTGAATGACTCTTACCATAATATGTTGCGTTAACATACCAGGCACCTTCTCAGTTGGTTATTTATGCCTCATATAACGTACACTTATTCAGCCTGTTGTTCACTATTCTTTATTTATTTTAAATTGTCTTCCAAATGTCTATTCTTGGTGTTGGCTTTTATCAAATAAATTTCCCCAAAAAATGCGACTTATACTCCAGTGCGACTTATATATGTTTTTTTCCTTCTTTATTATGCATTTTCGGCCGGTGCGACTTATACTCCGGAGCGACTTATACTCCGAAAAATACGGTACCTCCAAATTCTTCAGAACAAGCTAAAATCATCAGCCCGGAGGTTGGGTCTTGGGCGCAGTTGGGTGTTCCAACAGGACAATGACCCCAAACACACATCAAAAGTGGTAAAGGAATGGCTAAATCAGGCTAGAATGAAGGTTTTAGAATGGCCTTCCCAAAGTCCTGACTTAAACGTGTGGACAATGCTGAAGAAACAAGTCGAACACATTTAGCTGAACTGCACCAATTTTGTCAAGAAGAGTGGTCAAAAATTCAAGCAGAAGCTTGTGGATGGCTACCAAAAGCGCCTTATTGCAGTGAAACTTGCCAAGGGACATGTAAGCAAATATTAACATTGCTGTATGTATACTTTTGACCCAGCACATTTCCAGTAGACCCATAATAAATTCATAAAAGAACCAAACTTCATGAATGTTTTTTGTGACCAACAAGTATGTGCTCCAATCACTCTATCACAAAAAAAATAAGAGTTGTAGAAATGATTGGAAACTCAAGACAGCCATGACGTTATGTCCTTTACAAGTGTATGTACACTTTTGACCACGACTGTATGTTCACATTGTTTCTTATTTCAACCCAAACAGACAAAAGTTTGCATTGCCACATTGTTCCACAACTCACATTGTGTTAAAACGCCACACAAATATCAAATATTTAAAAAAAATTAATAAATGATATAATACCAGAGCCAAATCTCCCATCCCCACTGACCTTGACAACCATTTTATTGCCCGGCTTATGATCGTTGTGTGAATACTCCATTGCATTCACACATCAGTGGCCTAGTGGTTAGAGTGTCCGCCCTGAGATGCGTAGGTCGTCATACCAAAGACTATATAAATGGGAGCCATTACCTCCCTGCTTGGCACTCAGCATCAAGGGTTGGAATTGGGGGTTAAATCACCAAAAATTATTCCCGGGCGCGGCCACCGCTGCTGCTCACTGCTCCTCTCACCTCCCAGGGGGTGATCAAGGGTGATGGGTCAAATGCAGATAATCATTTCACCACACCTAGTGTGTGTGTGTGTGACAATCATTGGTACTTTAACTTTAACATGTTGTTTTCTACTTCAACAACTTATTCTTCTCCAGATTTTGGCGTGCTCTACCTCCCACATTTTTCATCCGATTCAAACCGTTCCAACTTCAAACTGTTCAGCCTATTCGGGAATGGCGGGCTTTCCCTTAACAAATTCCAAAAATTCCCAGAATTTCAGGTTTTCCTGGCCATTTTTCCCATTCAAAATGAATTGGCCATTTTTCAAACCTCCATTATTTCCACGTTTCAACCTATTCAAACCATTCTACCTTCAACACATTCCACCATACTGGACATTCAAACTACCCTTTTTCCAAGTTGCAAAAAAATTCCAGGATTTTGCAGAATTCCTGGTTTTCCAAAGCCCTATTTCCACCCTTTTTTCTGGCAACTACTCCTCCCACATTTTTCAACCCACTTCAACCGTTTCATCGTCAAAACTTTCCTCTTAATTATGACAATAAAAAATGTTTTTTGAACTGGAAAAATTCCCGTTGTTCCCGGAATTCCGTAATACCATTTCTTAATTAAACATGTTACTACTTCAACATTCCTCGACCATTTGAACATTTTCAAAACCAACCATTTCAACTCATTCAAATTTTTTACCATTTAAAAACTAAATTCCCGCTTTTCCCGAAATTCCTAAGTTTTTTGGGAAATTCCTATTTAAATCAATGAGACATTCTTCAAAGTTCCACAAGTCCCACATTTTTCATCCGATTCAAACTGTTCCTACTTCAAAATATTCAGCCTGTTCAGGAGTGTGCCGCAAGATATTGTCTGGTGTGCCGTGGGAAATTATGCAACTTCACCTAATTGGTCCAAAAAATATATTTTTGCAAATCAATAATCATTATAATGTGCCGTTGTCTAGTGTCTGTGCTGTGTAGAGCTTGGCAGGGTAATCTTGTAATACTCCATATCAGTAAGTGGCAGCAGGTAGTTCATTGCTTTGTAGAAGTCTGAACGCGTCGAGGATGGTTTGTCGTGATCCCAATATGCAGAGCACAGTGGGAGACGGCGTGCAGGTAAAAAGGTATGTAACGCTTAAACCAAAAATGAACAAAAGGCAAGTCCCGCTAGGAAAAAGCACTGAAGCATAAGGAAGGCTATGTAAAACAAAATTAAAACTGAACTGGCTACAAAGTCAACAAAAACAGAATGCTGGACGACAGCAAAAACTTACAGCGTGTGGTGCAAAGACGACGTCCACAAAGCACATCCGTACATGACATGACAATCAACAATGTCCCCACAAAGAAGGCTAGCGTACGCACAACTTCAATGGTCTTGATTGCGAAAACAAAGCAGGTGTGGGCAATAGCACTCAAAGGAAAGCGTGATGCTGCTACAGGAGAACGCCAACAAAACAGGAAGGGTAGGGATGATGTTGGAAACCAGTTCTCTCGGTTGTTCGATAAGAAAAGAACCGATTCCATGGACTCGAATCCCTTTTTGAGACCCGGTTCCCGTTATCGATGCCACTATAGTAAAGAAAAAGAGTTGGTTTTTTATTCGAATCCCTGGGAACGAATCCCGTCTCACAGGAAATGCCCTGTGGCACGTCCCAGGAAATGACGTAGCTCAGTCATTAGGTGGCAGATACAGAAGCAGCAACAAGGTTTATTATATATATATACTTTTTTGTATTCTATTTTAGTTACTTTGAATTTACAAACCCCCGGCGCTGTTTTTGTACTGTTCTGTACTGTTTTTGTTTCTCGTCTGTTTGTAATTGAAATTTATACATAAAGGTTTATAAAAATTTAAAAAAAAAATAAAATAAAAAAGAAGCAGCCGGTTAAAAAACGCCTCAAGGCATGGCTTCATTTTACAAAAAAATACGACGAGGAAACGGCTATCTGCAATTATTGCCAGGCTTTGCTCTCATGCAGCCACCAAACCGGATCCCCTCAACGCCCTGACTGCGCCTAGGAATTCTGTCCATAAAAGTTATGAACAGAATCGGTGACAAAGGGCAGCCTTGGCAGAGTCCAACCCTCACTGGAAACCAAGCTCTGACACTGATCATACAGGGAGCGGACTGCCACAATCATAGTCCGATACCCCATTCTCTCTGAGCACTCCCCACAGGACTTCCCGAGGGACACGGTCGAATGCCTTCTCCAAGTCCACAAAGCACATGTAGACTGGTTGGGCAAACTCCCATGCACCCTCAAGGACCCTGCCGAGAGTATAAAGCTGGTCCACAGTTCCACGACCAGGACGAAAACCACACTGTTCCTCCTGAATCCGAGGTTCGACTATCCGGCGTAGCCTCCTCTCCAGTACACCTGAATAGACCTTACCGGGGGGCTTTTTAAAAAAAATTGTTTTATAAACACTTGTTAGCATTTTAAAATCCCAACACAAAAATATTTGTTTTTTTCATGCAGTGTTGCGTTTGGACCAGTTGTTCCTCCCAGGGAATTCAAGTTTCTGGTCGTCGCTCCAAAGCTCTTTACGACACTTAAAGCTGAGTAAAAGAACCACCAGAGACAGAATAGGTATTTTGTAATATATTTGCAAAGCTTTGTAAAAATCATGAGACCAGTCCAGCAGAGAACATTCAATCACGCAGCTAAGATGGTCTTTCTCAAAAATGGCAACCTTCTCCTCTATAAAGTTTTTGTGTAAAAGTAGACAGTTTTATGTCGTCCACAGCTCCTTTACCACATGGGGTCCCCCAGGGCTCAATCCTTGCCCCAATTTTATTTGCGCTTTACCTTCTCCCCCTTGGTTCTATTTTTAGGAAGTACAGTATTGCATTTCATTTTTATGCCGATGATTGCCAGATTTATTTTCCCATGGCACAAAATAACACGGTTCAACGTCTTATTGACTGCCTGCACGACATCAAAGTCTGGCTTTCAGCTAACTTCCTGAGCCTAAATGAAGATAAAACAGAAGTTATGTTGTTCGGTCCAAGTCGCTCTCCCTCCCCCAACGTTGACCTCGGCACTCTGACCCCGTATCTCAGCGACTCTGTCACAAACCTGGGGGTAAAGTTTGACTCAGATTTTAAATTCGAAAAACAAATCAGCAGCGTCGTTCAAAAAAGCTTTTATCAATTACGCCAAATAGCGAAAGTGAAACCGCTTCTATCAAGACATGATCTTGAGAAATTAATCCACGCTTTTATCTCGACTCGTCTTGATTATTGTAATGCCCTGTATGTAGGCATTAGCCAGGCCTCCCTCGCCCGCCTGCAGCTCGTGCAGAACTCTGCTGCTCGCCTGCTAACACAGACCCGCAGACGTGAGCACATCACCCCTATTTTAGCGTCCCTTCACTGGCTCCCTGTGCGTTACCGAATACATTTTAAACTCCTTTTATTTGTTTTTAAATGTCTAAACAACCTCGCGCCAACCTATCTCTCCGACCTCCTACAGCCTTACTGCCCCACCCGATCCTTAAGATCAGCCGATCAGCTGCTGTTGACGGTCCCTGACACAAGGCTGAAGCTTAGAGGTGACAGAGCTTTCGCCGTTGCTGCTCCCAAGCTCTGGAACGACCTACCCCTGAGTGTTAGACAAGCCTCCTCTCTTCCTGTTTTTAAATCTCTCTTAAAAACATACTTTTATTCCATGGCTTTTAACACTGAGTGATATCCATCCTGCAATGGCGCCCCATAATATACCTGCTGTGATCCTGTTTTTATGTTTTTATTAATTCTATTTTAATTATTTATTTTTTATCGTGTTCTGTTTGTGTTGTGTTGTGTTTGCTCGGTACTCGTTTTATCTTTTAACCTGCTCATTGTACAGCACTTTGACTACCCCTGTGGTAAATTTTAAATGTGCTTTATAAATAAAGTTGATTTGATTTGATTTGATTAAAGTCTCTCTCCCTCCCACCCTAGTTGTCTTGTCTTTCCAGCCTAAACACATGCCCATTGTCCTCCGCACCTGGACATAAGAATAGATAAGAAGAAGGAGTATCTCTCTTTCTTACATTCCATATTCAAGGTTAGCACACAGTATTTGCAGACAACCAAAAGACCGCAATTGGAAGAAAAACACTAGCTGTTTTGTAATATGATTATGAAATTAAAGAAGTAACACTTAAATTCGGATATATGTAAATATCTGCCTCAGACAGCAGTCATTACCTTTCCAAAGAAATTCCACAATAAATTACCTTGAGGAGCTTGACAGTGAATTCTCCGTCCTCTCCTTCTCCTCCAGGCATGCCGATGGGCTTGCGGGCCGTGCGGGCATACGCCATCTGGTCTCCCGCCAGCTCAGAGTTTGGGTTAAGATGAGCCTCGGTGACGTAGCGCCGCCCCGATGGCCACTGACCAGTCAGCACCAGTGTACACAAACTGTCCAAACGGTTGATCAGCACACGGTCCTAAGAAGAGAGAGGTTAATGTATTAATTATTCACAATGAAATGCATGAGAAACAACCTTGGATGTTGATTGAAAGATACTTTAAAGTTCAAATTCCAGGATTCAGTTATGTGTTTTGGTTTTATTTACCTTGGGCCATTCTACTCTTATGGGTTCCGTGGGTGGAATGCCATCTTGAGACAGAGCCATGGAGAGTAAACTATTTTCTTCATCGCATGTCTTCACACCTGCTGAGAAAACAGGCACATTTGAAAAGAGTAGACACGTAATCGATATACACATATTTTGTTTTGGTCGGAAGAAACCGGAAGTTACAAAGCGAGCTTGGTTGCATGAACCAAGGCTCTCGCTCTCTGGTAACATAACAAGCAATGGGAGGGACACGCTGACAGCCAATCACGTAACAGTATTAAGCTTGGTTGTGCAGTCTCGCTTTCTCGCTGTTGATTCTCTGCATGGAGTGAGAAGAGAAACTAAAAACGAATGCTGCAGAGTGCGTAGAAATTGTCGGTAAAACAGGAAGAGTCACCTCGACGGTACGATAGTTTTTTTTAAACGAACCGTACTTCTTAACCGTGCTCACCTATTTTCTTTTCAAGCCTCACCCGTTCCCTATTCGGGTACACGGACACAAGTCGGAACTAAAGCGCATTACTGTATAAATAAAGCAAATTACAAAATATATCAAATCTGTTACTTTATGGTACGATGCCTAAGCTGCCACAAATGATTGGAGGATGCAGGCAGAACTGTGGACACTTTGTGATTTGGCCTGCAGGATGAATTTGAGGATCAGTCATAGACAATTTGGAGTGAAAAGCAAATCTTATTTTCACTCGCATACAAATCATTCTAACTTTGATTGTTTCCCTGTCTTCGTAAAATATGCATTTTCTTACATTTACGGGTTTTGTCGGGACTCCTGATGACATTTTGAGACATCTCCTACACCTACAGCACCAGAATTGTGCTGCTGAAGCAAGTCCGTTTTTTTGAATTTTTTTACGACATTTTAGCAAAAAAATTTTTTTTCGTTAAATATGCATTTTCTTACATTTACGGGTTTTGTCGGGACTCCTGATGACGTTTTGAGACATCTCCTACAACTACAGCACCAGCATTGTGCTGCTAAAGCAAGTCCGTTTTAAAAAAAAATTTTACGACATTTTAGCAAAATATTTTTTTTCCCCGTAAAATATGCATTTTCTTCCATTTTCGGGTTTTATCGGGACTCCTGATGACGTTTTGAGACATCTCCTACAACTACAGCACCAGAATTGTGCTGCTGAAGCAAGTCCGATTTTTTGAATTTTTTGTAAGGGTCCCCCCTTACGACATTTTAGCAAAAACATTTTTTCGTAAAATATGCATTTTCTTACATTTACGGGTTTTGTCGGGACTCCTGATGACGTAAAAAACTCCCTTCTTGTCTCTCATGGACAAACACCTGTTGACTTTGGACTAGCGACTGCACGACATCAAGGCCGCGGAACAGAGACACACTGCAGGCTTACACACAAACATGCATCCACAAAAATATACGCCACACACATACATACCCCACCCCCCCAATCCAACGCCCTCGACGCAAATCCCATAGAGGTGATGAATGGATGGTCAGCGCCTGAGAGCTGCGGCCTACCACCGTGACCCCGCACTCCCTTCCCTCTGTTGCTAGATATCTCGAGATGTATGTTGTAATATGTATATGTGCTTTGCTATTGAGGTTTTTTCCCACTCCAGACTGGGCCCCCTAAGGAGCTTAGTCTAGATTGTATTTTTTTACTCATCCTTCCCCAGCGTTTGACCTTTTTCCCCATCTTTTTACGGGGCGCCTTGTGGCGACCACTCAGTGTTCCTGTTCTGTAACCCTGTACACTGTTTGTCTAATCTTGAACGGGTTTGTGCTGAAAACAAAGTTTCGTTGTACTTGTGCAATGACAATAAAGACCTATCCTACCTACCTAAATAACAACAGATCTAGCTAAATGTTACACATAAACCTGCAAAAAAAAATAGTTGTGAGGTTTCTCTGTTTACATTTTCAAACTTTGCACTATTTTGTTCAACTTTACTAAGCATTTCTCTTCCTCATTTTTGCACCTTCATTTTAAGAGGTTATCGTTAAGTGTTCAATGTGATTTAGGAATGTTGTTTACATTGTGTGTTCTCACTTCCTTTTCTTTCTGCCTTGAAAGCTGAGGAGATTATAATCGGAGAAAGGTAACATTTTAAGTAAATTTTTTTTACATTTAATGATGAATAAAAAATAAATAATTATCGATAGATAGATATAAAACATATCGTGAAACAATTTTCAGCCGATAATATCGGACTGCCGATAATATCGGCCGATAAATGCTTTAAAATGTAGTATCGGAAATTATCGGTATCAAAAAGTAAAATTTATCACTTTTTAAAACGCCGCTGTGTACACGGACGTAGGGAGAAGTACAGAGTGCCAATAAACCTTAAAGGCACTGCCTTTGCGTGCCGGCTCAGTCACATATCTACGGCTTTTCACACACACAAGTGAATGCAAAGCATAACTGGTCAGCAGCCATACAGGTCACACTGAGGGTGGCCGTATAAACAACTTTAACACTGTTACAAATATGCGCCACACTGTGAACCCACACCAAACAAGAATGACAAACACATTTGGGGAGAACATCCGCACCGTAACACAACATAAACACAACAGAACAAATACCTAGAACCCCTTGCAGCCATAACTCTTTCGGGACGCTACAATTTACACCCCCCGCGCCCGCCCTACTCAACCTCCTCATGCTCTCTTAGGGAGAGCATGTCCCAAATTCCAAGCTGCTGTTTTGAGGCATGTTAAAAAAAAAGAAGCACTTTGTGACTTCAATAATAAATATGGCAGTGCCATTGTAGGAGCCTAAATGCTGTTTAAGTTCATTTACATTTTTATGGAAGGTGCTTTATGTTTATTCAGCCAAAATGGGACTATTTACTTTATTTGCATAATACGAAAATGTATATATTTGCATGCTTAGAATAATTATTACATTTGTCTAAACAGTTTGATGACGTAACTGTGTAAATTGCATATATGGCGGAAGGATCTGTGTGGTAGGTTGGTTTTTGGACACAGGGCATTATGGGTAATGGCAGTCAGGTGCGGGGGAATTGAGCCACACAGTTTTTTGACCTCACTCTTACTTTTTCTTAGTCTTGCTTTTTCTAACACCTACTGTAACAAACTCTCTTTATTTTGCCATTCATTTGTTCCCACATCGTTATTGTTTTACGTTTTTGAATTATTAAGTAAACGATACAAAACGAAGAGGAGCGTCTGGAGTTTTGTTTATTGTCGCCGCAGCAAGCGGAGCAGGAGAAAGTAGAGGAGCGTCAAGCTAAAGGCTTAATTAGGAATCTACATTTTAGTCAAAAAACTAGCTCTTTGTGGATTAAGAGGAACGTGGAACCACCTGACTGGAAAAGAACAGAGGAACAAGCCTGCAAGAGGACGCGAGCAGGTACGTGAGTGCACGCTGCTTGAAAGAGAGAGAGAGAAGCTCGTCTGGGTGCGACGCTGCTGCACATCGGCATTTTTTATTGACTCGTTGTGGAAATATTGGCTTGTTATGGATGCACAAGACAGTGGAAAAAGGACAGTAAAAATGACCGAGAAGGCTGTAGAAGAGCACAAGGCGAGAAAGATGCAGACACGCAGGAGCGCACTGGCTCAATTGACTTGTTTGATGACACAGATTGAGCACTTAATGGAGGAGGATGCTAATGTGGACGCTGTAAAAAATCAGCTTCGTGTGGACTTTAGTGGATTGCAGCAAGAATTTTCTGATCTTAATTCTGATGTTCAGAAATTCATGTCTGAGGAGGAGTTTGTGGAAGATCAAAACAACTGGTTTAATCCAAATCATAAAATGATGGAGGACTTTTTCTGGAAATGTGAGGAGTGGATGAAAGATGTTTTTAAGCGTGTTGAGCAAGCGGAAGAATGCAATAGACAAGTGTCACCTGCAGATAATCGCTCTACATCAACAAAGCGGACCGCTAGAAGTCAAAGTAAAACTGAATCACGAAGCGGAAGTTCACGTTCTTCATATTCTTCTGTCAGATTAAAGGCGGAAATGGAGCGTGCATCATTGAAAGCAAAGGCGGCAGCTTTACAAGAAAAACTGGCCATAGAACAGGAAGAAGCTGCAATAAAAGCTCGAAAGGAAATGCATGCAATGCAAACTGCACTTGCTGAATGTGACGCTAAAATGGAGGTCTTACAAAACTACAAAAACACACAAGAAGAAGACGGTATCAATACAGCTGACGAGAAGGATGGTAGAAGACTTACTAGTCCTAACACACAAGTACCACCACCCACCTTACCAACACACAGCATTAAATATGATGCTCCCCCCACAGCTATTCAAATGACTACATTGGCACCAAAGACTGAAATTAAAGAACAGGCATTAACACTTGATGGGCTTTGCCAAGCAATTTCTCAGCAAGCCAACGTCACAGAGTATCTCGTGAAGAGTCACAAGGCATCTCTACTTCCAGATCTTTCCATTCCAACATTCAAGGGTGACCCCCTGGAATACAAATCCTTTATTGGGGCCATAGAACATGGAATTGAAAGCCGCACTAATGACAATCGGGATCGTCTTCAATTTTTGCTACAGTATACAAGTGGACAACCACATGAGTTGGTTAAGAGCTGCATCCATATGGAATCATCAACAGGCTACACTAAAGCAAAACAAATGTTAAAGGAGTTTTTTGGTGATGACTTTAAGATAGCAGAAGCCTACATAACAGAAGCCATGGAGTGGCCAACAATCAAGCCAGAAGACGGTGTTGCCCTTCAGTCCTTCGCATTATTCCTCACAGGCTGCTCTAACACAATGACAGACATTAACTATATGGAGGACTTGGACAACACAACTAATATAAAGGCACTGACAAACAAACTTCCATATAAACTCAGGGAACCTTGGAGGAAGTTTGCATGCGACTTGCAAGAAAGAACAAAGACAAGAGTTAAGTTTAAGGATTTTGTGGACTTTGTAAACCGGCAAGTCAAGTATCTTTTGAATCCGCTTTATGGAAACATAAAAGAAACCACCATGAACACGAAAGATTCTGTGAGACAGAAAATAAAACCACAATATGTAGAAACCCTCAAACCAAAAAAGGTGTTTACAACAGTCGTTGTGCCCCCCAAGACAGAAAATGATAACCACATCATAACAAAAACACGCACAGTTTCGGTGGACTTTATTGGAAAACCTTGTGTTTATTGTAACGGAGAGCAACACAGCCTTACAGTTTGCAAGAAATTCAAGAGCAAGCTACACAAAGACAAGATTGACTTCTTGAGAAGCAAAGGAGTATGTTTTGCATGTTTAAAGCATGGACATATGAATAGTAGTTGCAAACAAAAACTTCAATGTCAAGAATGCTCTAGACAGCATCCCACATTATTACACATTGGTCATAAAGACTCCAGAGAAGAAACCACAAAGGACAATTTTGAACAGCAATCAATATCAAGTGCCCTTGTACAAACAACTGAAACCCGTGGTGTCACTGGGGCCGGTAGAGAAGATTGTGTTCTTTCGATCCTTCCCGTGTACATCAAGGCACAAAAAGTAACCAAGACAGTGATCACGTATGCCTTCCTGGACCCAGGTAGTTCAGCTACTTTTGCCACAGAGTCACTGATAAACCAACTGAATGTGAGTGGACGCAAAGTAAGCATCTCGCTGCGAACAATGGGAAACGACACAGTCGTGAACACAAGCATCGTGACTGGCTTGGAAATCAGCAGCTTGGACGGAAAAGAGTTTGTGGAACTAAAGGAAGTTTATACACAGAAAGACATTCCTGTCTCTAAGGACAATATTCCCTGACAAGAGGATATTGATAGGTGGCCACACCTAAAGGAGGTGAGAATACCTAATATTAAAGCCAAGATTGGATTACTCATCGGAGTAAACGTTCCCAAAGCGATGGAGCCACTGCAAGTGGTTAAAAGTGTGGATAATGGACCATACGCTGTGAGAACGATGCTAGGTTGGACAGTAAATGGACCACTCGGAGGTGGAAGTGACAGAACTGCAGTGGACAAATTGACAGGAATTACTGCAAACAGAATCTCAGTGGTGAAGCTTGAGGAGCTTTGGCAGCTGCAGTTCAAGCACGACTTTCCTGATGCTGGACAAAAAGAAAACATTGAGATGTCCAAGGACGACCATCAGTTTATCAGTATGGTGTCTCAAACTGCAGTAATTAAAGATGGCCACTACAATGTTTGCCTTCCAGTGAAGAAGAAGCCTTTGGCTATGCCAAATAACAAGGCAATTTCAGAGCAACGTGCACTTCAAAAATGTGCAACAGACTTTGCGGACGAGTTTGGACAGGAAACAGCAAGGTCTGTCAACAATAATTTTTATGTGGATGACTGTCTTAAGTCAGTTGCTGATGAAGATACAGCCATTACCCTGTGTGCCGAGTTGAGAAAAATGTTGGCAAAAGGAGGATTTCGGCTGACAAAATGGTCAAGCAACAACAGGAAGTTGCTTAACTCGATCCCAGAAAAGGAAAAAGCACAGGGTTTTCAAGATCTGGACTTGGATGAGGATTACCTGCCAGTGGAGAGAACATTAGGCATCCAGTGGTGTGCCGAATCAGACCAATTCAAGTTCAAGATCAACCTCAAAGATAGACCATACACTAGGAGAGGATTGCTTTCCATAGTAAGTTCAATTTTTGATCCTTTCGGCTTTATAGCTCCAGTAATAATGCCTGCTAAAAGAATTCTGCAAGATCTATGTCGGCAGAAATATAGTTGGGATCAAGACCTGCCAGACACAGTGATTGAGAGATGGAAAAAGTGGATCTCAGGTCTGTCACAGCTTGAACATTTTGGAGTTGACAGATGCATCAAGTTAAAGCAGTTTGGTGTGCCAGCCTTTGCGCAGCTTCATCACTTTGCTGACGCAAGTGAAGATGCCTACGGAACCACAAGCTACTTGCTGACGCGCTTTTCAACAGGTGAAGCTCAATCCACCTTGATCATGGCAAAGACAAGGGTGGCGCCCCTAAAGTATCCGACTATTCCTCGAATGGAATTGACTGCAGCCACAGTTGCTATAAAGATGGATAAGCTTCTGAGAAAAGAGCTTGAACTGGAGATCCAGGAGTCTATCTTTTGGACAGATAGCACGGCGGTGCTCAAGTACTTGAACAGTGAGTGTACCCGATTCAAGACGTTTGTTGCAAACAGGGTCGCGGCAATCATGGAACACTCTCAGACATCTCAGTGGAGATATGTTAACACCACTCTGAATCCCGCCGATCACGTTTCAAGAGGACAGACCGTGGAAGCATTTTTGAAAAATGAGAGTTGGCTCTCAGGACCAAGTTTCTTGCTCAGCTCACAAGACCAGTGGCCTAAAAATCCAGATCCTGGAATGCTGGATATGAACGACCTAGAGGTCAAAAGAGTGACTCATGTATTCGTCATTCAGACACAAGAAGCCAAAGATTTTGTGGATCAGTGGACGAACCATTATTCTTCTTGGACAGCATTGAAGCGTGCTGTTGCCTGGTTTCTAAAACTCAAAGATCTGCTGAAAGAGCTGAAGGAAAAAAGAAACAAACTAAGAACATCAGGAGAAGAAAGTAAGATGCTTGAATTTAAGAAAGATGTCGAAGGAAAGTGTCTGACTTGTGACGACATGACTAGAGCAGAAACAGAAATTGTGAAGTTCTGTCAAAGACAAAGTTTCAAAGAAGATTGGGCAATGCTGGAGAAAAATCAAAGAGTAAAGAAAAGTAGTTCACTTTTCAAGTTAAATCCAATTCTTCAAGATGGAGTTATGAGAGTTGGTGGAAGGTTGAGCCGTATAGCAATGCCTAACTACTCCAAGCAGCAAGCCATATTGCCTAAGGATTCACACATCACAAGGCTTGTGTTGAGACATATTCATGACCTAACAGCTCACGCCGGAAGGAATCACATGATGGCCAATCTACGTCAGAAATTTTGGATACCCGGAGCCATTGGAGCCATCAGAAGGTTTTTGTCCAGGTGTGTCATCTGTAAAAGACTCCACGGAGCCGCTGGAAAGCAACTCATGGCAGATCTACCAACATGCAGGGTCCTACCTGACGATCCACTTTTCACAAGAGTCGGTGTGGACTACTTTGGTCCGTTCCAAGTGAAGAGGGGAAGAGGACATGCAAAGAGGTATGGCGTCATCTTCACGTGTCTTGCTTTAAGAGCCGTACATCTGGAAGTCGCATCCTCACTCGACACCGATGCATGTCTTAATGCAATCAGAAGATTTCTCGCCAGAAGAGGACAAGTCAAAGAGATGTATTCCGACAACGGAACCAACTTTCGGTCAGCTGACAGCGAAATGAGGAAATCAATCAAAGAATGGAACACCAAGAAGATTTATGAACACTTGCTACAAAGAGGTATCCAGTGGCATTTCAATCCACCAGCAGGATCTCACCATGGAGGAAGCTGGGAGCGGCTAACCGTTCAGTGAGAAAAATACTGAGTGTTACCGTAAAGGAACAAGTTTTGGATGAAGAGGGTCTTTATACCTTGTTTTGTGAAGCCGAAGCAGTCATAAACGGCAGACCCATCACAAAGACATCCTCAGACCTCAACGACTTGGAGGCTCTCACACCCAACCATCTGTTATTGCTGAAGGTCAAACCTGAGCTACCTCCAGGAGTGTTTCATCCGTGCGACCAATATGCCAGTCGCAGATGGAGACAAGTACAATTCCTTGCGGATCTCTTCTGGAAACGCTGGTGTAAGGAATACCTAGCGCAACTTCAAGAACGTCAGCGATGGTCTTCACCTAGAAGAAACTTTCGTGTTGCTGATCGTGGACGATACTTCACCCAGAAATTCCTGGCCACTTGGAAGAATTCTAGAGACTTTTCCTGGTGGGGACGGACTTGTTCGTCAAGTTCAAGTGAAAACTAAGACTAACGAGCTTCGTCGCCCTATTACAAAGCTATGTCTTCTTTGAGAAGTATTAAGGTTATTTAGGCACCTTGAATTTGAGTTAACATGTTTAAGTAATTGTTTCAAGGACATTGATAACAATTAGGGGCCGGTAATGTAGGAGCCTAAATGCTGTTTAAGTTAATTTACATTTTTATGGAAGGTGCTTTATGTTTATTCAGCCAAAATGGGACTATTTACTTTATTTGCATAATACGAAAATGTATATATTTGCATGCTTAGAATAATTATTACATTTGTCTAAACAGTTTGATGACGTAACTGTGTAAATTGCATATATGGCGGAAGGATCTGTGTGGTAGGTTGGTTTTTGGACACAGGGCATTATGGGTAATGGCAGTCAGGTGCGGGGGAATTGAGCCACACAGTTTTTTGACCTCACTCTTACTTTTTCTTAGTCTTGCTTTTTCTAACACCTACTGTAACAAACTCTCTTTATTTTGCCATTCATTTGTTCCCACATCGTTATTGTTTTACGTTTTTGAATTATTAAGTAAACGATACAAAACGAAGAGGAGCGTCTGGAGTTTTGTTTATTGTCGCCGCAGCAAGCGGAGCAGGAGAAAGTAGAGGAGCGTCAAGCTAAAGGCTTAATTAGGAATCTACAGCCATGTTGGCATTTTTTTTCCCCATAACTTGAGTTGATTTATTTTGGAAAACCTTGTTACATTGTTTAATGCATCCAGCGGGGCATCACAACAAAATTAGGCATAATAATGTGTTAATTCCACGACTGTATATATCGGTATCGGTTGATATCGGAATCGGTAATTAAGAGTTGGACAATATCGGATATTGGCAAAAAAGCCATTATCGGAAATCTCTAGTTTTCAGCCATGTTGCCCAGCCCAAGTGTCTTGTTTTTTGGAGGCTGAGCATTGTTTGTGTATATAATAAACACCAACTGACCTCCATCCACCTCTTCATCACTGTCTCCGCTGTCATCACTGCTGCCTGATCGATCAGAAGATGACGACCCCGAATCAGAATCGGAATCCGTATCCGAGCCTCCCTCTTCTCCTTTGCTTCCTTCCTTGACCTTGTTTTTCTTGAAGTTCCAGGTCTGACCTCTGGCCTTGGCGTCATGGTGGCTCAAAGGCGTACTCTGTAGGTTAGCACCAATTGCACCCCCGAGCAACCGAATATCCTCCTCCTTCCCGTCCTCCTTCCCAGCGGACACCTCCCCGTCAGACTTGGGTTGGCCCAGGTGCATGATGGGCTGCGGCTGAGGCGGAGGCTGGGCTTGCTGGTTCTGGATGAACTCGTCTCGGGCGGCGAGGAACGTGAACTGAGGGTCTGAGAAGATGGAGAGCTCCGTGCGGCTGATGCCGTGAATGGCCGCGCCCAGCATCAGCTGACGGTCGTGGTAGGGTATGCTCCACCAGGCGGGCAACTCGGTGCCGGGCGGCGCCAACAGCAGGCGCTCCTCCAGGGAGGGGTGGAGCAGGACTCGGTCGCGGAGGCGACGGAGGAGGCTAATGCGGTAAAGTGTCCGGGAAGCACGTTCCTCTGTGATGGGGGCCACTGTCTGAGGAAGCGATGGTGTGTCTAGGAAAAGTCAGAGTCAAGGATTAGGGCTTTGAGTCACTGGAGAAAAGTGCTATATAAAAATAATTCACTTCACTCACTAGCATATATTAAATTCAATTAAACTCTTGTGCACCCCTAGGGCCCAAAACAGGTATAACATGTGACGACGCAAAATGATTATTAGCATTCAGACAGGTTAAAATGTTGCTAAAACCATCACTTTTCTATCAGTCACAGTGACTTTTCAAAACAAAAACATTACAGCAAAAATCATATGGGTTGATTGACATGTTTATTCTGTAAGCTAACTTCAATAGTTTGAAATTATTTTGACAGTTAATGCCAGTTATCCTGTCAACCTTTCACAAGACTTCAATTTGTTAATTGAAAGTATAAACAGTATAAACACTTTTTACAGTAAACAAATGGTAAAACAGTACTAAACAATTCCATTAAAAAAAAAATTGGGGTCATTGTTAACTTTATGTCCAAGCTTGTATAATCTACTGCCTTGTTTAATTGTAAAAAATATTCTGTGCCTAAAATTCACATTTCTATCACAATTATCATACTGTAAACATGGTAAGCTAACTTCATTAAAATGAATAGTCCTGTCAATAGCATGGAATTACAATTCAAATGTAGTTTTTTTTGTAAGCCTTTCAAAAGAATTCAAAATATGAAAAATTAATGAAAATTAATTTAAGCCATCAGACACTTGAAAAGTGGCACATCACATCTCTAATGTAATCATTTTAACTTTTCAACAGAAATAGCACTGTAAAAATATTAAGGACATACTTCTGTATTTTGGTAGTTATGCTGTCAACATTTAACAAGATTTCTTCAACTTGGACTTGAAAGCATAAATAGTATAAACACTTTTAACAGTATAACAGTACTAAACAATTCCAATAGATAACATTGGTGTCATTACCTTTTTGTGGCTAAAATCCGAAAAACGTTGAAAGTTTTCCACTTGTATCGCTAGCAACGGCATTAGACTTGTGTTTTTTTGTCCCAACGTGGTCTTTTACATCGCTAATTCCTCCGTGTCCGATCGAAAAATCTTGTCTGCACAAGGTGCAATTTGCGTAGTTTTCACCCTTTTTGGAACGGATAATTATTCCCGGATAGGCTTTTGAATATTCTTCACGGAATGACTGCAGTTTTCTTTTCGGTTTAAGACTCGTTTGCGATTTTTCTCCGGCTGATTCCATGATCGTTCGCTCGTTTGGAAACAATGGCAACAAGTGCCTCGTGCTTGGCAGCGGTGCTATAAATAGCCTCGCGCATGGCATTCGGAATGGCTCGATAGGAAGTTACGGGAAGCAGTGTCGATTGTCATTGTTGTTACGCGATTTCGTGAATAAAAGTTTAAAAAAAAATTTTTTTTTAAATTAATGAAAAACCGTATTTTTTATCACTGCAACCGTAACCCGGAATAGATTGATGAAAACCGTACTAATTACGGGAAAACCGGAGTAGTTGGCAGGTATGTAATCCCCACATTCTACCATCCTAGTCACGTCCGTTGTGTCCTTGGGC
The DNA here is from genome assembly GCF_033978685.3 of Nerophis lumbriciformis. Taxonomy (NCBI): domain Eukaryota; kingdom Metazoa; phylum Chordata; class Actinopteri; order Syngnathiformes; family Syngnathidae; genus Nerophis; species Nerophis lumbriciformis. The sequence goes on from NC_084550.2 coordinate 23,729,377, forward strand.
AAGACACTTCACCCTTGCTCCTGATGGCTGCTGGTTAGCGCCTTGCATGGCAGCTCCCTCCATCAGTGTGTGAATGGGTGAATGTGGAAATACAGTCAAAGCGCTTTGAGTACCTTGAAGGTAGAAAAGCGCTATACAAGTATAACCCATTTATCATTTATAATACGACTTTGGTAAGCTATGAAGTCGCACCGCTTGATGGATTGTACTGTGTTTCAACGTACGAGTATTATTATGGTGTGTGTATAAGGCAGCGTTTCTCAAAGTGTGGGGCGCGCCCCACTGGTGGGGAATAGAGACATGACAGGTGGGGCGCGAGGAACGGGAGGACATTTCACTTTAATTATTTAAAAAAAAATTATATTCTTAGAATTTTTTTTTTACTATGCTTTCATTTTCTATACACACTGTAAATCACTTTGTGATTCTGTCTGTGGAATCCGCTATATAAATAAATGTAAATTACTTATTTTTCCTGTAGGCTTTAAATTTTTCGGTAGGAGCGAAAGTTTGACAGACATAGCAACAGTAACTAATGGGGGCGGGGCTAAGCGGCTCAAACTTTCGCGCGGATGGGTAGCAGGCTAATGTGTGGACCACAATTACACAAAATGGATACATTTGTGACTGGCACCTCAAAGGTCGTCGAACCAGAGCCAGAGCCAGCGCCTGCAGAAAAACAAAAATCTGACGGGCCTAATCAACCATAAAGCCAACCGAAAAGAAAATATGATGAAGGGTATCTTGCTCTTGGATTCACGGCAGAGGTGGTGGAGGCAGAGGAGAGACCCCTGTGTGTTCTGTGTCTAAAAGCGCTAGTAGCAGACAGCATGAGACCCAACAAATTAAAGAGACACCTCGAGACCACACACCCCAATCACGTCAATAAGCCACTTGATTTCTTTCAAAGAAAACTGACAGAGTACCGTCAACAGGAGAAGCGCATGGTAAAAGCTACATCAGTAAACAGTAACGCTCAAATGGCTTCATATAGAGTTGCATACAGAATTGCACAATGCAAAAAAACACATGTTATGTCCTCGGTTTCACCTATGTGCTTATTTAGGTGTCTTAATTTAATAATAATCAGGCAACACGTTTCAACTCAATGCCTCGGATCGCTCCCGTTTATTAACAACTTCGAGAGTCCAAACTCTCCCTCCCTCCCGTGACGTCACACACTGAACACATGCTACGGTGGCTCGGACATGACAAAACAGTACATGACACCTCACACAATTGCTGAGCAGCTCATTCTCCCCGCTGCAATAGACCTGATGTCAGTCATGCTTAGTTATTTTATTTATTATTGAACTTGATGAAAGTTATACCACAGCTGCACAGTTATCTTCTTTATTATTGAACTTGATGTTATGTTATGTTATTGAGTTTGAATGTATACAACTTGATGTTACTTGATGTTCAATAAATTTGAAAATGTTAAGCTTGGCATTAGCGTTCTGTTGGGGCGATGGGGGCAGGTGGGGCTTGAAAACTCCCCCTTGTCCAAAGTGGGGGATGACAAAAAAAGTTTGAGAACCACTGGTATAAGGTAAGACATATTATCTTATATTGACCATGAATTGATTAACGTGGACTTAAACAAGTTGAAAAACTTATTGGGGTGTTACCATTTAGTGGTCAATTGTACGGAATATGTACTGTACTGTGCAATCTACTAATAAAAAGTTTCAATCAATCAATCAATCTGGCGTTTTGTTTCGCAATATTATGCAAACGCAACTTTTCTTACCTTATGGTACCTGCTGATCTGTATTTGGGATCTGCATAAGTCCTGAAAATTTACGCGAGTCCGCCTTTGTAAGCCGTGCCGACACCGTAGTCGATAATCTTTTTTTTTCTCTATCTTCTTGTTATGGGACATTCATCCTCCGCTGTTGCCATTTCTAATATAAAGTAGTGTAAAGTTCTTACTTATATCTGTCGGTAAACTCCCCATGGAAGCGCTAAAACATACCGGTGTAGTGAGTTTACATTATTCACCCAAGGAACTTTAGTTATTAGAGAGTTCCGGTCGGACGGTTTTTCACGTTATTGATTGAAGTAAAGTCTGAATGTCATTAAAACAAGTTAGCTCCATCTTTTGACACTTCTTCCACTCCCGTCCTTGCACGCTATACTGCTACAACAAAGATGACGGGGAGAAGACGTTGTCGAAGGTGGGCCACGTAAATTAGACCGCCCACAAAACGGCGCATCCTGAAGCGACTGTCAGAAAGCAGCTTGAAGATTATCTGTAAAACATCATCTATGCAACATTTTATAGGGTACTCCGGCTTCCTCCCACCTCCAAAGACATGCACCTGGGGATAGGTTGATTGGCAACACTAAATTGGCCTTAGTGTGTGAATGTGAGTGTGAATGTTGTCTGTCTATCTGTGTTGGCCCTGCGATTAGGTGGCGACTTGTCCAGGGTGTACCCCGCCTTCCGCCCGATTGTAGCTGAGATAGGCTCCAGCGCCCCCCGTGACCCCGAAGGGAATAAGCGGTAGAAAATGGATGGATGGAACAAAATAGTTTACAGTAGCACTATGCATAATCATAATACCAGGGCGTCTAGTGAGGGTCATTTTGTACTCTCTCGCCCCAGGAAGAATGCTTTGCGGAAATCTTTTATTTATACATCTGTATCGCTCTGGAATAACCTGCCTCGAATTCTCACGGGTATTGAAAGTAAACAGGTTTTTAAAAGGAAAGTAATATTTTATCTGAGTCTGTAAATTAGTTTGCTTGTTGATTTTTGTTTGGTTTTTTGTATTGTGTAGTTATATTTATATGGTAATTAATATTCTGTGACTGTAAATTGTTTGCTTGTTGATGCTTTTATTTGTTTCTGTATTGTGTAGTTATAATTATATGCTTTTACTTGTAAATGTATTGAGTTAGTGGACCCCAGGAAGGCTAGTGGGTTGTTGTGGCAACCAGCTAATGAGGATCCTTAATAATAAAAGGAAAAAAAAATTTTTTCAAATTTTGACCAATGAACCACCATTACATATTATGTAGACCACAAGGAAGTCTTTTACATAAAATAATAATAATATGACTCCTTCAATGCGCCTTATATATGAAAATAGACCTGACTAGACCTGGTCATCGGCAGTGTGCCTTATAATCCGGTGCGCCCTATGGTTTGGAAAATACGATAAGTGTTTGTAGTCAATCTTAAAGTTGTACAAGGGTTAAATATTGAGCTATATTATTATGCTAAAGAATAAATATAAAAAAGGCGTCAACACTACTTACCCTCATCACGGCCAGGGCGCAAGTGGCACACTCTCCGGCACATGTTTAAGAAAGAGCGGAAGTACCGGCTAAGGCTCTCGTCAGTTTTTTTATCCAAACGGGCGAAGGTGCGAAATCTCGTCCAGTCATAATCTGCTTCTTCGCCCTCGGGAAGACCTGGTTCCTTTTTAATCTTTTCGACGCCAAAAGTTGACACGACGCGATAGAAATCACATTCTTCCCTGCGTGTCCACCTGCAGACAGAGAACTCCAGTTAATGTTGGACTTGCGTAAATATGGTGAACACCTACAGTCGCCATCAAAAGTGTACATACACTTGTAAAGAACATAATGTCATGGCTGTCTTGAGTTTCTAAACATTTCTACAACTCTTATTTTTTTGTGACAGAGTGATTGGAGCACATACTTGTTGGTCACAAAAAACATTCATGAAGTTTGATTATTTTTTAAATTTATTATGGGTCTACTGAAAATGTGACTTGGTCAAAAGTATACATACAGCAATGTTAATATTTGCTTACATGTCCCTTGGCAAGTTTCACTGCAATAAGGCGCTTTTGGTAGCCATCCACAAGCTTCTGCTTGAATTTTTGACCACTCCTCTTGACAAAATTGGTGCAGTTCAGCTAAATGTGTTGGTTTTCTGACATGGACTTGTTTCTTCATCATTGTCCACACGTTTAAAGGGGAACATTATCACAATTTCAGAAGGGTTAAAACCATTAAAAATCAGTTCCTAGTGGCTTATTTTATTTTTCAAGGTTTTTTTCAAAATTTTACCCATCACGCAATATCCCTAAAAAAAAGCTTCAAAGTGCCTGATTTTAACCATCGTTATATACACCCGTCCATTTTCCTGTGACGTCACATAGTGATGCAGATACAAACAAACATGGCGGAAAGAACAGCAAGCTATAGCGACATTAGCTCGGATTCAGACTCGGATTTCAGCGGCTTAAGCGATTCAACAGATTACGCATGTATTGAAACGGATGGTTGTAGTGTGGAGGCAGGTAGCGAAAACGAAATTGAAGAAGAAACTGAAGCTATTGAGCCATATCGGTTTGAACCGTATGCAAGCGAAACCGACGAAAACAACACGACAGCCAGCGACACGGGAGAAAGCGAGGACGAATTCGGCGATCGCCTTCTAACCAACGATTGGTATGTGTTTGTTTGGCATTAAAGGAAACTAACAACTATGAACTAGGTTTACAGCATATGAAATACATTTGGCAACAACATGCACTTTGAGAGTGAAGACAGCCCAATTCTCATCAATTAATATATTCTGTAGACATACCCTCATCTGCTCTCTTTTCCTGAAAGCTGATCTGTCCAGTCCAGTTGGAAATGCATCTGCTTTGAGTGTCGCAGGATATCCACACATTCTTGCCATCTCTGTCGTAGCATAGCTTTCGTCGGTAAAGTGTGCGGAACAAACGTCCAATTTCTTGCCACTTTCGCATCTTTGGGCCACTGGTGCAACTTGAATCCGTCCCTGTTCGTGTTGTTACACCCTCCGACAACACACCGACGAGGCATGATGTCTCCAAGGTACGGAAAACAGTCGAAAAAAACGGAAAATAACAGAGCTGATTTGACTCGGTGTTTGTAATGTGTTTGAGAAAATGGCGGATTGCTTCCCGATGTGACGTCACGCTCCGAGAGCGAATAATAGAAAGGCGTTTAATTCGCCTAAATTCACCCATTTAGAGTTCGGAAATCGGTTAAAAAAATATATGGTCTTTTTTCTGCAACATCAAGGTATATATTGACGCTTACATAGGTCTGGTGATAATGTTCCCCTTTAAGTCAGTACTTTGGGAAGGCCATTCTAAAATCTTAATTCTAGCCATTCCTTTACTACTTTTGACGTGTGTTTGGGATCATTGTCCTGTTGGAACACTCAACTGCGCCCAAGACCCAACCTCCGGGCTGATGATTTTAGCTTGTCCTGAAGAATTTGGAGGTAATCCTCCTTTTTCATTGTCCCATTTACTCTCTGTAAAGCAGCAGTTCCATTGGCAGCAAAACAGGCCCAGAGCATAATACTACCACCACCATGCTTGACGGTAGGTATGGCGCTCCTCGGATTAAAGGCCTCACCTTTTCTCCTCCAAACATATTGCTGGGTATTGTGGCCAAACAGCTCCATTTTTGTTTCATCTGACCACAGAACTTTCCTCCAGAAGGTCTTATCTTTGCCATATAATGTCAGATGAAACAAAAATGGAGCTGTTTGGCCACAATACCCAGCAATATGTTTGGAGGAGAAAAGGTGAGGCCTTTAATCCCAGGAACACCATTCCTACCGTCAAGCATGATGGTGGTAGTATTATGCTCTGGGCCTGTTTTGCTGACAATGGAACTGCTGCTTTACAGAGAGTAAATGGGACAATGAAAACTTCCAAATTCTTCAGGACGACCTAAAATCATCAGCCCAGAGGTTGGGTCTTGGGCGCAACAGGACAATGACCCCAAACACACGTCAAAAGTGGTAAAGGAATGGCTAAATCAAGCTAGAATGAAGGTTTTAGAATGGCCTTCCCAAAGTCCTGACTTAAAGGTGTGGACAATGCTGAAGAAACAAGTCGAACAAATTTAGCTGAACTGCACCAATTTTGTCAAGAGGAGTGGTCAAAAATTCAAGCAGAAGCTTGTGGATGGCTACCAAAAGCGCCTTATTGCAGTGAAACTTGCCAAGGGACATGTAACCAAATATTAACATTGCTGTAGATTTGGTCACATTTTCAGTAGACCCATAATAAATTCATAAAAGAAGCAAACTTCATGAATGTTTTTTGTGACCAACAAGTATGTGCTCCAATCACCCTATCACAAAAAAAATAAGATTTCTGGAAATGATTGGAAACTCAAGACAGCCATGACATTATGTTCTTTACAAATGTATGTTACACTTTTGATCGAGACTGAACATTTCTACACAAAAGCGATAAGTATACCTTTGTTGTCGCTCTTGCCGTGCGATCTCCTTCAGTTTGCTGGCTTGTTCACACCTCCTGCGCCTGCGGTCGCCCTTCGCCTCAGCTTCGATTTTCAGCTGCTCCTGCCTGTAGCTGCGCTGGTAAGCTGTGATCAAGCGCCGCAGGCGTGCTGTAAGCGATGAACTGGAGGGCCAATCGCAGCCACTCTGGGTCTGGTTAGAGAAGCTTTCCGCGATGGCTGGGACGGACTTGTCTTCCACGGTGATTTCCTCCTCTATCTTCACACTGTCATGCTGGAGGGCGGCGTTTAATGACAACGTGTGAGGCTTTTTTTTTGTTGCTACAACTCGCACAAACTTATGCTCGGAAGTATACCTCCTCGTAAGAATCTTTTGGTGGTCTTGACGCAGGCTTGAACTCGGGGTCCTCAGAGTATTTGTCATAATCCCCTCTGGAACAAGAAACATGTAATAAGCAGGCGACAAGACCAAAACATGCGTATGTTACCCAGACCGAAGTAACGGACACACTGTGTTTGTGCGTGTGTGTTTATACATAAAGTACAGTCGTGTCAAACTCAAGGCCCGGGGGCCAGATCTGGTCCGACATCATTTTGAATGGCCCGTGAAAGCCTGGAAAGAATATGCAGTGCTAAACTTGATAATAAATGTATTTTTTCTGCTGTATCTACTCTCTATTTTATGCTGCCCTTTTTTTGGCTGCAGCTGTTACATACCGTATTTTTCAGACTATAAGTCGCAGTTTTTTTTTCATAGTTTGGCCGGGAGTGCGACTTATACTCAGGAGCGACTTATGTGTGAAATTATTAACACATTAGCGTAAAATATCAAATAATATTATTTAGCTCATTCACGTAAAAGACTAGACCAGGGGTGCTCATTACGTCGATCGCGAGCTACCGGTTGATCTCGGAGGGTGTGTCAGTCGATCACCAGCCAGGCATTAAAAAAATAGTCCTAAAAATGAGCGATCATAAATCTTCACTATGACGTCACTTTCGTCACTTGATTGACATTCACGGCACCCGAGGGTCTTCTGAGATGACGCTGGCTGCTGCCAGCTCATTAAAATTACCGACTGGAAGGCGAGAAACACTTTATTTCAACAGACTCTGGCGCAGTACCTGTCGTCAAAACTCCAAAGACCGACTGCACAGTTGCACAGTTGCGCTACCAAAATAAGAGTCTCAGAAAGCTGGCGTGCACAAGCTAGCAAGCTACGGAGTTTGCCGACAATGTATTTCTTGTAAAGTGTATACAAAAAAGTATGGAAGCTGGACAAATAAGATGCCAAAAACCAACCACTTTCATGTGGTATTGGACAGAAAGGAGGACTTTTTTCTCCTCCATTCGAAAATGCAGACGTTTTTAGCACCACTGTCTGATTCCAATCAATGCAAGTCATCAGAATCAGGTAATACACCAACTTATATTCCTGTCTTCATGAAAGAAAGGAATCTATATGTGTTAAACATGCTTGTATTATCTTTAAACACCTTTAAGTTGTTAATATTAACTATATGTGTTAAACATGCTTGTATTATCTTTAAACACCTTTAACTTATTAACAATATTAACTACGGTATTTTCCGCACTATAAGCCGAGCCTAAAAACCAAAAATTTTCTCAAAAGCTGACAGTGCGGCTTATAACCCGGTGCGCCTTATATATGGATTAATATTAATATTCATTTTCATATAGTTTAGGTCTCGCAACTACGGTAAACAGCCGCCATCTTTTTTCCCCGTAGAAGAGGAAGCGCTTCTTCTTCTACGGTAAGCAACCACCAAGGTAAGCACCCGCCCCCATAGAAGAGGAAGCGCTTCTTCTTCTACTGTAAGCAACCACCCGCCCCCGTAGAAGAAGAAGCGCGTGGATATTACTTTTCATTTCATTTGTGTGTTTACATCTGTAAAGACCACAAAATGGCTCCTATTAAGAGACACGCCTACAACGCAGAATTCAAACTCAAGGCAATAAGTCACGCAGTAGAACACGGAAATAGAGCAGCAGCGAGAGAATTGAACATAAATGAATCAATGGTACGTAGGTAGAGGAAGCAACAAGATGACCTGCGCCACTAAGACAGGGAGACAGCGCCGGATGACATACGCCAACATCTGCCAGTGGATGGTAAATGCCTGGGCGGATATATCGGTCTCAACTGTGGTCCGAGCTTTCCGGAAGGCAGGATTCACGGAACTGCTGGACAACAACAGCAACATTGACTCTGATGACTTCGACGAGACGGAGCCGGCCATTTTGGATGCCGTTTTCGCCCAACTTTTTAATTCAGACACTGAAGAAGAATTCGAGGGATTTATGGATGAGGAATAACTTCAGAAAGTGAGCTTTAAATGTTTATTTTGTGTGTTGGGTGACATTAACGTTCGAGCAACGTTGAGTTATTGATGTTGCTATTGCTCTGCACTAATTTGAGTGTTACTATTTTTGTGATTGCACATTTGCACATTACATTTTGGGGGTGAACAGAGTTGTTAGAACGCTGGTTTGTAATATATTATTAAAGTTTGACTGACCTATCTGACTGTTTTTTTGACATTCCCTTTTGCGCAGCGTAGGCGCGGCTTATAACCCGGGGCGGCTTATAGGTGAACAAAGTTTTGAAATATGCCATTCATTGAAGGTGCGGCTAATAACCCGGGGCGGCTTATAGTGCGGAAAATACGGTATATGTGTTAAACATGCTTGTATTATCTTTAAACACCTTTAACTTGTTAACAATATTAACTATATGTGTTAAACATGCTTGTATTATCTTTAAACACCTTTAACTTGTTAACAATATTAACTATATGTGTTAAACATGCTTGTATTATCATTAAACACATTCAACTTGTTAACAATATTAACTACGGTATATGTATTAACCATACTTGTATTATCATTAAACACCTTTAATTTATTAACAATATTAACTATATGTGTTAAACATGCTTGCATTATCTTTAAACACCTTTAACTTGTTAACAATATTAACTATATGTATTAAACATACTTGTATTATCATTAAACACCTTTAATTTATCAACAATATTAACTATATGTGTTAAACATACTTGCATTATCTTTAAACACATTTAACTTGTTAACAAAAACATATATTTCATAAATAAGTAAATATAAATTATATATATGAATGAGGTAGATCCCCACGACTTGATCAATTGAAAAGTAGCTCGCCTGCAGAAAAAGTGTGAGCACCCCTGGACTAGACGTATAAGATTTCATGGGATTTAGCGATTAGGAGTGACAGATTGTTTGGTAAACGTATAGCATGTTCTATATGTTATAGTTATTTATATTACTCTTACCATAATATGTTACGTTAACATACCAGGCACGTTCTCAGTTGGCTATTTATGCCTCATAAGAGATCGGTAGGTTGTGAGTCATACCAAAGCCTATAAAAATGGGACCCATTACCTCTCTGCTTGGCACTCAGCATCATGGGTTGGAATTGGGGGTTAAATCACCAAAAACTATTCCCGGGTGCGGCACCGCTGCTGCCCACTGCTCCCCTCACCTCCCAGGGGGTGACCAAGGGGATGGGTCAAATGCAGAGGACAAATTTCACCACACCTAGTGTGTGTGTGACAATCATCGGTACTTTAACTTAATATAACGTACACTTATTCAGCCTGTTGTTCACTATTCTTCATTTATTTTAAATTGCCTTTCAAATGTTTATTCTTGGTGTTGGGTTATATCAAATAAATTTCCCCCAAAAATGCAACTTATACTATGCATTTTCGGCCGGTGCGTCTTATACTCCGGAGCGACTTATACTCCGAAAAATACAGGTATGCTGTAATATTGTACATGGTAATTGTGATTTGTTATATATTGTATATATTATATTATATTATATAAAAATATAATATATCAGTATATAATATATACTGTACATATAATATGTAAATATTACATATGTTATATTTTATATTGCTACTAAGGTACATTTTTAGTCTACTTTATACCTGCATTATCCTTTCCATCCTTTGTAACTGAGCTACTGTGTGGAACAATTTCCCTTGTGGATCCATTAAGTTTGTCTAAGTCTATGTCTAAGCGTCAATAAAGTACTTTATCTTTCTTTCTTTTTCTATTTTGACAGAAAAAAAACATGTATTGCATGCAGTCCTATATCTTTTAAACTATCTAATAATGCAACAAATATTATAGTACCGTATTTTTCGGACTATAAGTCGCAGTTTTTTTTCATAGTTTGGCCGGGCTCCAGTGCGACTTATGTTTTTTTCCTTCTTTATTATGCATTTTTGGCAGGTGCGACTTATACTGCGGTGCAACTTATACTCCGAAAATACGGTATATATACCTTCGAAATATTTTTGGGGACAAATACTACATAAGTATCTGCTTGACCTGTGATTTCAAAACAAGTTATCCATCAAATTGTACACTGCTTGACACTCAGCATCGAGGGTTGGAATTGGGGGTTAAATCACCAAAAATGATTCCCGGGCGCGGCCACTGCTGCTGCTCACTGCTCCCCTCACCTCCCAGGGGGTGATCAAGGGTGATGGGTCATATGCAGAGAATAATTTCGCCACACCTAGTGTGTGTGTGACAATTATTGGTACTTTAACTTTAAACATAACAATATATAAAAACAAAAACAGCTCAGTCTTCAGAATGCCACCGTAAAAAAAAAGGTTAAAATTTTCCATTTACAGTACCGTATTTTCCGCACCATTAGCCGCACCTAAAAACCACAAATTTACTCAAAAGCTGACAGTGCGCCTTTTAACCCGGTGCGCTTTATATATGGATAAATATTAAGATTCATTTTCATAAAGTTTCGATCTCGCAACTTAGGTAAACAGCCGCCATCTTTTTTCCCGGTAGAACAGGAAGCGCTTCTTCTTCTACGCAAGCAACCGCCAAGGTAAGCACCCGCCCCCATAGAACAGGAAGCGCTTCTTCTTCTACTGTAAGCAACCACCCGCCCCCGGAAGAAGAAGAAAAAACGCGCGGATATCACCGTACGTTTCATTTCCTGTTTACATCTGTAAAGACCACAAAATGGCTCCTACTAAGCGACAAGGATCCGGTTCATGAAAAGACGCAATCTCTCCATCCGCACACGGATTACTACCGTATTTCACAGCAACTGATATTCCTGTGAACCGCACTGTGGAACGGGAGCACGTACGGTGAATATTCGCACCACAGGGAATGAGAAGTCATCCTTCACTGTGGTTCTAGCTTGCCATGCTAACTTCCACCCATGGTGATATTCAAAAGGAAGACCTTGCCAAAAGAGACCTTTCCAGCCGGCGTCATCATAAAAGCTAACTCGAAGGGATGGATGAAGAAAAGATGAGCGAGTGGTTAAGGTAAGTTTAAGTTTACGCGAAGAGGCCGGGTGGCTTTTTTCACGCAGCTCTGTCCATGTTGATATACGTATGTTTGTGATTGCACATTTGCGTACATTTTGGGAGTGAACAGAGTTGTTAGAACGCTGGTTTTTAATATATTATTAAAGTTTGACTGACCTATCTGACTGTTTTTTTGACATTCCTTTAGCGCAGTTAGATGCGGCTTACAACACGGGGCGGCTTATTGGTGGACAAAGTTTTGAAATATGCCGTTCATTGAAGGCGCGGCTTTTAACCCAGGGCGCCTTATGATGCGGAAAATACGGTAATACACTGTGAAAACACCAAACCATATTTTTTATGCAAAAAAACTAACAAAAAACTGGCAGCTCAATGACCATAATTTTACAATAAAATACCGTACATTTTATGGTAAAATTCTGCCATTTTTTTTACTGCAAAATCCGCAGTTTTTTTTTCTTACAGTGTAAGCAAAATATACATTTACTGATCAAATGTACAGGCAATTGTGTGACAATGTCACGCGGCAAATCCTTATACCACTGTTGGCGTTAACGCACTTTTTGTGTCTTTTTACGCATTAAAATCAGAAAGGACGCGCATTTTCGTAAATCCGCGCATCCCCGGAACCCAGATTTTATTTTATTTTTTTCCAAACGACCCTGCCTTCATCCAAAACTAATGTAAAGTATCCAAACAACAGAAGAATAAGTTATTGTTACATTTTAACAGGAGTGTAGATAGAACATGTTAAAAGAGAAAGTAAGCAGATATTAACAGTACCGTATTTTTCGGAGTATAAGTCGCACCTGCCGAAAATGCATAATAAAGAAGGAAAAAAAAGTACAAAACAGCGCCAGAGGGTTATAAATTCAAAGTACCGTATTTTTCGGAGTATAAGTCGCTCCGGAGTATAAATAAATGCATAATAAAAAAGGAAAAAAACATATATAAATGAAACAACATATTCCCATTAAACCCAAAACTATTAACACAAAACTCAATTTATAATGTCAAATTAGCAACATATTTGATTAATGTACAGCCTTACCCAAATTCAATGGAATCGTAAATCTTTTACTCATTTGCAACAATTGCTGTGCCACTTTTAAAATGTACTTCCGGTGGTTTTTGTTAGTTATCAGTTCCAAAACGCCAGTTGAATAAAGAATGAAACAAAATATTCCCATTAAACCCAAAACTATTAACACAAAACTCATTTCATAATGTCAAATTAGCAACTTTACCCAAATTCAATGGACTCCTGGGTGTTTTTACTGATTTGCAACAATTGCTGTGACACTTTTAAAATGTATTTCAGGTGGGTTGTTGTTAGTAATCAGGTCCAAAACACTAATTGAATAAAAAAAGAAACAACATTTTCCCATTAAACCCAAAACTATTAACACAAAACAAATTTTACAGAGAATTATTACCGTATTTTTCGGAGTATAAGTCGCTCCGGAGTATAAGTCGCACCGGCCCAAAATGCATATTAAAGAAGGAAAAAAACATAAGTCGCACTGGAGTATAAGTCGCATTTTTTGGGGGAAATGTATTTGATAAAAGCCAACACCAAGAATATACATTTGAAAGGCAATTTAAAATAAATAAAGAATAGTGAACAACAGGCTGAATAAGTGTACGTTATATGAGGCATAAATAACCAACTGGTATGTTAACGTAACATATTATGGTAAGAGTCATTCAAATAACTATAACATATAGAACATGCTATACGTTTAAACACCAAACAATCTGTCACTCCTAATCGCTAAATCCCATGAAATCTTATACGTCTAGTCTCTTACGTGAATGAGATAAATAATATTATTTGATATTTTACGGTAATGTGTTAATAATTTCACACATAAGTCGCTCATGAGTATAAGTAGCACCCCCGGCCAAACTATGAAAAAAACTGCGACTTATAGTCCGAAAAATACGGTAAATGAACAAGTAGATTAATAATTAATTTTCTACCACTTGTCCTTAATGTTGACAAAATAATAGGTAGATAAATGACACAATATGTTACTGCATATGTCAGCAGACTAATTAGGAGCCTTTGTTTGTTTACTTACTACTAAAAGACAAGTTGTCTAGTATGTTCACTATTTTATTTAAGGACTAAATTGCAATAATAAACACATGTTTAATGTACCCTAATATTTTTGGTTAAAATAAAGCCTATAATGCCATTTTTTGTGGTACGCTTTATTTAGAAAAGTACCGAAATACATTTTGGTACCGGTACCAAAATATTGGTATTTGGACAACCCTAGTTACATGTTGAAATTGTGGTGTTGGGGTGAGCAAAGAACCATGTAATGTTAATTGATTTCAATGAATTTCAATGGGCGTGGCTGTTTGGCAATACAATCACCAATTAAACTCATATCCCTGAGGTACCAATGTATATCAATTGCAGCAAAATGTCACAAAAAAAACTTTGCATGACTCACTCGTCTCCCAGCTCGCCATCCCCTACATGTTGCTCCGCATCGATGGCCTTGTCGTCGGGCCGGCCAACCTTCTCCAGGAAACACAGGCGTCCGTCGGCGCGCATGGTGGTGTACATCTCGTAACCTGGTAACACATTCAACAAAAAACTTGTTGAAACACACAAACTTGGCCACCGACTTCTGGAAAAGCTTTGCCGTTCTTACCGTGTTTGAAAACACCCGCCAGCAGAGAGCGGTCAGCCTCAGCATCCCACCATCCTGCAGGGACCTCTTGCTGCTCCATCTCCGGTATCCAGATGTCCACATCTCTGGAAAACAAATACATTTTAGGGATGTCCCGATCCGATATTTGGATCGGATCGGCTGCCGATATTTGCCAAAAATTGCGTATCGGCAAGGCATGGGAAAATGCCGATCCAGATCCAGTTTAAAAAAAAATTCCGTTCCGCATTTTCCAGCACACCTTCAACACATCCACAGGTCTGAATTCTCACGCAGTTGCTTTTAGCTGCTGGCATTACACGACAGGCTCTTCTCACTCTTTCCTGTGTCTCCCTCTTACAGACAGCAAGTGCACCTTCTTACACACGTCACATACTGTCACGTCATACGTCACATACGTATACGTCCTCCCCGAGCAGAGAGGTAGCAGCATGGCTAACGTTAGCTGTGATGCTAGCGCAGCCGTGCGAGCAACCTTCCCTCTAAGGTACTCGCCTGTGCAATTGCGCAATGTTTAAGCGTCCTCTGCGCATAGCAAATCTATGCCACGCACAAAATCAAATAAAAAAATTAGCGCATAACAATTTTCGACACACGGACACGACAGAGAAAACAGTTTTCGTCATCATTGTTCAAATATTGTGACGTCTGTCGAGACGCTTATCTCCATTCGGTGCCACACGTCCACACAAAATGCCGAGGCAAAAATGTCCACATCAACACCGTATGAAAAAATTAGTGATTTTTTTAGTTGTGATTTCCTTCTATGCATGAAAGTTTAAAAGTAGCATATATTAATGCAGTATGAAGAACAATGTTTTAATGTAGACATGCAAGCCTTGAAAGAAAAATTTGAAAATCAAGACTACATTTCCTGCAAATGGGTGCATGTATATTTTAACTTTAGATTTATTTTCATATCAAACTCTTTTGGCTGTCTTTTTGACACTTACATCCGGCGCCCCCCTCCACACCCCGGATTATAAATAATGTAAATAATTCAATGTGATTATCTTGTGTGATGACTGTATTATGATGATAGTACCGTATTTTCCGCACTATAAGGCGCACCTAAAAACCACAATTTTTCTCAAAAGCTGACAGTGCGCCTTATAACCCGGTGCGCTTTATTACGATTCATTTTCATAAAGTTTCGGTCTCGCAACTTCGGTAAACAGCCGCCATCTTTTTTCCCGGTAGAACAGGAAGCGCTTCTTCTTCTACGCAAGCAACCGCCAAGGAAAGCACCCGCCCCCATAGAACAGGAAGCGCTTCACCCGCCCCCGGAAGAAGAAGAAAAAACGCGCGGATATCACCGTACGTTTCATTTCCTGTTTACATCTGTAAAGACCACAAAATGGCTCCTACTAAGCGATCCGGTTCATAAAAAGACGCAATCTCTCCATCCGCACACGGATTACTACCGTATTTCACAGCTGATATTCCTGTGAACCGCACTGTGGAACGGGAGCACGTACGGTGAATATTCGCACCACAGGGAATGAGAAGTCATCCTTCACTGTGGTTCTAGCTTGCCATGCTAACTTCCACCCATGATGATATTCAAAAGGAAGACCTTGCCAAAAGAGACCTTTCCAGCCGGCGTCATCATAAAAGCTAACTCGAAGGGATGGATGGATGAAGAAAAGATGAGCGAGTGGTTAAGGGAAGTTTACGCGAAGAGGCCGGGTGGCTTTTTTCACACAGCTCCGAAGGCGAACACACCTTCACTAAGACGGGCAGATAGCGCCGGTCGACATACGCCAACATCTGCCAGTGGATCGTAAATGCCTGGGCAGATAGTTTCGGTCACAACTGTGGTCCGAGCTTTCCGGAAGGCAGGATTCACAGAACTGCTGCACAACAACAGCGACACTGAATCCGATGACTTCGACGAGGCGGAGCCGGCCATTTTTGGATCCCACGCTTGCGCAACTTTTCAATTCGGACACCGAAGACGAAGAATTCGAAGGATTTACGAATGAAGAATAACTTCAGAAGGTGAGCGCTATGTTTATTTTGTGTGTTGTGACATTAACGTTCGAGCAACATTATGTTGCTATTTATTGCTCTACACCATTTTGAATTTTACTATGTTTGTGATTGCACATTTGCGTACATTTTGGGACAGAGTTGTTAGAACGCTGGTTTTCAATATATTATTAAAGTTTGACTGAACTATCTGACTGTTTTTTTGACATTCACTTTAGCGCAGCGTTTTTTTGACATTCACTTTAGCGCAGCGTAGACGCGGCTTATAGTCCGGGGCGGCTTATTGGTGGACAAAATTATGAAATATGTAATTCATAGAAGGTGCGGCTAATAATCCGGTGCGCCTTATAGTGCGGAAAATACGGTATATATCTGATAGTATATATCTGCATCATGAATCAATTTAAGTGGACCCCGACTTAAACAAGTTGAAAAACTTATTCGGGTGTTACCATTTAGTGGTCAATTGTACGAAATATGTACTTCACTGTCCAACCTACTAATAAAAGTCTCAATCAATCAATCAAAACACATAGAATCATCATACTGCTGTGATTATATGCATCAAGTGTTCATTCAAAGCTAAGGCAAAATATCGAGATATATATTGTGTATCGCAATATGGCCTTAAAATATCGCAATATTAAAAAAAGGCCATATCGCCCAGCCCTAGTTCAATGATGCCATTTCTGTTTGTCATGTATAATTTTGTCTATTTTGTGTTTATCCTTGAATAAACTGGTCAGTTTCTTGTTACCAACCATTGTGTATTATTCAAACTCCCCTAATTCAGCTGGCTAGTTGTAATCAAGAGTACTAAAACCCTTTTCAACATGATTCTGACAACTAAGTAGGCTAAATAACTTTAAACTTTAATACATGCTCGGATAGGCCAGTATCGGTATCGGTCAGTATCGGTATCGGATCGGAAATGCAAAAACAATATCGGTATCGGATTGGAAGTGCAAAAACCTGGATCGGGACATTCCTAGTACATTTACTTATAAAAAACGGTAGGGGAGCACGATTAATCGACATGGAGGTTTTAATAACCGCATTTGATCATAAATGTTGAGTCTCGCATTTGTTCGTCTTATACGTCAAACAGGGAGAAAGACGTCCCACTCTGTGCATTTAACGTTAGGAATTAACTGGATGCAGTAAGCCCTCTTTACAGTCATTCACAATCTTTGGTTTGGTGGACGCAGAGTCAACTTTACACACAGGAAGCACAGACAGCCTCCCTGCTCGCGACTCGCCAGTAAGAAGAGCCGCAAGGTAACAAATATTACCTATATGTAATATATCGAAAATACTGAAACGCCACGACATAGTGAATTTGCAAACAGCTAAAATTATGCACAAAACAAACTACAATCTGCTACCCAAGAATATACAACAAGTCTTCTCAACAAAAGAGAATTATAATCTTATAGAGAAAAATGTAATTAAAAACATTTGTATGCATGAACACTTAAGACCTTCAGTATATCAGTATGTGGAATTAAATGATGGAATGGATTAAGCAAAGAAATTAAACATAATATATTATATTATATTATATAAATATTAGAAAGATTAGATTAGTTTATTTCAAAGGGGAGAAT
The DNA here is from genome assembly GCF_033978685.3 of Nerophis lumbriciformis. NCBI lineage: Eukaryota > Metazoa > Chordata > Actinopteri > Syngnathiformes > Syngnathidae > Nerophis > Nerophis lumbriciformis. The sequence goes on from NC_084550.2 coordinate 23,747,282, forward strand.
GCATCTTCATAAAACACACATGGTTAAAAAAAAGCCAGAATTAGCGAAAAAGAAAAAGGAAAAAATATAATTACAAAGCAAATACTTCAGGGGATTGTTTTTAATCATATTTATTTTATATTGGTTTTATATTTATTTATTTTTTTGTTTTTATTCAGTCATTGGTGGAGCTAAGGATAATATTTGAATATTGTTTTTAATATTGTTGTGAAGCACTTTGGAAACATTTCTGTTGTTTAAATGTGCTATAACAGGGGTCGGCAACCCAAAATGTTGAAAGAGCCATATTGGACCAAAATTACAAACACAAATCTGTCTGGAGCCGCAAAAAATTAAAAGCCATATTACATACAGATAGTGTGTAATGAGATATAAATTGACTTAAAGGAAACTAAATGACCTCAAATATACCTACAAATGAGGCATAATGATGCAATATGTACATATAGCTAGCCTAAATAGCATGTTAGCATCGATTAGCTTGCAGTGACCAAATATGTCTAACTAGCACTCCACACAAGTCAATAACATCAACAAAACTCACCTTTGTGCATTCATGCACAACGTTAAAAGTTTGGTGGACAAAATGAGACAGAAAAAGAAGTGGCATAAAACACGTCTTAGAAAGTCTGAGAAAGTTATACATGTAAACAAACTACGGTGAGTTCAAGGACCGCCAAAATTAGTGGGACAGAACGGCGCTCGCCAAATACTTGAATCAGTGAAGCATGTTTAATACAAACAGTGTGATTTATAACAAATAGGAAGGTTTGTGTCATGTTTGTCCTCCTACAGAAACCATATTAACGCTTTTTTTTTTTCCCCCCCCCAAATCTTTTTCCATTTTTCATACATTTTTGAAAACGCTCCAGAGAGCCACTAGGGCGGCGCTAAAGAGCCGCATGCAGCTCTAGAGCCGCGGGTTGCCGACCCCCGTGCTATACAAATAAAGTGGATTGGATTGGGAATAGTTCAGCTTCAAATTGAGTTGCGTTTGTGTTTATTTGGAACATGCATGCATACAACATGATGCTTCACAATTTCCAGTTTCTCTATTCAACATGTTCAAAAAGGAGTAGGACGAAGCAGAGCTTATTTAATCCTTCCCCTTTTCCTTTACATCACTGTTGCTGTAACTTTTGTTCACTTCCTTTTCTCAATTTATTCACAATATACTCCTTAAGTAACAACATTAAAAATAAATAAACAATAATTAGTGATGTAAGTTATATTTCATATAATGAGATAAATAAGATTATCAATAAATTCAGAATGTTTATCATGGTTTTTCTTCTTTGTACTTTGTAAACACTTTAAGTTAGAAGAGTTTCTTGAAGTGGATCATATTAGTACATTGTTTGATTTATTTGCCTTATCCATTCCACCATTTAATTCCACATACTGATATACTGAAGGTCTTAAGTGTTGTACGTGCGTACTATTGTTTTAATTTACATTTTTCTCTAAAAGATTATATTTCTCCTCTTTTTTTGGGAAGAATTGTTGTATATTCTTGGGTAGCAGGTTATAGTTTGCTTTGTGTGTAATTTTAGCTGTTTGCAAATTCACTATGTCGTGGAATTTCAGTATTTTCGATTCAATAAATAATAATATATCCAACATTATGTATTATTATAACTGATCTTTTTTGCGACATAGTTAATGAATAAAGTGTACATTTGTAGTTATTTCCCCATATTTCTGCACAATAACTCAGATAGGGTAACACTAGCGAGCAATAGAGAATAATAATAATAATTCCAACCCTTGATGCTGAGTGCCAAGCAGGGAGGTAATGGGTCCCACTATTATAGTCTTTGGTGTGACTCGGCCGGGATTTGAACTCACAACCAACACTCTAACCACTAGGCCACTGAGTAGGTGATGAACAATGTGTCAGCATAGGACATACAAACCCCGTTTCTATATGAGTTGGGAAATTGTGTTAGATGTAAATATAAACGGAATACAATGATTTGCAAATCCTTTTCAACCCATATTCAATTGAATGCACTACAAAGACAACATATTTGATGTTCAAACTCATAAACATTTTTTTTTTTTTTCAAATAATAATTAACTTAGAATTTCATGGCTGCAACATGTGCCAAAGTAGTTGGGAAAGGGCATGTTCACCACTGTGTTACATGGCCTTTCCTTTTAACAACACTCAGTAAACGTTTGGGAACTGAGGAGACACATTTTTTAAGCTTCTCAGGTGGAATTATTTCCCATTCTTGCTTGATGTACAGCTTAAGTTGTTCAACAGTCCGGGGGTCTCCGTTGTGCTATTTTAGGCTTCATAATGCGCCACACAATTTCAATGGGAGACAGGTCTGGACTACAGGCAGGCCAGTCTAGTACCCGCACTCTTTTACTATGAAGCCACGTTGATGTAACACGTGGCTTGGCATTGTCTTGCTGAAATAAGCAGGGGCGTCCATGGTAACGTTGCTTGGATGGCAACATATGTTGCTCCAAAACCTGTATGTACCTTTCAGCATTAATGGCGCCTTCACAGATGTGTAAGTTACCCATGTTTTGGGCACTAATACACCCCCATACCATCACAGATGCTGGCTTTTACACTTTGCGCCTATAACAATCCGGATGGTTCTTTTCCTCTTTGGTCCGGAGGACACGACGTCCACAGTTTCCAAAAACAATTTGAAATGTGGACTCGTCAGACCACAGAACACTTTTCCATTTTGTATCAGTTCATCTTAGATGAGCTCAGGCCCAGCGAAGCCGACGGCGTTTCTGGGTGTTGTTGATAAACGGTTTTCGCCTTGCAAAGTTGAGTTTTAACTTGCACTTACAGATGTAGCGACCAACTGTAGTTACTGACAGTGGGTTTTTGAAGTGTTCCTGAGCCCATGTGGTGATATCCTTTACACACTGATGTCGCTTGTTGATGCAGTACAGCCTGAGGGATCGAAGGTCACGGGCTTAGCTGCTTACGTGCAGTGATTTCTCCAGATTCTCTGAACCCTTTGATGATATTACGGACCGTAGATGGTGAAATCCCTAAATTCCTTGCAATAGCTGGTTGAGAAAGGTATTTCTTAAACTGTTCAACAATTTGCTCACGCATTTGTTGACAAAGTGGTGACCCTCGCCCCATCCTTGTTTGTGAATGACTGAGCATTTCATGGAATCTACTTTTATACCCAATCATGGCACCCACCTGTTCCCAATTTGCCTGCTCACCTGTGGGATGTTCCAAATAAGTGTTTGATGAGCATTCCTCAACTTTATCAGTATTTATTGACACCTTTCCCAACTTCTTTGTCACGTGTTGCTGGCATCAAATTCTAAAGTTAATGATTATTTGCAAAAAAAAAAAAGTTTATGAGTTTGAACATCAAATATGTTGTCTTTGTAGCATATTCAACTGAATATGGGTTGAAAATGATTTGCAAATCATTGTATTCCGTTTATATTTACATCTAACTCATATGGAAACGGGGTTTGTACAACAGCATACCTGATGTCTGCCCCTTTCAGGACCGAGTCAGCATGGTCACCGATCACCTCCTGCTTGAGGTAGTAGAGCATACGCACCCTCAGCAACACCCTGGGAGAGGAGAGACTTTTAGTAACGACAACACACACTTGACAAACGTCAATGATCCTAACTTGTTGCACTGGTGCTTGAGGTGCTTGCGGTAACTGTCGTCCAGCAGCAAGGTATCAGGGTTATACTTGCGGATCCATTCCACTTTCTGCAAGTCAAATGTGCTCTGGGCTTTTACCCTCTTGCCCTTCCTGCCTCGGGGCACAGGGATGGAGAGGCCTACGCAGACAACACAAGTTCTAAGCACATGCAATGACAGCAAGAAGTGGGTGGTTTGTGCATCCTCCTACCAGAGTGGTTGAGTAGTGTTTGGGGTTCACGCCCGTTCTCTGGGGGTGTGATGAGTTCCCAGATGAAACTCTTGATGTTCTCATCGCCACGATAGTGCAGGAGACAAAACACCAGGATGACGCGGCAGATGGTCTCCACGTCGCGCTCACTCAGGCGGCGCTTGCATCTGGCGTGGGACAGAATGTCCCTCCAGCGCCCCCAACTGGAAAAGATTGACAAGACAAAAAGGGTGTGACTGAAGGGTCCCCGTCATCATTTACTCAAACTGTGGATATTTGTCGATTTGCACATTTTTGGATTGAAATAAAACACAAGTTAATGTATATGTGTAGCTTGCTACTGGAATTACGATAGGCAAGCATGTATTATTCCAACAGGACAGCTTTATTCCAAAATGGAATAAATTCATTTTTGTCCCGAAAATTCTGCACACAAGACCTATAATGACAATATGAAAAGGTTTTGCTAATTTATTACAAATAAAAAACAAAGAAATCCCAAGTATTTACAGCCTTTGGAAGCAATTACAGCCACAAGTCTTCTTCAAAAGTCACTGTATATTGCTGCATTCATCTTTCCCTCTATCCTGACTGGTCTCCCATTGGTGCTGAATATTTTTATGTATTTATTTATTCCCCCCCCTGGCCCCCTACTACTTCTAAATCACTAATCCTCGCCTCCATGGCGACAAATAAAGTACGTTTCTTACAAGTATCATTATCACTGCAGGACGAGGAATAGCTAACCATGCTTCACTACACACCGGAGCTCACCGGCGTCAAAATGTAAGCAAACACCATGGGTGGATCGACACCTAACGTCCACTGTAATGATACCAAGTACAGTAGCGTATCTAGTCGATACTACTATAATTACGTCAATATTTTTTAACATCCCCCCCAAAAAATTGCAGTTTTGTTTTTTTCATTTATATTATCTTTATAAACTCAGGAAATACATCCCTGGACACGAGGACTTTGAATATGACCAATATATCATCCTGTATCGGATTGATACCCAAATGTGTAGTATCATCCAAAACTAATGTAAAGTATCCAAACAACAGAAGAATAAGTGATTATTACATTTTAACAGAAGTGTAGATAGAACATGTTAAAAGAGAAAGTAAGCAGATATTAACAGTAAATGAACAAGTGGATTAATAATTAATTTTCTACCACTTGTCCTTAATAATTTTGACAAAATAATAGAATGGAAAATGACAATATGTTACTGCATATGTCAGCAGACTAATTAGGAGCCTTTGTTTGTTTGCTTACTACTAAAAGACAAGTTGTGTTGTATATTCACTATTTTATTTAAGGACAATCTTGCAATAATAAACATATGTTTAATGTACCCTAAGATTCTTTGTTAAAATCAAGCCCATAATGACATTTTTTGTGGTCCCGTTTATTTAGAAAAGTACCAAAAAGTATCAAAATAATTTTGGTACCGGTACCAAAATATTGGTATCGGGACAAAAGTAGTACATGTACTTTCTTAGTTTTTAATTTTTGACAAATTTGCAAAAATCTAAAAATAAACAAACAAACCCTAAAACACTTCACATAGTATTGTGTGTAGAATTTTGAGGACAAAAATTAATTTACCGGTATTCTATTTCGGAAATGTGAATGCACTGTGAATACTTCCCAGATGCACTGTAGGTGTGAGCTAACAATGGAAATTAAAATGAGACCGAACTAATCCAATAAGTGAATGTCAACATCAAGCTCGCAGGAGGGTTTTGAGGAGGTGGGGATGAAAAGCCTTAAGCCCTGGGAAAGGTTTTTTCTCATCCATCTCTACATACCCATAGACGAGCAGATGTTTTTCCACGCGGAAACAGTCCGTGCGTCCGTAACCCACTCCGCTGTGACGATCCGTGCGCCGGGAAGAACGAGAGTGTCTGGAATTGGCAGGTGGGTACTCTTCATCACTGTCCATATCTGATAGCTCGCCGCCCTCTCCTCGCAAACTGGAATACTGACGCGTCTGCTTGCGTACTCTGGGAGTGTCGATCACAAGCGTGTTCTAAGGGGAGACATAAGATCAACATTAATCTCAGTACATTAGTTAAAAAGGTAGGCTACATATACAGTTGTGGTCAAAAGTGTACATACACTTGTAAAGAACATAATGTCATGGCTGTCTTGAGTTTCCAACTCTTATTTTTTTGTGATAGAGTGATTGGAGCACATACTTGTTGGTCACAAAAAACATTCATGAAGTTTGCTTCTTTTATGAATTTATTATGGGTCTACTGAAAATGTGACTTGGTCAAAAGTATACATACAGCAATGTTAATATTTGCTTACATGTCCCTTGGCAAGTTTACCTGCAATAAGGCGCTTTTGGTAGCCATCCACAAGCTTCTGCTTGAATTTTTGACCACTCCTCTTGATAAAATTGGTGCAGTTCAGCTAAATGTGTTGCTTTTCTGACACAGACTTGTTTCTTCAGCATTGTCCACACATTTTAAGTCAGGACTTTGGGAAGGCCATTCTAAAACCTTCATTCTAGCCTGATTTAGCCATTCCTTTACCACTTTTGACGTGTGTTTGGGGTCATTGTCCTGTTGCGCCCAAGACCCAACCTTCGGGCTGATGATTTTAGCTTGTCCTGAAGAATTTGGAGGTAATCCTCCTTTTTCATTGTCCCATTTACTCTCTGTAAAGCACCAGCTCCATTGGCCGCAAAACAGGCCGAGAGCATAATACTACCACCACCATGCTTGACAGTACGGACGGTGTTCCTGGGATTAAAGGCCTCACCTTTTCTCCTCCAAACATCCATCCATCCATCCATTTTCTACCGCTTATTCCCTTCGGGGTGGCGGGGGGCGCTGGAGCCTATCTCAGCTACAATCGGGCAGAAGGCGGGGTACACCCTGGACAAGTCGCCACCTCATCGCAGGGCCAACACAGATAGACAGACAACATTCACACTCACATCCACACACGAGGGCCAATTTAGTGTTGCCAATCAACTTATCCCCAGGTGCATGTCTTTGGAGGTGGGAGGAAGCCGGAGTACCCGGAGAGAACCCACGCAGTCACGGGGAGGACATGCAAACTCCACACAGAAAGATCCCGAGCCCGGGATTGAACCCAAGACTACTCAGGACCTTCGTATTGTGAGGCAGATGCACTAACCCCTCTCCCACCGTGCTGCCCTCGCTGGGTAATGTGGCCAAACAGCTCAATTTTTCTTTCATCTGACATCACATGGACAAAGATAAGACCTTCTGGAGGAAAGTTCTGTGGTCAAATGAAAGAAAAATTTAGCTTTTTGGCAACAATACCCAGCAATATGTTTGGAGGAGAAAAAGTGAGGCCTTTAATCCCAAGAACACCAATCCTACCATCGAGCATGGTGGTGGTAGTGTTATGCTCTGGGCCCAAAAATTCAATCAATCAATCAATGTTTATTTATATAGCCCTAAATCACAAGTGTCTCAAAGGGCTGCACAAGCCAAATTGATTGTTCCTGAGATTAAAGGCCTCACTTTTTCTCCTCCAAACATATTACTGGGTATTGTGGCCAAACAGCTCAAATTTTGTTTCAATTTTGTGGTGGTAGTATTATGCTCTGGGCCTGTTTTGCTGCCAATGGAACGGGTGCTTTACAGAGAGTAAATGGGACGATGAAAAAGGAGGATTACCTCCAAATTCTTCAGGACAAGCTAAAATCATCAGCCCGGAGGTTGGGTCTTGGGCGCAGTTGGGTGTTCCAACAGGACAATGACCCCAAACACACTTCAAAAGTGGTAAAGGAATGACCAACCTACTCAGTGGCCTAGTGGTTAGAGTGTCCGCCCTGAGATCGGTAGGTTGTGAGTTCAAACCCCGGCCGAGTCATACCAAAGACTATAAAAATGGGACCCATTACCTCCCTGCTTCGCACTCAGCATCAAGGGTTGGAATTGGGGGTTAAATCACCAAAAATTATTCCCTGGCGCAGCCACCGCTGCTGCCCACTGCTCCCCTCACCTCCCAGGGGGTGATCAAGGGTGATGGGTCAAATGCAGAGCATAATTTCGTCACATCTCGTGTGTGTGTGACAATTATTGCTACTTTAACTTTTTAAATCAGGCTAGAATGAAGGTTTTAGAATGGCCTTCCCAAAGTCCTGACTTAAACATGTGGACAATGCTGAAAAAACGAGTCCATGTCAGAAAAGCAACACATTTAGCTGAACTGCACCAATTTTGTCAAGAGGAGTGGTCAAACATTCAAGCAGAAGCTTGTGGATGGCTACCAAAAGCACCTTATTGCAGTGAAACTTGCCAAGGGACATGTAAGCAAATATTAACATTGCTGTATGTATACTTTTGACCAAGTCACATTTTCAGTAGACCCATAATAAATTCATAAAAGAAGCAAACTTCATGAATGTTTTTTGTGACCAACAAGTATGTGCTCCAATCACAAAAAAATAAGAGTTGTAGAAATGATTGTAAACTCAAGACAGCCATGACATTATGTTCTCTACAAGTGTATGTACACTTTTCACCACGACTGTAACAACAACAAAGTTGACAAAAAAAGTTCATCACTGTACTTTTCGGTTGAGGATGTCCATGTCTATGTCGGCTTTCTTGGCCCACTTCTCCCAGAATTCCGGGTCATCGAGGGCAATGTCGTTACGGTTCTCTGAGGCCACAAAGCTGGCCTTTGAGAAGGTGGAGCCCTTGCCCTCGCTCTCGATGGTGATGGTGGTGGCTCTTCGCTGGAGGATCTGGTCGATGTCTTCCTCACAGAAGCGACTGCCCTCATCGTTCTCGTCCATGATGGCGGCATAAGCTCCCTTCCTCAGCAAGTCCTCAATCTCCTTCTTGGAAAACTGCTGGATCTGTTGAAGTAACACAATAGAAATTTAGCTATAAACGGATCCAAAATACAGTGCAAGCTGGATTTACGAGCCCCTCTATTTGCAAATTTTTCGATTTACAAACTTTGTGTGCGAACCTTGTCTCCGTATACAGGGTTCGTACACCTTTTCCATGGCCAAATTCGAGCACTTTTTAAGGACTTTCAAGATCAATTTTCCAGTACCCTTCAAAAGGCGAAAACCAGTGTGAATCAATCCATACCCTTGTTGTTTGAGGTCACCAAATGCTGTCTGTAGGAAAAATACGGAAAATCTGCTAAAAACCTAAGCCTAACATTGAACCAGCAGTTATCATTAAAGGGGAACATTATCACCAGACCTATGTAAGCGTCAATATATACCTTGATGTTGCAGAAAAAAGACCATATGGGACGGCGTGGCGCAGTGGAAGAGTGGCCGTGCGCGACCCGAGGGTCCCTGGTTCAATCCCCACCTAGTACCAACCTCGTCATGTCCGTTGTGTCCTGAGCAAGACACTTCACCCTTGCTCCTGATGGGTGCTGGTTAGCGCCTTGCATGGCAGCTCCCTCCATCAGTGTGTGAATGTGTGTGTGAATGGGTAAATGTGGAAGTAGTGTCAAAGCGCTTTGAGTACCTTGAAGGTAGAAAAGCGCTATACAAGTACAACCCATTTATCATTTATATATTTTTTTAACCGATTTCCGAACTCTAAATGGGTGAATTTTGGCAAATTAAACGCCTTTCTATTATTCGCTCTCGGAGCAATCCACCATTTTCTCAAACACCGAGTCAAATCAGCTCTGTTATTTTCAGTTTTTTCGACTGTTTTCCGTACCTTGGAGACATCATGCCTCGTCGGTGTGTTGTCGGAGGGTGTAACAACACGAACAGGGACGGATTCAAGTTGCACCAGTGGCCCAAAGATGCGAAAGTGGCAAGAAATTGGACGTTTGTTCCGCACACTTTACCGACGAAAGCTATGCTACGACAGAGATGGCAAGAATGTGTGGATATCCTGCGACACTCAAAGCAGATGCATTTCCAACGATAAAGTCAAAGAAATCTGCCGCCAGACCCCCATTGAATCTGCCGGAGTGTGTGAGCAATTCAGGGACAAAGGACCTCGGTAGCACGGCAAACAATGGTGGCAGTTTGTTCCCGCAGACGAGCGAGCTAAACCCCCTGGATGTCTTGGCTCACACCGTCCCTTATGCCACCGAAGATGATCAAGAGAAGAATATCGACCCTAGCTTCCCTGGCCTGCTGACATCAACTCCAAAACTGGACAGATCAGCTTTCAGGAAAAGAGCGCGGATGAGGGTATGTCTACAGAATATATTACCGTAATTGATGAAAATTGGGCTGTCTGCACTCTCGAAGTGCATGTTGTTGCCAAATGTATTTCATATGCTGTAAACCTAGTTCATAGTTGTTAGTTTCCTTTAATGCCAAACAAACACATACCAATCGTTGGTTAGAAGGCGATCGCCGAATTCGTCCTCGCTTTCTCCCGTGTCGCTGGCTGTCGTGTCGTTTTCGTCGGTTTCGCTTGCATACGGTTCAAACCGATATGGCTCAATAGCTTCAGTTTCTTCTTCAATTTCGTTTTCGCTACCTGCCTCCACACTACAACCATCCGTTTCAATACATGCGTAATCTGTTGAATCGTTTAAGCCGTTGAAATCCGAGTCTGAATCCGAGCTAATGTCGCTATAAACTTGCTGTTCTATCCGCCATGTTTGTTTGTATCGGCATCACTATGTGACGTCACAGGAAAATGGACGGGTGTATATAACGATGGTTAAAATCAGGCACTTTGAAGCTTTTTTTTTAGGGATATTGCGTGATGGGTAAAATTTTGAAAAAAACTTCGAAAAATAAAATAAGCCACTGGGAACTGATTTTTAATGGTTTTAACCCTTATGAAATTGTGATAATGTTCCCCTTTAAGGCCCAATTTTGTATTTGATTGCAACAAGAAACATGTTTATTGTACCCTAAGACTTTTTGTTAAAAATAAAACCAATAATGCCATTTTCTGTGGTCCCCTTTATTTTAAAAAAGGATCGAAATACATTTTGTTATCGGTACCAAAATATTGGTATCGGGACAACCCTAGTCAAAGGTGTCCTGGGCATGATGTTAAAGTGCATCTGGCAGTGGAGGCTCCTCTATGGGGTCTTGGGGCACTAGGACGTTAACCCCTTTACTACTGTTACCCCAGGTAGCCCGTGGCAAAGGCCTAGTACCTGACTGCCCCCTAGCCAGGGATACGGTGAAGACCTCAATGGCGGAGCAGGCGGAAGACGGTAGATTTAAAGGGGAACATTATCACAATTTCAGAAGGGTTAAAACCATTAAAAATCAGTTCCCAGTGGCTTATTATATTTTTCGAAGTTTTTTTCAAAATTTTACCCATCACGCAATATCCCTAAAAAAAGCTTCAAAGTGCCTGATTTTAACCATCGTTATATACACCCGTCCATTTTCCTGTGACGTCACATAGTGAAGCCAACACAAACAAACATGGCGGAAAGAACAGCAAGCTATAGCGACATTAGCTCGGATTCAGACTCGGATTTCAGCGGCTTAAGCGATTCAACAGATTACGCATGTATTGAAACGGATGGTTGTAGTGTGGAGGCAAGTAGCGTAAACAAAATTGAAGAAGAAACTGAAGCTATTGAGCCATATCGGTTTGAACCGTATGCAAGCGAAACCGACGAAAACGACACGACAGCCAGCGACACGGCAGAAAGTGAGGACGAATTCGGCGATCGCCTTCTAACCAACGATTGGTATGTGTTTGTTTGGCATTAAAGGAAACTAACAACTATGAACTAGGTTTACAGCATATGAAATACATTTGGCAACAACATGCACTTTGAGAGTGCAGACAGCCCAATTCTCATCAATTAATATATTCTGTAGACATACCCTCATCCGCGCTCTTTTCCTGAAAGCTGATCTGTCCAGTTTTGGAGTTGATGTCAGCAGGCCAGGGAAGCTAGGGTCGATATTCTTCTCTTGAACATCTTCGGTGGCATAAGGGACGGTGTGAGCCAAGACATCCAGGGGGTTTAGCTTGCTCCTTTGTCCCTGAATTGCTCACACACTCCGGCAGATTCAATGGGGGTCTGGCGGCAGATTTCTTTGACTTTATCGTTGGAAATGCATCTGCTTTGAGTGTCGCAGGATATCCACACATTCTTGCCATCTCTGTCGTAGCATAGCTTTCGTCGGTAAAGTGTGCGGAACAAACGTCCAATTTCTTGCCACTTTCGCATCTTTGGGCCACTGGTGCAACTTGAATCCGTCCCTGTTCGTGTTGTTACACCCTCCGACAACACACCGACGAGGCATGATGTCTCCAAGGTACGGAAAACAGTCGAAAAAAACGGAAAATAACAGAGCTGATTTGACTCGGTGTTTGAGAAAATGGCGGATTGCTTCCCGATGTGACGCCACGTTGTGACGTCATCGCTCCGAGAGCGAATATTAGAAAGGCGTTTAATTCGCCAAAATTCACCCATTTAAAGTTCGGAAATCGGTTAAAAAAAAAAAAGGTCTTTTTTCTGCAACATCAAGGTATATATTGACGCTTACATAGGTCTGGTGATAATGTTCCCCTTTAAGAACTACCACAACAGCTGCAGCAGAAAAGGGTCCCCAGTCGTCTTGGACTCCATGCCACTGGACCCTGACCCGATTCTGTCAAGGATCGTGTGGTGACTGTCTGTGCACCAGTCTCCCCACGTTAAACTAAGTCACGCACAGGCATCCTCCATAAAGGGATACACCCCTACCAGGAGGATCGTCATACTCGTTCGAGTGACCGCCGATGAGTCAAAGCTGCAACGTATTATTCATATTTACACTCTTTCTTTTTGAGAAATTGGCTTCACTATACACACTTTTGATTTACGAACCCCTGTTGGAGAACCAATAAAGTTCCTAAATGGGGTCAGCGAGAAGATTTATTTTCCTTACCCCGTTAACACTGCTGTCTTTGTTGCCGCTCATGCTCTGCAAAACGGCCCGGTCGAGGCCCAGCTTCAGACTGGCTTTGTCGAGCATCTCTCTCTCGTACGAGTTCCTGGTAATCAGACGGTAGACCTTGACCGCCTTGGACTGGCCAATACGATGACATCGGGCTTGTGCCTGGAGGAGTAGAACGATCATTGCATTGTTACCGTGGGAACGAGTCAAAGCATTGATCTGCAAAGTAAAAAGGTACCTGGAGGTCGTTCTGAGGGTTCCAGTCCGAGTCAAATATGACACAGGTGTCAGCAGCAGTGAGGTTGATACCCAAGCCTCCAGCTCGAGTACACAGCAGAAAGACAAAGCGATCCGAGTCGGGCTTGCTGAAACGATCGATGGCAGCCTGTCGCAGGTTGCCACGCACTCTGCCGTCAATCCGCTCATAAGTGTATCTAAAAAATAAAAAAATAAACGACACATTACATAACTGTGTACATCAGTGTTTTTCAACCTTTTTTGAGCCAAGGCACATTTTTTTTCATTGGAAAAATCCCAAGGCACACCACTAGCGTGGGGGCGGCATGGCGTAGTGGGTAGAGCAACCGTGCCAGAAACCTGAGGGTTGCAGGTTCGCTCCCCGCCTCTTACCATCCAAAAATCGCTGCCTTTGTGTCCTTGGGCGGGACACTTCACCCTTTGCCCCCGGTGCCACTCACACCGGTGAATTGAATGATGAATGATAGGTGGTGGTCGGAGGGGCCGTTGGCGCAAATTGCAGCCACGCTTCCGTCAGTCTACCCCAGGGCAGCTGTGGCTATGAAAGTAGCTTACCACCACCAGGTGTGAACGATTGATGGGTTCTACATGTAGAGCGACTTTGGGTACTTAGAAAAGCGCTATATAAATCCCAGTTATTATTATTACTAGCGGAAAACATAAAAAAAATTAACTCAGCAGCCGATATTGACAGTAAATAGTCGTTCTCGCAATTGTTGGATATGACTTTAAACCATAACCAAGCATGCATCAATATAGCTCTTGTCTCAAAGTAGGTGTACTGTCACCACCTGTCTCATCACACCCTGACTTATTTTAACTTTTTTTGATGTTTTCCTGTGTGTAGTGTTTTAGTTCTTGTCTAGCGCTCCTATTTTGTTGGCTTTTTCCCTTTTTTTTGGTAATTTCCTGTAGCAGTTTCATGTCTTCCTTTGAGCGATATTTCCCGCATCTACTTTGTTTTAGCAATCAAGAATATTTCAGTTGTTTTTAATTCTTCTTTGTGGGGACATTGTTGATTGTCATGTCATGTTCGGATGTACATTGTGGACGCCGTCTTTGCTCCACAGTAAGTCTTTGCTGTCGTCCAGCATTCTGTTTGTTTACTTTGTAGCCAGTTCAGTTTTAGTTTTGGTCTGCATAGCCTTCCCTAGGCTTCAATGCCTTTTCTTAGGGGCACTCACCTTTTGTTTATTTTTGGTTTAAGCATTAGACACCTGTTTACCTGCACCCTGCCTCCCGCTGTTTCCGACATCTACAAAGCAATTAGCTACCGGCTGCCACCTACTGATATGGAAGAGTATTACACGGTTACTCTGCCGAGCTTGCATGCATTAATATAGCTTGTCTCAAAGTACCGTATTTCCTTGAATTAACGCCGGGGCGGTAATTAATTTAAAATCTCTTCTCACTCCTGCGCTTACCAAAGGCATGCGGTAAATTTAGGCCTGCGCTCATAAATTTGAGTGTGATGTAAGGATACCATCATGAAAAGCACATTTAATAAAAAAAAACGTTATTGTGGTCTTACCTTTACTTATAAATGAAGTCCATGCGCAGCTCCTTCTGAACAAAAGCATCGATAACTTGTTTATAGAAGTCTTCCTTATCTTTCTTCAGTTTTAAACGTCTCTCTGTCTCGATGGAGATCTTCCTTTAATTATTACCTCCTGCTTCGATTGAAAGTCCAGTTTAGAAAACTGTTGCTGTCACTTCTTCTGCAGCCGTGTAGTCGCAAGAATGATTCCTGGGATCACTAGCGCCCTCTACCACCATGAGGCGGGAGTCATTTAATGACTCATATTTGACACACGCAGCTATATTAATAAAACATTTTTACTGTTCTTTTTAGCATATTCAATAGCTTGGACCTTAAATCCTACGGAATAGCTCTTCATCTTCTTCCCTTTAAGCGATTTTAAATTATTGAAATTAGCCTCCTCCATTTTGGAAAATGATGCCTTGAAAGGTGAAGTGTCACTCGTGACGTGACGAGTTTGACTCGGCGGTAAAACGAGGTATATGCTAATTATTCTGCGAAACGAGCTTGACCCGGTGGTAAAACGAGACATGCGCTAATTATTTTGCTAAACAAGTTTGATCCGGCAGTAATTCTAAGCATGCGCTAATACTAAGCATGCGCTAATTATTTTGTTAAACGAGTTTGACCCGGCAGTAAAACGAGGCATGCGGATAATATATACCCGTCGGCAATTCAAGGAAATACGGTAGGTGTACTGTCACCACCTGTCAGATCACGCCGTGACTTATTTTGAGTTTTTTGCTGTTTTCCTATGTGTAGTGTTTCCTATTTTGTTGTTTATTGTCATGTCATTTACGGATGTACTTTGTGGACGCCGTCTGCTGCTCCACACGCTTTAAGTCTTTGCTGTCGTCCAGCATTCTGTTTTTGTTTACTTTGCAGCCAGTTCAGTTTTTGCTTCAAGGCCTTTTCTTAGCGGCACACGCCTTTTGTTTATTTTTGTTATAAGCATTAGACACTTTTTTACCTGCACATTGCCTCCCGCATATTGTGATCACGACAAACCATGTTCCCGACATCCACAAAGCAATTAGCTACCTGCTGCCACCTACTGATATGGAAGAGTATTACACGGTTACTCTGCTGAGCTCTAGACAGTACAGACACTCAACAACGGCACATTATTTGCGGATTATAATTACTGGTTTGCAAAAAATATTTTTAACCCAATTAGGTGAAATTACATCATCTCCCACGGCACACCAGACAATATCTCACGGTACACTAGTGTGGTTGAAAAACACTGGTGCGCATAAACCTGTGGAAGAAAGGAATGTACCGGTAGCTTTCCTACCTCTTGTTGATGAGGTAGTCCTCCAGAATGTCTAAGCAGCGCACCATTTGGGAGAAGATGAGCACTTTGTGGCCGCCAGCTTTGAGACGTGGCAGCAGCTTGTCCAGCAGGACGAGCTTGCCAGCGGACCGAATCAGGGCCTGCAGGTGGAAGTCCAGGGCCATGGGGTCGTACACCATCCGTAACTCCGCAACAATCTTCTCCTCGGCACCTGGTTAAAACAAACCAGGGATTTTGTCAACATTAAATGATCATTTTCCAATGTAAACATCGTCTCAGGGTTCAAATTTAACCACGACCGCCCTCGTCACTCGCTGTAATGCCCTAAAAAATTTACCAGCATCGACAGCAAGAACCAGCCGTGACCGCCCTTGACTTTTTACTCGTTAATGGACAAATTTTAATGTCATTGTTTTGTCCAATAAATTGATCAAAACACCCCGACGTGACTTTTTTTCTTACATTTTTAACTGTTTGGGATGAGTTTGCTAAATATAAAAATGAGCCGAAATTTTTTAATGAAAGTTTTAAATGTGTCCACTAGATGTCACAATAGCAAATCTTTGTAGACCAGGGGTGCTCACACTTTTTCTGCAGGCGAGCTACTTTTCAATTGATCAAGTCGTGGGGATCTACCTCATTCATATATATAATTTACATTTACTTATTTATGAAATATATGTTTTTGTTAACAAGTTAAAGGTGTTTAATGATAATGCAAGCATGTTTAACACATATAGTTAATATTGTTAAAAAATTAAAGGTGTTTAATGATAATACAAGCATGTTTAATACATATAGTTAATATTGTTAACAAGTTAAAGGTGTTTAATGATAATACAAGCATGTTTAACACATAGTTAATATTGTTAAAAAATTAAAGGTGTTTAATGATAATACAAGAATGTTTAATACATATAGTTAATATTGTTAACAAGTTAAAGGTGTTTAATGATAATGCAAGCATGTTTAACACATATAGTTAATATTGTTAAAAAATTAAAGGTGTTTAATGATAATACAAGAATGTTTAATACATATAGTTAATATTGTTAACAACTTAAAGATGTTTAAAGATAATGCAAGCATGTTTAACACATATACCGTATTTTCCGCACTATTAGCCGCACCTAAAAACCACAAATTTACTCAAAAGCTGACAGTGCGGCTTATAACCCGGTGCGCTTTATATATGGATTAATATTAAGATTCATTTTCATAAAGTTTCGGTCTCGCAACTACGGTAAACAGCCGCCATCTTTTTTCCCCGTAGAAGAGGAAGTGCTTCTTCTTCTACGCAAGCAACCGCCAAGGTAAGCACCCGCCCCCATAGAACAGGAAGCGCTTCTTCTTCTACTGTAAGCAACCACCCGCCCGCGTAGAAGAAGAAGAAGAAGCGCGCGGATATTACGTTTCATTTCCTTTGTGTGTTTACATCTGTAAAGACCACAAAATGGCTCCTACTAAGCGACAGGTTTCCGGTTCATGAAAAGACGCAATCTCTCCATCCGCACACGGACTACTATTTCACAGCAACTGCCTAAAGACTTTCAAGAAAAGCTGGCTACTTTCCGTGCATATTGTAAAAACAAGATAGCTGAAAAAAAGATCCGGCCAGAGAACATTATCAACATGGACGAGGTTCCACTGACTTTTGATATTCCTGTGAACCGCACTGTGGATACAACGGGAGCACGTACGGTGAATATTCGCACCACAGGGAATGAGAAGTCATCCTTCACTGTGGTTCTAGCTTGCCATGCTAATGGCCAGAAACTTCCACCCATGGCGATATTCAAAAGGAAGACCTTGCCAAAAGAGACCTTTCCAGCCGGCGTCATCATAAAAGCTAACTCGAAGGGATGGATGGATGAAGAAGAAAAAGAAAAAGATGAGCGAGTGGTTAAGGTAAGTTTACGCGAAGAGGCCGGGTGGCTTTTTTCACGCAGCTCCGTCCATGTTGATATACGACTCCATGTGCGCCCACATCACGCTGGTTTTTAATATATTATTAAAGTTTGACTGACCTATCTGACTGTTTTTTTGACATTCCTTTAGCGCAGTTAGATGCGGCTTATAACACGGGGCGGCTTATAGGTGGACAAAGTTTTGAAATATGCCGTTCATTGAAGGCGCGGCTTATAACCCAGGGCGGCTTATGGTGCGGAAAATACGGTAGTTAATATTGTTAAAAAATTAAAGGTGTTTAATGATAATACAAGCATGTTTAATACATATAGTTAATATTGTTAACAACTTAAAGGTGTTTAATGATAATGCAAGCATGTTTAACACATATAGTTAATATTGTTAAAAAATTAAAGGGGTTTAATGATAATACAAGAATGTTTAATACATATAGTTAATATTGTTAACAACTTAAAGGTGTTTAATGATAATGCAAGCATGTTTAACACATATAGTTAATATTGTTAATAAGTTAAAGGTGTTTAATGATAATACAAGCATGCTTAATTCCTTTCTTTCATGAAGACAAGAATATAAGTTGGTGTATTACCTGATTCTGATGACTTGCATTGATTGGAATCAGACAGTGGTGCTGATAATGTCCGCATTTTCGAATGGAGGAGAAAAAAAGTCCTCCTTTCTGTCCAATACCACATGAAAGTGGTTGGTTTTTGGCATCTTATTTGTCCAGCTTCCATACTCCTTTGTATACACTTTACAAGAAATACATTGTCGGCAAACTCCGTAGCTTGCTAGCTTGTGCACGCCAGCTTTCTGAGACTCTTATTTTGTTAGCGCAACTGTGCAGTCGGTCTTTGAAGTTTTGACGACAGGTACGGCGCCAGAGTCTGTTGAAATAAAGTGTTTCTCGCCTTCCAGTCGGTAATTTTAATGAGCTGGCAGCAGCCAGCGTCATCTCAGAAGACCCTCGGGTGCCGTGAATGTCAATCAAGTGACGAAAGTGACGTCATAGTGAAGATTTATGATCGCTCATTTTTAGGACTATTTTTTTAATGCCTGGCTGGTGATCGACTGACACACCCTCCGAGATCGACCGGTAGCTCGCGATCGACGTAATGAGCACCCCTGTTGTAGACTATACTACATATGTAAAAAAACACACACAAAAAACACATGATGTTAGTGCACCAGTCGAGGAAAATGAGCAAACTACATGAATAACATCCTGAAGTTTGATATTTTTTTATCTTGATGGATTGAAAATGAACACCAATGAGTTGACTGATGAACATTATCACATAATGTCTTCAGAAAGTATAAATAACAACAAATAAAGATAGAATACTATTAACCGCAACATGCAAGTGTAAAAAAAAACACAACAAAGTTAACAACAACTTAAGTATGGAGAACATATTCTAAGTAACAAAAACTTAATTTAGAGTTATTTGGACACTAGGGGAACATATTCTTAGGAACAAACACTTAATTTAGAGTTAGGGTTAGGGTTATGTTTTGTTATGTAATAACAGACCATATTCATGACGTGGTATTAAAGGGAGAATCATATGGCCATGCAGAATAAGGCATTAATAAGTACTTAATAATGACTAATTAAGAGCCAATCTGTTAGTATTTTGCATGTTAATAAGCAACTAATTAATGGTGAATATGTTCCCCATACTAAAATGTTACCACATTATGATTTGTACACTTTCAGAATGTGCTTGTTCTATTTTTAAACAAAGAAAACAATCTGAAGTTGTCTTTATTTTTAAGTTATCGTGCCGTGATTTTACCAGTCCGGCCCACTTGGGAGTAAATTTTTCTCCACGTAGCCCTCCGATCTAAAATGAGTTTGACACCCGTGCCCTAAAGTGTACTCAGGCCATGTGGTTGTGTGTTAAATATGGTAGAGTAAGAATGGGTTTCATTACCATTGATGAGGTAAGGGTGGTTGCAGCACTTGCGCAGCTCCATCATGGTGTTGAGCAGGTTTGGCACGTTGCTGTTACTGTTTGCTCCTAAGCTGAGAAAATTGAAGTTCCTCTCCAGAATTGCTCGGTAGTACTTCTTCTGGACATCTGTCAACTCAACCTTGAAGGAAAAAAAAAAAAAAAGACTGTTTAAAATTTCAATTTGACACAGGCAAATGCCATAAAGTCCGGACTATGAGCCGCTTCTTTTTTCCTACACTTTGTGTTAGAATAATTATGTGTAAGTTATCACAAAAGTTTCCGTTTTCGGAAACTTCCGGCGAGCAGACAGAAGCTGTGTTTGTTGCACCAAGCCAAGGGCTTGGAAAATTCCCCTGTGTACGATGGGAGGAGACGGGAGGGGTTATCAATTTTGATCCAAGACCTGCCCAAGCTCGATGCAGGACCAGTCCAAGCCCGAGGCATCTTTTTCTTTTTGTGTTAATGTGACCGAAAACAATGGCTGTTTACATACACACCATTCCTTTAGAAACAGCTGTTGTTATGTAAACAGGGAAAGTCCAAATAAAAAGAGGTGGCGTACAATCTTTCGCCACAGCGTGCTGGAGACTGCACAAGAGTACAGCCCAGATGTTTCTCCTCAAATTGAGCCAAATTTAATTCTGTCTCAGTTTAATTCCTTGCTTCTTGTCTCGTTTAATAGATGTCATCAGTGTTTGAACCTGACACTTTGAGTCCTGCGGCTCATAAATCGGCACGGGTAGTATGGATTTTCATTCGCTGACGACCATAATGCATCGTATGGATTCTTCATTCATCACTCCAAGCAACTTTTCTAAGTTTTACAATTCAACTAAAACAATTCGTACTTACTAAACCATCCCATGTGTGATGCCTGTAGGAGTGTTTTCGTACGTATTTGCACATGTCATGTAATGAAGCTAGCGTCGAGCTAATATGCTAACCCGTCAAGGAGAGCCTGTTAGTATTATTAACTTACAACATTATTTTTGTGTTTCAGTTTCTCAAATTCCTCAGTAAATTCACCAAAATGTCATTGTGGAGTTATTGAGTCCGTTTAGCTGATTGGGGAGCTAGCTTCCGCAACTAGTGGGTCAATGACGATGATTTCTGTTTTTACAAGTATCATTTGGAAACGATTAAGGTATGTAAATCAACATTTACAAAATATTTCTGTGTAAATAACTCATTTCACAACGTGTATATCTGCAGCTTATAAATTCCGGACTATTAGCCTCTACTTTTTTCCTACACTTTGAGTCCTGCGGGTAGTATGGATTTTCCTTCGCTGACGATCATAATACATCCATAGCGTTTCTACTCGTATGGATTCTTCATTCATCACTCCAAGCAACTTTTCTAAGTTTTACAATTTAACTATAACAATTCGTACTTACTAAACCGTTCCATGTGTGATGCCTGTAGGAGTGTTTTCGTGCAGCTAATATATGGAAACATTTTTTTTTCCTTAGAAAATTTGGAGGGTGTGGCTTGTCCGGAAAATACGGTACATTTTTAATTATGTAAGAATTGTCTTAGCGTTTTTAAGTTCATCCATCCATTTTATACATGGATTGTCCTCACAAGGGTATCACATCAGATAAGCCGGAGAGCTGTTTAAATCACCAGTAAAATAAGGCACACATAATTAAACAACCATTCACTTTCATGTATATGGAAAGTTTAGAGTCGCCAATTGACCTAAAATGTATTTTTAGGGAGAGGATGTGGGCGTGAGTCTAATGGCCCGGTGGAACACGACTGAGAGGCTGACGTACTTGCCAAAAGGGTCACCGTGTGGCACATAAACATTTAATAACATTTAAACTAACCTCAATGATGGTCTCTTGTTTGGGTGCCAAATTCTTCTCAACGTCCTCTTTGAGCCTTCGCAACATCATTGGCTTCAATATCGCCTGCAGCTTCTGAACCTGATGGGAGAAAAAAAAAAAGAAAAAAATTAAATCATAATAAACAACTCTCAGCCAATGTATTGCACCAATTATTCTGGGTTTCTGCTGGTTTAAGCAAATCAAATTGAATGACTTTTTAATGAAACTTAAAACAAATGTAATGCCCATGTCCGACTGCAGATCATTATCATACTGTACATCATCACAACCATACCATTTTTGGCATAGACAAAACTGTGCGCATTTGACAAAGATAATGCTGAATCGGTGAAAAGTAATTGTAAGCATTTCACAATGATAATATTGAAAGGTTTATACTAACTGTGGCCAAAATTGGCACTAATGTAATCATAATATATATAAAAAATAACAATTCAAATGCCCTTTTTTAAATGCAGGCCTATAATAGTATGGAATTGTTAAAGGGGAACATTATCACCAGACCTATGTAAGCGTCAATATATACGGTACCTTGATGTTGCAGAAAAAAGACCATATATTTTTTTAACCGATTTCCGAACTCTAAATGGGTGCATTTTAGTGAATTAAACGCCTTTCTAATATTCGCTCAATATATATACGTCACCTCGGGAAGCAATCCGCCATTTTCTCAAACACCAAGTCAAATCAGCTCTGCTATTTTCCGTTTTTTCGACTGTTTTCCGTACCTTGGAGACATCATGCCTCGTCGGTGTGTTGTCGGAGGGTGTAACAACACGAACAGGGACAGATTCAAGTTGCACCAGTGGCCCAAAGATGCGAAAGTGGCAAGAAATTGGACGTTTGTTCCGCACACTTTATCGACGAAAGCTATGCTACGACAGAGATGGCAAGAATGTGTGGATATCCTGCGACACTCAAAGCAGATGCATTTCCAACGATAAAATCAAAGAAATCTGCCGCCAGACCCCCATTGAATCTGCCGGAGTGTGTGAGCAATTCAGGGACAAAGGACCTCGGTAGCACGGCAAGCAATGGCGGCAGTTTGTTCCCACAGACGAGCGAGCTAAACCCCCTGGATGTCTTGGCTCACACCGTCCCTTATGCCACCGAAGATGATCAAGAGAAGAATATCGACCCTAGCTTCCCTGGCCTGCTGACATCAACTCCAAAACTGGACAGATCAGCTTTCAGGAAAAGAGCGCGGATGAGGGTATGTCTACAGAATATATTAATTGATGAAAATTGGGCTGTCTGCACTCTCAAAGTGCATGTTGTTGCCAAATGTATTTCATATGCTGTAAACCTAGTTCATAGTTGTTAGTTTCCTTTAATGCCAAACAAACACATACCAATCGTTGGTTAGAAGGCGATCGCCGAATTCGTCCTCGCTTTCTCCCGTGTCGCTGGCTGTCGTGTCGTTTTCGTCGGTTTCGCTTGCATACGGTTCAAACCGATATGGCTCAATAGCTTCAGTTTCTTCTTCAATTTCGTTTTCGCTACCTGCCTCCACACTACAACCATCCGTTTCAATACATGCGTAATCTGTTGAATCGCTTAAGCCGCTGAAATCCGAGTCTGAATCCGAGCTAATGTCGCTATATCTTGCTGTTCTTTCCGCCATGTTTGTTTGAGTTGGCATCACTATGTGACGTCACAGGAAAATGGACGGGTGTTTATAACGATGGTTAAAATCAGGCACTTTGAAGCTTTTTTTTTTTAGGGATATTGCGTGATGGGTAAAATTTTGAAAAAAACTTCGAAAAATATAATAAGCCACTGGGAACTGATTTGTAATGGTTTTAACCATTCTGAAATGTGTGGAGTTTGCATGTCCTCCCCGTGACTGCGTGGGTTCCCTCCGGGTACTCCGGCTTCCTCCCACCTCCAAAGACATGCACCTGGGGATAGGTTGATTGGCAACACTAAATTGGCCCTAGTGTGTGAATGTGAGTGTGAATGTTGTCTGTCTATCTGTGTTGGCCCTGCGATGAGGTGGCGACTTGTCCAGGGTGTACCCCGCCTTCCGCCCGATTGTAGCTGAGATAGGCTCTAGCGCCCCCCGCGACCCCAAAAGGGAATAAGCGGTAGAAAATGGATGGATGAAATTGTGATAATGTTCCCCTTTAATGCCTGTGGACATCATATTTAATGCTTTCAATGCCATTTAAGGCCCTAATTTAATGCTTTTTAATGACCTGCAGAAACCCTGTCATTTAAAGAAGTTGGCATGTCAGACTGAGCCAAGATGATCATATTTTGTACCTGCTCCTCTGTTTTGAGGTCTCCAAAATCCCTGAGGAATTCGATCTCGGATGAGAATTGGGCAGGCTCCAGGAAATGAAGCAAACTGAAGAGTTCCTCCACGGTGTTCTGCAGGGGAGTGCCGGTCAGCAACACTTTGTGTTCCTGGGGAAACAACAACCAGTCAAAGAGACCAAAGCAAGATTGGCTAGGGTGGACTAACCAGGTCCAACATCTTCAAGCTGTCCAACAGCTTGCAGTTGCGATTCTTGAGGCGATGAGCCTCGTCGATGATCACGCAACGCCAGGAGATCTCCCTCAACTCGGGACAGTCGGACAGTATCATCTCAAAAGTAGTGATGAGGGCATCGAACTTGTACGCGCCTGGGATTAAATGTTCCTGTGTGTAGAATGGAGACAATTAGAAACGTGCGGTGAAATTCTGGTAAGCCAGGGCCGAGGGATGAGGCTACCTTGTCGTCTTTGCTGTACATCTCGTACTGTTGGATCATCTGCCTGCTGGCTAAGCTGCCGTGGTACACGATGGCGTTCATGTCGGTCCATGTGGAGAACTCCCGCTCCCAGTTTGTGATGGTGGAAAGAGGTGCGATGACGAGGAAGGGGCCTTGGAGCCCAGCAGCGTAAATCTCAGACAGGAGTGCGATGGACTGGATGGTCTTCCCGAGACCCATCTCATCTGCCAGGATGCAGTTTTGCCTGAAGCCAGAGAAAGACAAAACTTATATACAGGGTGAACCTTACCTTTTCTTCAGTATAGTCTGACTTAATGACACTGACAAATCTGAGTAGAACAACGACTCAAGTAGGGCTGGGTGATATGGCCTTTTATTAATATCTCAATATCTTTAGGCCATGTCACGATACACGATATATACAAACCCCGTTTCCATATGAGTTGGGAAATTGTGTTAGATGTAAATATAAACGGAATACAATGATTTGCAAATCATTTTCATCCCATATTCAGTTGAATATGCTACAAAGACAACAAATTTGATGTTCAAACTGATAGATTTTTTTTTTTGCAAATAATCATTAACTTTAGAATTTGATGCCAGCAACACGTGACAAAGAAGTTGGGAAAGGTGGCAATAAATACTGATAAAGTTGAGGAATGCTCATCAAACACTTATTTGGAACATCCCACAGGTGAACAGGCAAATTGGGAACAGGTGGGTGCCATGATTGGGTATAAAAGTAGATTCCATGAAACAAGGATGGGGCGAGGGTCACCACTTTGTCAACAAATGCGTGAGTAAATTGTTGAACAGTTTAATAAAAACCTTTCTCAAGCAGCTATTGCAAGGAATTTAGGGATTTCACCATCTACGGTCAGTAATATCATCAAAGGGTTCAGAGAATCTGGAGAAATCACTGCACGTAAGCAGCTAAGCCCGTGACCTTCGATCCCTCAGGCTGTACTGCATCAACAAGAGACATCAGTGTGTAAAGGATATCACCACATGGGCTCAGGAACACTTCAGAAACCCACTGTCAGTAACTACAGTTGGTCGCTACATCTGTAAGTGCAAGTTAAAACTCTCCTATGCACGGTGAAAACCGTTTATCAACAACACCCGGAAACGCCGTCGGCTTTGCTGAGCCTGAGCTCATCTAAGATGGACTGATACAAAGTGGAAAAGTGTTCTGTGGTCTGACGAGTCCACATTTCAAATTGTTTTTGGAAATATTCGACATTGTGTCCTCCGGACCAAAGAGGAAAAGAACCATCCAGATTGTTACAGGCGCAAAGTTGAAAAGCCAGCATGTGTGATGGTATGGGGGTGTATTAGTGCCCAAGACATGGGTAACTTACACATCTGTGAAGGCGCCATTAATGCTGAAAGGTACATACAGGTTTTGGAGCAACATATGTTGCCATCCAAGCAACGTTACCATGGACGTCCCTGCTTATTTCAGCAAGACAATGCCAAGCCACGTGTTACATCAACGTGGCTTCATAGTAAATGAGTGCGGGTACTAGACTGGCCTGCCTGTAGTCCAGAACTGTCTCCCATTGAAAATGTGTGGCGCATTATGAAGCCTAAAATAGCACAACAGAGACCCCCGGACTGTTGAACAACTTAAGCTGTACATCAAGCAAGAATGGGAAAGAATTCCATCTGAGAAGCTTAAAAAATGTGTCTCCTCAGTTCCCAAACGTTTACCGAGTGTTGTTAAAAGGAAAGGCCATGTAACACAGTGGTGAACATGCCCTTTCCCAACTACTTTAGCACGTGTTGCAGCCATGAAATTCTAAGTTAATTATTATTTGCAAAAAAAAAAATAAAGTTTATTAGTTTGAACATCAAATATCTTGTCTTTGTAGTGCATTCACCTGAATATGGGTTGAAAAGGATTTGCAAATCATTGTATTCCGTTTATATTTACATCTAACACAATTTCCCAACTCATATGGAAACGGGGTTTGTATCTCCATATTTTGCCTTAGCCTTGAATGAACACTTGATGCATATAATCAAAGCAGTATGATGATTCTATGTGTCTACATTAAAACATTCTTGTTCATACTGCATTAATATATGCTACTTTTAAACTTTCATGCAGAGAGGGAAACCACAACTAAGTCAATTTACCAAAACTGTATTTATTAAACCATTATTAAGCAGTGGCAAACATTCATGTCATTTCCAAAACAGAACGTACAAGAACACATTTTTTTGTCTAAATGTGGCCCCCCGAGTCAAAATAATTGCCCAGGCCTGCTGTATACGGTATATCAGTGACGTGTGGTCACTAGAGGCAGGTGAGGCGGGGCCTCACCTGCCATCATGGAAAGAAAAAAAATGTAAAAAGAAAAAAAAATTATTAAATTGTTATATGTATTCAGTGATTATACTATAAAGTTATTTTCCATTTAACTTCACCAGTTTTAGATTATTTGTATTCAAAATCGCTGAATTTTCACATTTGCCGTTCAAATACTGAGAAGAGACGGTGTGGTGATCAGCAGCCAGTTGAGGCACGTCACTCAGTTGTGCCTCAACATGGATTGCGCAATGACTCGGCTAACTGCTGGCCTGCTGTGCAGTGAGACCGTATTGCTATATGAATTATATTATACATTTCCATAGTTTAGTTAGCTGAGGTATATAATGTACAGTGTATTTTGTCAACAACTGTATGTGTGTAAAGTATTTCTTGTGCGGAGCAATCATAAACTGCTGCGAGGCTCGCAGTAATCCCGCCTCCTGGTGCCGGTTAATGCACCCCTGCCGCAGAATGCACCCCCCGACGGGAGCGCCACACCAACCAAAGCCCACACCCAAACCCCCCACGTGCAAGACCGAATCCACCCAAAAAAAGTCACTTAACAAGAAGCCAAAAAGTGCAAAAACAACAACACTCACGCCGGAGGAGCAGTGAACGACTGCAGGGACACAACATTAGGTACACCTGCAGACTGCAGCACGGATTCATATTTCATTCATTCACAACTCCTCCAACACGAACACCACTGTTCCCGCACTTATAAGTAAAGGTAAGACCATAATAACGTTTTTTTAATTAAATGTGCTTTTTTGTGTGCTACAGTTTGTATGCGTAAAGTTAAAGTTAAGTTAAAGTACCAATGATTGTCACACACACACTAGGTGTGGTGAAATTTGTCCTCTGCATTTGACCCATCCCTTGTTCACCCCCTGGGAGGTGAGGGGAGCAGTGGGCAGCAGCGGCGCCACGCCCGGAAATCATTTTTGGTGATTTAACCCCCAATTCCAACCCTTGATGCTGAGTGCCAAGCAGGGAAGAATGCTGGTATGAGCTTTTAAACATAACCCGTTCACTGCTGCCAATCAAATGGTGAATAAGATACTCTTTAGGGTTCATATGTTTGTAAATCTGATTGTGATGAAGTCAGTGCCTCACCAGTCATGAACCTCACCGCACGTCACTGCGGTATATTCATATGTTAATATGACTTTTTTTTTTTTACATTTTTATGACTAAAACCCTTCCGGGTGCCCGAAACCAAAAATGAGGGGCGCCCTAAAGTTGACAAAAAAAAAAAATCAAAATCTATGGTGCATGCTTTGATTTTTCAGTGTGCCACGCTGAGTGGAAAACGTTTGGACACCCCTGTCTTGCCCATACCCACCATGAGCAATTTCAACATAACTTAATGCATGATTTAACTCTCATTATGCGACAGGGGCCATGTCATGTGACTGGGTGTGATACATACCTGTTGTACCAGTTGAAGAGCAGCCAGTTGACACCCTCCAGTTGATACTCTCGAAGTATGTTCCCATTCTTGTACTCTTTGGTCTCCTCCAACTTCTTCCAGGAGCCAGCCGGCGGTCGGGTCTGCGGAAGAGGAGAGCGTGAACAAACTTAAGCATGCTAAATCTTTTTCATCTAATTGTACACTTCGATTTCCACAGCCATACACCTTAGAGTCATAACTTGGTACAGTTGCAATCAAAAGTTTACATACACTTGTAAAGAACATAATGTCATGGCTGTCTTGAGTTTACAATCATTTCTTATTTTTTTGTGATGTAGTGATTGGAGCACATACTTGTTGGTCACAAAAAACATTCATGAAGTTTGCTTCTTTTATGAATTTATTATGGCTCTACTGAAAATGTGCTGGGTCAAAAGTATACATACAGCAATGTTAATATTTGCTTACATGTCCCTTGGCAAGTACAATAAGGCGCTTTTGGTAGCCATCCACAAGCTTCTGCTTGAATTTTTGACCACAAAATTGGTGCAGTTCAGCTAAATGTGTTGCTTTTCTGACATGGACTTGTTTCTTCAGCATTGTCCACACCTTTAAGTCAGGACTTTGGTGGGAAGGCCATTCTAAAACCTTCATTCTAGCCTGATTTAGCCATTCCTTTACCACTTTTGATGTGTGTTTGGGGTAATTGTCCTGTTGGAACACCCAACTGCGCCCCAGACCCAACCTCCGGGCTGATGATTTGTCCTGAAGAATTTGAAGGTAATCCTCCTTTTTCATTGTCCCATTTACTCTCTGTAAAGCACCAGTTCCATTGGCAGCAAAACAGGTCATTAGCCATTCCTTAACCACTTTTGACGTGTGTTTGGGGTCATTGTCCTCTTGGAACAAGACTACCACCACCATGCTTGACAGTAGGCTTGGTGTTCCTGGGATTAAAGGCCTCACCTTTTCTCCTCCAATCATATTGCTGGGTATTGTGGCCAAACAGCTACATTTTTGTTTCATCTGACATCAGAAGATCAAAGATAAGACCTTCTGGAGGAAAGTTCTGTGGTTTTGAGAACCTGTCAAAATTTCCGCGGGAATTTTGTAGTTATTATTATTCTTCTCCAGATTTTGGCACACTCTACCTTCCACATTTTTCATCCGATTCAAACCGTTCCAACTTCAAACAGTTCAGCCTATTCGGGAATCGTGGGCTTTCCCTTGACAAAATCCAAAAATTCCAAGAATCCCAGGTTTTCCGGGTAATTTTTTCCCCATTTAATATGATTTGGCCATTTTTATGCTGATTCAAACCTTCAACATATTCCACTCATACTCATTTTTCTAAGTTCAAAAACATTCCAGGAATTCCCAGGATATCCATTTTTTTTCAAACCCTTTTTTATTGTCGACTACTTCTTCCACATTTTTCAATGCACATTCCTCTTAATCAGGACAAAAACTAAGTAGTTTTTTGAACTGGAAAAATTCCCGGTTTTCCCGAAATTCCATTATACCATTTCTCAATTAAAAATGTTACTACTTCAACATTTCTCGACCGATTTGAAAAATTCCAACACCACTCATTCAGAACATTCACATTTTTTAACATTTTCAAAAAAATTCCCGTTTTTCCCGAAATTCCCATTGAAATGAATGGGACATTTCCACAACTCTCACATTTTTTATCCAACTCAAACCATTCCAACAATTCTTACTACATTCTGTCAGCATTTCACTTCAACTTCAGCATTGGAGCATTCACACCTCATCTAGTTCAATATTAAAAGTCAACAGTAAATTTGATATTACTTAATTGATTCCATACCACTTGGATTCTTACCGTTCTCTTGAGACGGGGTTGCCGGTTTAGGAGTTTACGGAACTCTTCCACCTTTCCCTCGTCCACGTCCTCCTTCAGCTCCCATGTGGCGTCTTCGTAAGGCAGGGAGCACCACTTCACCAGGTAGTACACCACAGGCTGGAGGGAACACGGGATGTTACTTAGCACACATAAAAGTCTCTTTTTGGTGCAGTTTCTTCTACCTCGCCGTTGTCTTTGTCCACACTGTGCGACTCGTCCAGGATCCTGTCCGCTTCCACGTAGTCCGGGTTGAAGAGCTCCTCCTCCTGCCAAACGCCATCTCAATGTAACTTCAGCAGAACGGGTTGCGACTCAAGCTGCCACACCCAAGTGTCCCCCCTCTCACCTCCTGGAAGATATGCCTCATCTGCGCATGTTTGGTCTTGAACCTTTTGATCTTTTGATGGATCCTCTTGTCCTTCTCCAGCTGCTCCAAGCTGGCCCATTCACAGTGCAAGTATGAACTGGGAACAAGAAGGTGAGCATGTGTGAGTCGATTCCATTCACATATTCAAGTGTAAATAAACCACATTGGCCCAAACCGGATACAAAATTAAATTAAATAATTACGGAATCCTAAGTAAATTATTATTTGATTAAATTACCATATTTTCCAGACTATAAGGCGCACTTCAAATCATTAAATTTTCTAAAAAATGGACAGTGTGCCTCATACCTACTCAGTGGCCTAGTGGTTAGAGTGTCCGCCCTGAGATCGGTAGGTTGTGAGTTCAAACCCCGGCCGAGTCATACCAAAGACTATAAAAATGGGACCCATTACCTCCCTGCTTGGCACTCAGCATCAAGGGTTGGAATTGGGGGTTAAATCACCAAAATGATTCCCGGGCGCGGCCACCGCTGCTGCCCACTGCTCCCCTCACCTCCCAGGGGGTGATCAAGGGTGATGGGTCAAATGCAGAGAATAATCTCGCCACACCTAGTGTGTGTGTGACAATCATTGGTACTTTAACTTTAACTTTAACTTTATAACCCGGCGCGCCTAATGTACGGCATAATGCTGGTTGTGCTTACCCACCTTGAAGCTATTATATTTGGTACATGGTGTAATGATAAGTGTGACCAGTAGATGCTTTGTAGATGTCGGCAGCGTACAGGTAAAAAGGTATCTAATGCTTAAACCAAAAATAAACAAAAGGTGAGCGCCCCTAAGAAAAGGCATTGAAGCTTAGGGAAGGCTATGCAGAATGAAACTAAAACTGAACTGGCTACAAAGTCACCAAAAACAGAATGCTGGATGACAGCAAAGAGTTACTGTGGGGCAAAGACTGTGTCCACAATGTTCATTCAAACATGACATGACAATCAACAATGCCCCCACATAGAAGGATAAAACAACTGAAATATTCTTGATTGCTAAAACAAAGTAGATGTGGGAAATATCGCTCAAAGGAAGTCACGAAACTGCTACAGGAAAATACCAAAAAAAGAGAAAAAGCCACCAAAATAGGAGCGCAAGACAAGAACTAAAACACTACACACAGGAAAACATCAAAAAAGTCAAAATAAGTCAGGGCGTGATGTGACAGGTCGTGATAGTACACCTACTTTGAGACAAGAGCTATATATATTGATGCATGCTTGGTTATGGTTTAAAGTCATATACAACAATTGCGACAACGACTTTTTACTGTCAACTGAGTTTAGTTTTTTAATGATTTCTGCTGGTGGTGTGCCTCCAGATTTTTTCAACGCAAAAAATGTGCCTTGGCTCAAAAAAGTTTGAAAAACACTGCATTAGAGATAAGTGTAGGCTGCACCGTTTGGTGTGCTTCAACATACGAGTATTATTATGGTGTGTGTATAAGGTAAGACATTATCTGGTGTTTTGTTTCGCAATATTATGCAAAAGCAACTTTTCTGTATTTGGGATCTGCATAAATCCTATAAAATTGCGGGCGTCCGCCTTTGTAGTTCGTGCAGACACTGTAGTCGATAAGCTTCTTTTT
The DNA here is from genome assembly GCF_033978685.3 of Nerophis lumbriciformis. Taxonomy (NCBI): domain Eukaryota; kingdom Metazoa; phylum Chordata; class Actinopteri; order Syngnathiformes; family Syngnathidae; genus Nerophis; species Nerophis lumbriciformis. Next base: position 23,779,129 of record NC_084550.2, read on the forward strand.
CCTCTATCTTCTTGTTATGGGACTCCATGTTGCCATTTCTAATATAAAGTAGTGTAAAGTTCTTACTTATATCTGTCAGTAAACTCGCCATGAAAGCGCTAAAACATACCGGTGTAGTGAGTTTACATTATTCACCCAAGGACCTTTAGTTATTGGAGAGTTACGGTCGGACGGGTTTTCACGGCACACAAAATAATAATAATATGACTCCTTTAGATGGCAGTCACACATGAGAGATACGCCAGTAAACAACACCACAACTTTAAATGTTCCATTGAGAATATAGAACATTACACACGGCGCTCAAAAGTCTGTCAAAATGTTTTTAGTGCGACTTTGGTAAGCAATGAAGCTGCACCGCTTGATGGATTGTCGGCACATTAAACATACAAGTATTATTATGGTGTGTGTATAAGGACCGCAAAACGGCACTTATTAGGAGACAATTTCTGGCATTTTTGTTTATTATTATACAAAAGCAACTTTTCTTACCTTCTGATACCTGCTGATCTTTATTTGGGACATGCGTAAGTGCTGAAAATTTGCGAGCGTCCGCCTTTGTAGTCATAAGCTTCTTATGACTACATATATATATATATATAACTATATTATCAAACATTCAAACCATTTTTTAAATAGAAGAAAATACTAATAATAATGATTTCAAAGCAAGTTATCCATCAAATTGTGCAATGTAAAAGTAGCAATAGAGTTCATGGTGAAATTGTGAAATTTACTGTGGTTTTTACAGCATTTTTCTCTAAATGAAAAAAAAACAAAAAACGTACTTTTACTGTAATAAACTGTGGTGCCGTTTTGGCATTTACAGTAATACACTGAAAAATCTACAGTAGTTGATTTGTGGTAAAAAAACAAAACAAAACAAAAACTGGAAGCTCAGGTGCCAAGATGTTACTGTAAAATAGCAGTTTTTAATTTACAGTAAAACAAACTAATGTAAAGTTTACAGTAAAATTCTGGCAACTGAGCTGCCTTTTTTTTTTTTTTACCATAAAGACTGCAGTAATGTTTTTCCATTTACAGTCATATACACTACATTTTGAGGTGAAATTATTGCAACTTAGCATAATTTTTTTTTACATTTTAGTTTTTAAAAAATCTACTAAAAAAATGCATTACAAATTGTGTAATAACAGTATTCACTGTGAGAAGCGGCCCTCTGGGGCCAAACATAACTGTGACGTGGCCCTCAGTGAAAACGACTTTGACACCTCAGACCTAATGCAATTACATGTTTTACATGCTGATTTAGCAGTAAAAACTGGCAGCTCAGTTGCCGGAATTTTAAAGCAAAATGTGCAATGTTTTTTTATAGCATATTATTATAAATGGAAAAATGGTACCACTGTTTTATGTAGGGTCGTACAGTATACCCGTACTTTGAACACCCTTGCTTTACAGCAGGGCTTTTCAACCACTGTGCTACGGCACACTAGTGTGCCGTGAGATATTGTCTGGTGTGCCGTGGGAAATTATGCAACTTCACCTAATTGGTCCAAAAAATATTTTTTGCAAATCAATAATCATAATAATGTGCCGTTGTCGAGTGCCTGTGCTGTGTAGAGCTTGGCAGGGTAATCTTGTAATACTCTATCCATATCAGTAGGTGGCAGCAGGTAGTTCATTGCTTTGTAGGAGTCGGAACGCGTCGAGGATGGTTTTTCGTGATCCCAATATGCAGAGCACAGCGGGCAGGTAAAAAGGTACCGGTATGTAACGCTTAAACCAAAAATGAACAAAAGGCAAGTCCCGCTAGGAAAAGGCACTGAAGCATAGGGATGGCTATGTAAAACAAAAGTAAAACTGAACTGGCTACAAAGTCAACAAAAACAGAATGCTGGACGACAGCAAAAACTTACAGCGTGTGGAGCAAAGACGGCGTCCACAAAGCACATCCTTACATGACATGACAATCAACAATGTCCCTACAAAGAAGAATAGCGTACGCTAGGGATGATGTTCGAAACCGGTTCTCCCAATTGTTCGATAAGAAAAGAACCGATTGCATAGACTCGATTCCCTTTTTGAGAACCGGTTCCCGTTTTCGAGGCCACTATAGTAAAGAAAAAGAGTTGGTTCTTTATTTGAATCCATGGGAACGAATCCCGTCCCACAGGGCATTGTTATGCCCATTTGATTGTAGACTCTTACTGACACCTTGTGGCGATATGAAAATACTACGTGTCATTAGTTTGGGCACTTCCGGGTTGGCGACGTCAGTTCAGGTTCATGAGACAATTGAGAAGTAGACAAGTTGTGTTAGCTCTTACAAGCCTTGGAAAAGATAAGTCTGTAAGTAAACTGTTTAACTTGCTTATGTAACTCAATATTAAGGTGGAAAGTGGTTAAATTTGATATTAAGATGTTTATTGAAAAACAATTTTCAGATTCGAGTTTCAATGGATGTTTTGAGGACTTAAAATGGCTGCCAGTCGTGTATTTCCACCATCGAAAACATTTTTTTGGAAGAAGAATTGTTGATTGATGACTGTGGTGTTCTTAGTGTCATAGTGTGTGTAGTTAGTATGTTCCAATAGCAGCAGAAGTGCACTTTTTGAAGAGCTGTATTATTTTCAGTTTTGTGCCCAAGGGACTGATTTTATTTAACACTATATTATTATTTATACACCTATAGTGATCACAGAGACAGGTTGTTTTTGTGTTACTGTATATATTTGTTTTTCCGAAAAAACTTACTTAATATACTTTGGGTAACAGTCAATATTTTTTTTTTTTTTAGGGGGGTAACAGTCAATATTTTTTTTTTTTTTTTTTTCTTATAAAATAAAAGTGAGCTTTTGTTCAACCAAATATTGTGTTTTTTTCCATATACAACAACCTATCTGGATTCGATAAGAGAATCGATAAGGAATCGGTTCGATAAGAGGATTCGATAATGGGCTTGAACTCGATAATTTCTTATCAAACATTATTCCCTAGCGTACGCACAACTCCAATAGTCTTGATTGCGAAAACAAAGCAGGTGCGAGCAATAGCACTCAAAGGGAGGCGTGAAGCAGCAACAAAACAGGAAGGGTCACCAAAATAACAGCGCAAGACAGGAACTAAAGCACGACACACAGGAAACAACAACAAACTCAAAATAAGGCACGACAACCTGGTGGAGTTTCATTTTTTAACATTTTCTGCTGGTGGTGTGCTTCCGTATTTTTTTATGAAAAAAATGTGCCTTGGCTCAAAAAAGGTTGAAAAACACTGCTTTACAGGATATACATTTTTGATCAAGGTTGTTCGACTTACTAGTTCTTGTACTTCACAAAGAATTCCTCGACATTGGTGTACTGGCCTTGGAAGACCTAGGAGATAGTAGCAGTCATTAGGCTGCAAGAAAAAAGGCAATGCAAAAGCTCCAGTGAATGAAACGCAAACTGAATCAACATACTTCTTTCTTTGTTAATCGCATGGAAAGGACTTTATCCACAATGGCCGCGTCTTCTTCACTTGGGTTTTCCTGCAAAGTGAAGACAGCCAATGAAGCCAGCGACTTATAGAGCATGCAGTGTCAGTCTGAAAGTTATTTTGAAAAGTTCCACACACCACGAAGAACTGCATGCCAGGCATGCCGTCAGCGTCGAACGCCATCCCCTGCTGGACGTGAGCTGCGGCCGCCGCTGCTGGCGCTGCCACTAAAGGCTGCGTGCTGATGGAGGCCACGGCCGCCGTGGTCGTCATGACGTCGACGTCCTCCTGCTCGTCCTCGTCGTCGGTTATCTTGATGTCCAGGTCTTCCGTGTACTTCTTTCTTTTCACCACGCGATTAGAGCGCCGTTTCTGGACGAGGGAGATTTCAATGTGTAAGTTTCAACTTTGTCTAATATAAGTGAGGTTTATTTCATATACATCAGGGGTGCTCATTACGTCAATCGCGAGCTACCGGTCGATCTCGGAGGGTGTGTCAGTCGATCACCAGCTAGGCATTAAAAAAATAGTCCTAAAAATGAGCGATCATAAATCTTCACTATGACGTCACTTTCGTCACTTGATTGACATTCACGGCACCCGAGGGTCTTCTGAGATGACGCTGGCTGCTGCCAGCTCATTAAAATTACCGACTGGAAGGCGAGAAACACTTTATTTCAACAGAATCTGGCACCGTACCTGTCGTCAAAACTCCAAAGACCGACTGCACAGTTGCGCTAACAAAACAAGAGTCTCAGAAAGCTGGTGTGCACAAGCTAGCAAGCTACGGAGTTTGCCGACAATGTATTTCTTGTAAAGTGTATACAAAGGAGTACGGAAGCTGGACAAATAAGATGCCAAAAACCAACCACTTTCATGTGGTATTGGACAGAAAGGAGGACTTTTTTTCTCCTCCATTCAAAAATGCGGACCTTATCAGCACCACTGTCTGATTCCAATCAATGCAAGTCATCAGAATCAGGTAATACACCAACTTATATTCTTGTCTTCATGAAAGAAAGGAATCTATATGTGTTAAACATGCTTGTATTATCTTTAAACACCTTTAACTTGTTAACAATATTAACTATATGTATTAAACATACTTGTATTATCATTAAACACCTTTAATTTGTTAACAATATTAACTATATGTGTTAAACATGCTTCCATTATCATTAAACACCTTTAACTTGTTAACAATATTAACTATATGTGTTAAACATGCTTGTATTATCATTAAACACCTTTAACTTGTTAACAATATTAACTATATGTGTTAAACATGCTTGTATTATCATTAAACACCTTTAACTTGTTAACAATATTAACTATATGTGTTAAACATACTTGTATTATCATTAAACACCTTTAATTTGTTAACAATATTAACTAAATGTGTTAAACATGCTTCCATTATCATTAAACACCTTTAACTTGTTAACAATATTAACTATATGTGTTAAACATGCTTGTATTATCATTAAACACCTTTAACTTGTTAACAATATTAACTATATGTGTTAAACATGCTTGTATTATCATTAAACACCTTTAACTTGTTAACAATATTAACTATATGTGTTAAACATGCTTGCATTATCATTAAACACCTTTAACTTGTTAACAAAAACATATATTTCATAAATAAGTAAATATAAATTATATATATGAATGAGGTAGATCCCCACGACTTGATCAATTGAAAAGTAGCTCGCCTGCAGAAAAAGTGTGAGCACCCCTGATATACATAGCAGTCAACATGCAAACAGACGCCTCAGGAACGACTCCCTAAATCGGGGGTCTGCAACCCGCGGCTCTTTAGCGCCGCCCTAGTGGCTCCCTGGGGCTTTTTCGAAAATTGGTGAAAACAGAAAAAGTATATATTTTTTTATTTCATATACCGTATTTTTCGGACTATAAGTCGCAGTTTTTTTTCATAGTTTGGCCAGGGGTGCGACTTATACTCGGGAGCGACTTATGTGTGAATTTATTAACACATTACCGTAAAATATCAAATAATATTATTTAGCTCATTCACGTAAGAGACTAGACCAGGGGTCGGCAACCTTTACCAGTCAAAGAGCCATTTTGACCAGTTTCACAAATTAAAGAAAACAATGGGAGCCACAAAAATCTTTTGAAATTTAAAATGAAATAACACTGCATACAAAGTTTTTTTTTTGTTTTGTGCTATGTATAAACTAAGGGTCTCAGACACGCGGCCCTCACCTTAATATGAAAATTGAATGTTAGTGCGGCCCGCGAGTTTTATATGAATGGCGCTTGACAGCATAATTCTTGTGATCCCTCCCGATTTTTCCGGCAGACCACGAATTTCAAGGCAACTATTCTCTCGAACGTGCCGTGATGGTACAGCATTTAGCGCCCACTACAACCAGCGTGCCGGCCCAGTCACACGTTGTATGGGGCTTCTGCTTGCTCACGGATGTGACAGCAAGGCATAATTGGTCAACAACCACACAGGTTACACTGACGGTGGACGTATAAAACAACATTAACACTCTTACTAATAATGCGCCACACTGTGAACCCACACCAAACAAGAATGACAAACACATTTCGGGAGAACATCTGCACCTTAACACAACAGAACAAATACCCAGAATCCCATGCAGCCCTAACTCTTCCGGGATACATTATACACCCCCGCTACCAAACCCCCACCTCAACCGGTTGATGTGTGGGGGAGCAGGGTTGGGGTGGGGGCGGGGGTTGGTGGTAGCAGGGATGTATAATGTAGCCCGGAAGAGTCAGGGCTGCATGGGATTCTGGGTATTTGTTCTGTTGAGTTTATGTGCAGATGTTCTCCCGAAATGTGTTTGTCATTCTTGTTTGGTTTTGGTTCAAAGTGTGGCGCATTATTAGTAAGAGTCTTAAAGTTGTTTTATATGGCCACCGTCAGTGTAACCTGTGTGGCTGTTGACCAAGTATGCATTGCTGTCATTTTCGTGTGCAAGTAGAAGATGCATACAACAAAAGGCTGGGTTAGCACGCTGTTTGTATAGACTGTAGAGGGCGCTAAATGCTGTACCATCATGGCCCGCCCTTATTATTATTGTTAGGGTGAAAATCGGTGAATATTGATCCCGGGAGTTTACTACGAGAGGCACGGAAATCTCCCGGGAAAATCGGGAGGGTCGGCAAGTATGCAGTATGCAGCTGAGCCGCATCAGAGTGATCAAAGAGCCGCATGCGGCTCCGGAGCCGCGGGTTGCCGACCCCTGGACTAGACGTATAAGATTTCATCGGATTTAGCGATTAGGAGTGACAGATTGTTTGGTAAACGTATAGCACAGTGGTTCTTAACCTGGGTTCGATCAAACCCTAGGGGTACGGCGAGTCGGCCTCAGGGGTTCGGCAGAGCCTCCGCCGCGGAGGTCAAGACACGCCCGGCTCATCGTGTAAATAAAAACTTCTCCCTGTCGGCGTATTATGGATACCCCCAAACAATGTTCACTCTAATTTTCCATATGTGTGAGCAAACGCAAAAACTCCTTGAGCATTCAGTGGCGCACATGTGAGCGAGGTCAGACGTGCACATGCACTGTGGTCACACCTGCAGCACACCTGTCCCAAACCTGACTAAATAACAAGTTCAATGTTTTATTATTGCAATCAAATGACAGCAGTCATTTCCATGAGATTATTTTCTAATATAAGTGTTTTGGCCCACTTACAATGACTATAACATTGTTTTTCATGAGTTGAGTATTAGTATTATATGTCTGGGTGTGGGGTCCTGCTTTGGAAATAATGTGTACCCCTTTTGGATATCGCATTTAGTTCCCACTAAAACATTCACATGTTGCACAATGAGATGTAAACATGGAATCATGTGTCCATTCCTGTAACTTTCCATTTGTAAAATGTATCTTTATTAGTATTTCTTTAATATAATAACATCATTTTATGATTACGGTTCGGGTTCGGTGAATGCGCATATGAAACTGGTGGGGTTCGGTACCTCCAACAAGGTTAAGAACCACTGGTATAGCATGTTCTATATGTTATAGTTATTTGAATGACTCTTACCATATGTTACGTTAACATACCAGGCACGTTCTCAGTTGGTTATTTATGCCTCATATAACGTACACTTATTCAGCCTGTTGTTCACTATTCTTTATTTATTTTAAATTGCCTTTCAAATGTCTATTCTTGGTGTTGGCTTTTATCAAATACATTTCCCCCAAAAATGCGACTTATACTCCAGTGCGACTTATATTTGTTTTTTTCCTTCTTTATTATGCATTTTAGGCCGGTGCGACTTATACCGGTACTCCGGAGCGACTTATACTCCGAAAAAATACGGTAGTTTCTTTAGAACAGACCTGGGCATTCTACGGCCCGCGTGAGGCCAATCATAAATTACAAAATACATTTAAAAAAGTATCTACCGTATGTCGAGTGTGCAATACAACGGTGCTGCTTTTGTTTTGAAAAGCGTTATTTGTATTACTTCCGTGTGGACGTATGCTCGTGCGCGATTGTAAGTGAATGTGAACAGCGGCAATCACAAATTACAAAATGAATTTAAAAAAACATCGCGCAATACAACTGTGCTGCTTTTATTTTGAAAAGTGTTATTTATGGGCGTATGTCCGTGTGTAACCTGTGAGTGAAGGTGCACAGCGACAAGTGATGCACGGTTACCCCCGAGACGCTAAAAAGAGAAAATTTGATGACGAATGGCGTGTTTCCAACAAGACATGGACTGCCAAGTATTTCTTTACGTAAATTAAAGGTAAAGCCGTGCGCTTAATTTGTGTTTAAAGAATATAATTTGAATCGCCACTACACGACGAAGCACATGGAAAAATACAGGAATCTGTCTGATGAAGCGCGCGCAAGTGAGGCTGATGCGTTGATGGTAAAACTGCAAACCCAACAAGGACTTTTTACCAAATTTCACACCCCCAGAGACGCAGCTGTCAGGACAAGTTTCGTCATTTCTCACAAAATTGCCAGGAAAAAGTAAGGCGTTTTCTGACGGAGAGTTTATTAAGGAGTGCTTATTGGACTCTGTTGCGCTGATATGCCCGGAGAAGAGGGGCGCATTTGAGAACGTGTCACTCTCCCGACGCACTGTAACGAGGCGGGTTGAGACCATCGCTGGAAACTTGGAGCTTCAGCTGAAGAACAGAACGGCCGACTTTGACTGTTTTTCGCTGGCTTTGGATGAGAGTTGCGATGTACGTGACACCGCCCAGCTGCTCATCTTCTTACGTGGGATAACTGCAGACTTTCAAATCACGGAGGAGCTGGCAGCCTTGCAGTCAATTAAAGAGACAACCACAGGTAATGACTTGTTCACATAGGTAAAAGCGTGTTTGGACATGTTAGGACTGAAATGGGACAAGCTGGCAGGTGTGACAACAGATGGTTGTCCAAATCTGACGGGGAAAAATGTTGGACTTTTAAAGAGGATGCAGGATAAAGTGACAGAAATGTACATTTTTGCATTGTATTATACATCAGGAAGTGTTATGTAAGACAGTGTTAAAAGTAAAACCATCAAAAGCAATCTGGTTTTATATAAAGTTAAAGTTAGGTTAAATTAAATTATTATTATTTATCTTACAGTAAATCAAAAATAATTTGAGCAAAATTTAATTGAAATATTGTCGGTGTGGCCTTCCAGCAGTGCTCGGGTTGCTTATGCGGCCCCCGGTAAAAATTAATTGCCCACCCTTGCTTTAGAAGAACAAACATGACACAAACCTTCCTAATTGTTAGAAATCCCACAGTTTATATTAAACATGCTCCACTGATGAGACTATTTGGCGAGCGCTGTTTTGTCCTAATTGTCTGGCGGTACTTAGGTATTTTGGACAAAATTGGGACTTTTGACCATTTTGGCCGTCTTTTCCCCTTTTCTTCCCCGCCTTCTTGTGCAGTTTGGCGTATTTAGGTGAGGCAGAGGTTTCCAGCAGGTGCTCCCGGGGAATGGGAGGCCTTTTGGGGCCCTATTTTCAGACAGTTTGGCATATTTAGGTGAGGCAGAGGTTTCCAGCAGGTGTTCCCAGGGAATGGGAGGCCTTTTGGGGGCCTAGTTTGGCGTATTTTGGTGGGGCAGAGGGTTCCAGCAGGTGTTCCCGGGGAATGGGAGGCCTTTTGGGGCCCTATTTTCAGATAGCTTCGCGTATTTAAGTGAGGCAGAGGTTTCCAGCAGGTGTTCCCGGGGAATGGGAGGCCTTTTGGGGCCCTATTTTCAGACAGTTTCGCGTATTTTGATGGGTCAGAGGGTTCCAGCAGGTGTTCCCGGGGGATGGGAGGCCGTTCGGGGCCCCTATTTTCACAGTTTGGCGTATTTAGGTGAGGCAGAGGGTTTCAGCAGGTGTTCCCAGGGAATGGGAGGCCTTTTGGGGCCCTATTTTCAAACAGTTTCACGTATTTTGGTGGGGCAGAGGGTACCAGCAGGTGTTCACGGGGAATGGGAGGCCTTTTGGGGCCCTATTTTCAGATAGCTTCGCGTATTTAAGTGAGGCAGAGGTTTCCAGCAGGTGTTCCCGGGGAATGGGAGGCCTTTTGGGGCCCTATTTTCAGACAGTTTCGCGTATTTTGATGGGTCAGAGGGTTCCAGCAGGTGTTCCCGGGGGATGGGAGGCCGTTCGGGGCCCCTATTTTCACAGTTTGGCGTATTTAGGTGAGGCAGAGGGTTTCAGCAGGTGTTCCCAGGGAATGGGAGGCCTTTTGGGGCCCTATTTTCAGACAGTTTGGCGTATTTAGGTGAGGCAGAGGGTTCCAGCAGGTGCTCCCGGGAATGGGAGGCCTTTTGGGGCCCTATTTTCAGACAGTTTCATGTATTTAGGTGAGGCAGAGGTTTCCAGCAGGTGTTCCCAGGGAATGGGAGGCCTTTTGGGGCCCTATTTTCAGACAGTTTCGCGTATTTTGGTGGGGCAGAGAGTTCCAGCAGGTGTTCCCGGGGAATGGGAGGCCTTTTGGGGCCCTATTTTCAAACAGTTTCGCATATTTTGGTGGGGCAGCGGGTTCCAGCAGGTGTTTCTAGGAAATGGGAGGCCTTTTGGGGCCCTATTTTCAGACAGTTTGGCATATTTAGGTGAGGCAGAGGGTTCCAGCAGGTGTTCCCGGGGAATGGGAGGACTTTCAGGGCCCTATTTTGGCGGTCCTTGAACTCACCGTAGTTTGTTTACAAGTATAACTTTCGACGTGTTTTATACCACTCCTTCTTTGTCTAATGTTGTCCACCAAACCTTTTATGCTGTCCGTGAATACACAAATGTGAGCTTTCTTGATGTTATTCAGTACAACTTTTTTTTTTTTTTTTTTTGTCTAAATGGAGATACAGAAAGACAAAGTAGTTTCTTCACGCATAACATTGCCAGGCTTTGCAGGCCATATAAAATAATACCTGTGTTTTAGACTTACCGTATTTTCCGCACTATTAGCCGCACCTAAAAACCACAAATTTACTCAAAAGCTGACAGTGCGGCTTTTAACCCGGTGCGCTTTATATATGGATTAATATTACGATTCATTTTCATAAAGTTTCGATCTCGCAACTTCGGTAAACAGCCGCCATCTTTTTTCCCGGTAGAACAGGAAGCGCTTCTTCTTCTACGCAAGCAACCGCCAAGGTAAGCACCCGCCCCCATAGAACAGGAAGCGCTTCTTCTTCTACTGTAAGCAACCACCCGCCCGCGTAGAAGAAGAAAAAGCGCGCGGATATCACCGTACGTTTCATTTCCTTTGTGTGTTTACATCTGTAAAGACCACAAAATGGCTCCTACTAAGCGTCAGGAATCCGGTTCATGAAAAGACGCAATCTCTCCATCCGCACACGGATTACCGGTACTATTTCACAGCAACTGATATTCCTGTGAACCGCACTGGATACAACGGGAGCACGTACGGTGAATATTCGCACCACAGGGAATGAGAAGTCATCCTTCACTGTGGTTCTAGCTTGCCATGCTAATGGCCAGAAAATCCCATGGTGATATTCAAAAGGAAGACCTTGCCAAAAGAGACCTTTCCAGCCGGCGTCATCATAAAAGCTAACTCGAAGGGATGGATGAAGAAAAGATGAGCGAGTGGTTAAGGTAAGTTTAAGTTTACGCGAAGAGGCCGGGTGGCTTTTTTCACGCAGCTCTGTCCATGTTGATATACGTATGTTTGTGATTGCACATTTGCGTACATTTTAGGAGTGAACAGAGTTGTTAGAACGCTGGTTTTTAATATATTATTAAAGTTTGACTGACCTATCTGACTGTTTTTTTGACATTCCTTTAGCGCAGTTAGATGCGGCTTACAACACCGGGCGGCTTATAGGTGGACAAAGTTTTGAAATATGCCGTTCATTGAAGGCGCGGCTTTTAACCCAAGGCGCCTTATGGTGCGGAAAATACGGTAATGTCATGTGTGCCTGCAGTTGCAATTTGTTTCGCATTTTTCTTTTTATTATTTGTACCCCAGTGCTCTATACTGAACTCTGTCATTTTATTCTAGAGGCTGGATGAAAGTCTCTCTACAGAAGGGGCTTCCAAACTTTTTCCAGAAAAAGGCGCATATATAAGAATCGATGGCTGCGGGGGCCACTTTGATCCATTTTGTACATTTAAGATACTAGAACCAATACAATATAGGTCTACCAATAAATGCTAAACCAAGTACAACTTTCTCTGACGCTGCCACAGAAAAAGGTGTTTTATACCACTCCTTTGTCTCATTTTGTCCACCAAACTTTTTATGCTGTGCGTGAATACACAAATGGGAGCTTTGTTGATGTTATTGACTTGTGTGGAGTGTTAATCAGGCATATTTGGTAAGTGCATAAGTGCATGCTAATCGATGCTAACATGCTATTTAGGCTAGCTGTATGTACATATTGCATCAGTAGCTATATTTGAGGTCATTTTATTTCCTTTACTTATGTTCTCTGTGTATTTAATTCATATTTGCATGTCTCATGACACATCTGTATGTAATATTGGCTGCATTTCTGATAGTAGTTTGTGTGCCATACTGTTCCAGACCACAGTAAATGTTATTCAGCTTGAATTTTTTTTAAATAAATCCATTAGAAGAAGACAGCCTACCGTTATCTTGGACACACACGTACTCCTATAGCCATTCTAAGTCAGAAATTTCCAGGAGTTAACTCACCCTCAGAGATTTTACTCGTTTTACTAATGGTTTCCAATATTGTAAAAATGTGTAGAATAAATATTACATTTCAACATTTCTGTTAACAAAGATTTGTGTCAGCCGACACATAGTTATTTCGATAGTAGGCTAATATAGACACTTATATAATGTGTTGCCTTCGTCATAAGACTTACATAAGGCTTTTAAGTTTTTGCGGCTCCAGACATTTTTAAGGGGGGATGGCTACAGTTCACATTTGAACCGATACGGTATAAATTCCTGGTGCCTGGGAATCGAAACCAGTACTCAACTGTACCTATTTTATTGGTACTTTGGTGTGTTAATAAATAATGTTTTTGATAATAAAATCTAATTTTTTATTGCAAAATTTAAAAATGAGATAATTATGATAACAGCTGTCTATTTGGTATGCATTGTGTCAGAATAATTGTATCTAATTTATCACAAACCTTTGTGTTGCCATGAGTTTCCGGCGAGAGGACAAAAGCTGTCTTTGATCTTACCAATCAAATGGCTTTTAAACCGCCACTGTGTAGGATGGGAAGCGACATGAAGGCGTCGGTTTCTTTCTTCTACTGTAATCCACAGGAAGATTTTGTCTTGACCCGAGATCTACAAAGCGGAGAGGAAGCAGGGCCTGACTCCCCTCCAGGCACCTTTTCTTTAAACTGTTTTGTAACCAAAGACGATGGCTGTTTACGACCCCCTTCCCTTAGAAACAGCTGTTGCCATGTAATCAGGGAAAGTCCAAATAAAAGAGGAGGCGTACAATCTTTCGTCAGAGTGTGGTGGAACACTGTTCAAGGGTACAGGTGTACGCGCTCTCCTCATTGAGCCAAATTTTATTCTGTCTGTGTAATTCCTTGCTTCTTGTCTTGTTTAATAGATGCTATCAGTGTTTCAACCTGACACATTGTTTTTATCATATTGAAGAGTTTAAATTACATTAAGGTGCAATTACAGTTGCAAGTCCAAGACGTTAGATGGCAGTAGTGTATAGTTTATGGTGTGTTTTTATGTGTTTGTGTGCCCTAAAAAGTGTTAATACTGTAAGTATTGTACAAGTGTATTGTTCTGGAACAAATTTAGAGGTGTTGAAATCGCTATGTATAATTGCTAATCAGTAGTAGCGTGTCAATAGCAAAGCTAATGTATATTACCATCAAGCTAGCGCATTTACTTAACTTATGTTGTAGCGTTTTTGAGTCAATTTCTTTGTTTGCATTGAAAATTGCAACATCGGAGTCCACTCTTAGTGTTGCTAAAGTGATCGCCAAGCACCGAAGTACAAACCAAGGTACCGAAAATGACACTGTTGGATTTTTCGTGAATATGTAGGGCGGTCGGTGTCAAAAAAGCACCGGATTTGGCACCCATCCCTTTCAGTATGGGTGCCATATGGTTAAGTTTGGATGGGTTCGGTTCCTTGAATATATTTTGGTTCCCAACGATTCTTGATTACGATTCTTTTAAGAGACAAGGTCAAACACTTATTAATTTTTCACATGGCTATTTTAAACAATATATAAATATCAATCCTATTAAAATTGAATATGAATGTTAGGAAGTTTTTTCCACCGGAGTACAATTTCATCAAAGTTGCCAATTCCGATTATCCAGGAGTGAAATCGTCTGATACCAAAGACATGTATTAACTTAAAGAAATAAAAAATAAAAAAAAGGTATTTCTGGTGACAACAACACAATATTTAAAACTATCAGAAGTTCCTTAATCCCTTTCATTACATGCATATGTTTGAGCAAAACACAGTCAATAGTACAGAATACACAAACAAAGGCAAAACTACGATCTACTATTTTGACTGTTTTTGATCTCAAATCCTCCTGTTTCCAGGGCCTTAATCCCTAAATTTGTAATAAATAACAAAAACAACAAAAGATTTAGAGAAAACAAAAATATCAATCTAATCACTCTGGTATCTGATACTACCCTTGGTATGAAAACTACCGATTTATGGATCAATCCATCTTCCCTTTTGGTGTTTGCTTGGCAGAGGCCGCTAAACAGCTGTTACATAATCCTCTCTCCGGACTCTTGTTCATCTACTTGTTTATTTTTTGTTAATAGCTGCTTAACGAGGTTCCAACTATACGTCTTGAACATTACTAAGCACTTATTTCTTGTGTTGTTTCAACATAGCTTAGATCTGCCACGGCAGAAGTGTAGCTAGCACAAGTCACGAGAAAAACAAAACAAAAACAACCAATCGAGGCAGAGCCGCTTACAGAGACAGTATCGTATTTTTCGGACCATAGAGCGCACTGGATTATAAGGCGCACTGCCGATGAATGGTCTATTTTTGATTTTTTTTTTCATGTTATAGGCGCACCGGATTACAGGGCGCATTAAAGGAGTCATATTACTGTTATTTTGTGTGTCCCGTTAAAACCCGTCCGACCGGAACTCTAATAACTAAAGTTCCTTGGGTGGATAATGTAAACTCACTACACCGGTATGTTTTAGCGCTTTCATGGCGAGTTTACTGACAGATATAAGTAAGAACTTTACACTATTTTATATTAGAAATGGCAACAGCGGAGTACGAATGTCCCAAAACAAGAAGATAGAGGAAAAAGAAGAAGCTTATCGACTATGACGGTGGTCCCCAACGTTTTTGGAACCGCGGACCAGTCAACGCTTGAAACTTTGTCCCACGGACAACTTCCACCATTTCCACATTTTTCAACCGATTCAAACCATTCCACCTTCAACACATTCCACCATCTTGGAAATTCAAACTACTCTTTTTTACAAGTTAAAAAAAAATTCCAGGATTTTCCAGAATTCCTGGTTTTCCAAAGCCCTATTTCCACCCTTTTTTCTGGCAACTACTCCTTCCACATTTTTCAACGCATTTAAACCGTTCCACCGTCAAACAATTCCTCTTAATCAGGACAAAAAGTTATTTTATGAACTGGAAAAAAATCCCGGTTTTCCCAAAATCCCAGGAATTCCGTAATACCATTTCTCAATTCAACATGTTACTACTTCAACATTTCTTGACCGATTTGAAAAATGTCAACACAACCCATCTCAACTTATTCAGACATTTAAGTTTTTTTTAACCATTTAAAAAAAATTTTTTTACCACTTTTCCCCGAAATTCCCAATTTATTGGAAATTCCCATTGAAATCAATGGGACATTTTTCAAAGTTAAAAAAATTTCCAGGATTTTCCATAATTCCTGGTTTTCCAAAGCCCTATTTCCACCCTTTTTTCTGGCAACTACTCCCTCCACATTTTTCAACACAATTCAACCGTTCCACCATCAAAACATTCCTCATAATAAGGAAAAAAAAAACAAAGTTGTTTTATGAATTGGAAAAAATTCCCGGTCTTCCCGAAATTCCGTAATACCATTTCTCAATTCAACATGTTCCTACTTCAACATTTCTTGACCGATTTGAAAAAATGTTCCATCTAAACTCATTCCGACCATTTAAGTTTTTTTACCATTATCAAAAAAATTCCCAATTTTTTTGGAAATTCCCATTGAAATCAATGGGACATTTTTCAAAGTTCCAAAAAATTCCAGGATTTTCCAGAATTCCTGGTTTTCCAAAGCCCTATTTCCACCATTTTTACTGGCAACTACTCCTTCCACATTTTTCAACGCATTTCAACCGTTCCACCGTCCAAAAATTCCTCTTAATCAGGACAAAAAACAAAGTTGTTTTATGAACAGGAAAAAATTCACCGTTTTCCTGAGATTCCAGGAATTCCATAATACCATTTCTCAATTCAACATGTTACTACTTCAACATTTCTTGACCGAAGTGAAACATTTCTACACCAACCATCTCAACTCATTCAGACCATTTACGTTTTTTACCATTATCAAAAAAAAATCCCATTTTCCCCCAAAATTCCCAATTTTTTTGGAAATTCCCATTGAAATCAATGGGACATTTTTCAAAGTTCAAACAATTCCACGATTTTCCAGAATTCCTGGTTTTACAAAGCCCTATTTCCACCCTTTTTTCTGGCAACTACTCCTTCCAGATTTTTCAACGCATTTCAACCGTTCCACCGCCGATAAAATTAATCTTAATCAGGGGGGAGAAAAAAATATGTTTTATGAACTGGAAAAAATTCCCGGTTTTCCTGAGATTCCAGGAATTCCGTAATACCATTTCTCAATTCAACATGTTACTACTTCAACATTTCTTGACCGATTTGAAAAATGTCAACACCAACCATCTCAACTCATTCAGACCATTTAATTTTTTTTACCATTTTCAAAAAAATTCCCACTTTTCCCCGAAATTCCCAATTTTTTGGGAAATTCCCATTGAAATCAATGGGACATTTTTCAAAGTTCCAAAAAATTCCAGGATTTTCCAGAATTCCTAGTTTTCCAAAGCCCTATTTCCACCCTTTTTTCTGGCAACTACTCCTTCCACATTTTTCAACACATTTCAACCGTTCCACCGTCAAATCATCCCTCTTAATCAGGGAAAAAAACAAAGTTGTTATATGAACAGGAAAAAATTCCCGGTTTTCCCGAAATTCCAAGAATTTCGTAATACCATTTCTCAATTCAACATGTTATTACTTCAACATTTCTTGACCGATTTGAAAAATGTCAACACCAATCATCTCAACTCATTCAGACCATTTAAGTTTTTTACCATTTTCAAAAAAATTCCCACTTTTCCCCGAAATTCCCAATTTTTTGGGAAATCCTACAGTGTGTTTCAGCTTTCAATTACTTTGTCTCAAGTGCCTTGTATTGAATTTTTTTTTACTCTGGGTACTTTTGTACTCTTACTTTTGTTTTTTGTTTTTGTTTTGAGTGACAACAGGGGTAGGGGATGAAGAGGGTTTGAATTTGTTGTTAATGTGAATGTGAAATCAATAAAAACAACTATGAAAGAAAGAAAGAAATAGGACATTTTTCAAAGTTAAAAAAAATTCCAGGATTTTCCAGAATTCCTGGTTTTCCAAAGCCCTATTTCCACCCTTTTTTCTGGCAACTACCGGTACTACTTCCACATTTTTCAAGGCATTTCAACCGTTCCACCCTCAAAACATTCCTCTTAATCAGGACAAAAAGTTTTATGAACAGGAAACAAGTTCCCGGTTTTCCCGAAATTCCATAATACCATTTCTCAATTCAACATGTTACTACTTCAACATTTCTTGACCGATTTGAAAAATTTCAACACCAACCATCTCAACTCATTCAAGTTTTTTTTTACCATTTTCAAAAGAATTCCTACTTTCCCCGAAATTCCCAATTTTTTTGGAAATTCCCATTGAAATCAATAGGACATTTTTTTTTTTTTTTACTCCTTCCACATTTTTCAACGCATTTCAACCGTTCCACCGTCAAAACATTCCTCTTAATCAGGGAAAAAAGTCCCGTTTTTCCCGAAATTCCAGGAATTCCGTAATACCATTTCTCAATTCAACATGTTACTACTTCAACATTTCTTGACCGATGTCAACACCAACCATTTCAACTCATTCAGACCATTTAAGTTTTTTACCATTTTCAAAAAAAATTGCCACTTTTCCCCGAAATTCCCAATTTTTTGGGAAATTTCCATCGAAGTCAATGGGGCATTTTTCAAAGTTAAAAAAATTCCAGGATTTTCCAGAATTTCTGCTTTTCCAAAGCCCTATGTCCACCCTTTTTTCTTGCAACCACTACTTCCACATTGTTCAACGCATTTCAACCGTTCCACGTCAAAACATTCCTCTTAATTTGGAAAAAAAACTAAGTTGTTTTATGAACTGGAAAAATTCCCGGTTTTCCCGAGATTACAGGAATTCCGAAATACCATTTCTCAAATCAACATGTTACTACTTCAACATTTCTTGACCGATGTGAAAAAATTGAACACCAACCATTTCAACTCATTCAGACCATTTAAGTTTAACATTTTCAAAAAAATTCCCACTTTTCCCTGAAATTCCCAATTTTTTGGAAATTCCCATTGAAATCAATGGGACATTTTTTCGAAGTTCAAAAAAATTCCAGGATTTTCCAGAATTCCTGCTTTTCCAAAGCCCTATTTCCACCCTTTTTTCTGGCAACTACTCCTTCCACATTTTTAAGGCATTTCAACCGTTCCACAGTCAAAACATTCCTCTTAATCAGGAAAAAAACAAGGTTGTTTTATGAACAGGAAAAAATTCCCGGTTTTCCCAAAATTCCAAGAATTCCGTAATACCATTTCTCAATTCAACATGTTAATACTTCAACATTTCTTGACTGATTTGAAAAATGTCAACACCAACCATCTCAACTCATTCCGACCATTTAAGTTTTTTTGTTTTTTTTACCATTTTCAAAAAAATTCCCACTTTTCCCCGAAATTCCCATTTTTGGGGGAAATTCCCATTGAAATCAATGGGACATTTTTTCGAAGTTCAAAAAAATTCCAGGATTTTCCAGAATTCCTGGTTTTCCAAAGCCCTATTTCCACCCTTTTTTCTGGAAACTACTCCTTCCACATTTTTCAAGGCATTTCAACCGTTCCGCCGTCAAAACATTCCTCTTAATCAGGAAAAAAAACAGTTGTTTTATGAACAGGAAAAAATTCCTGTTTTTTTTTAAATTCCAGGAATTCTGTAATACCATTTCTCAATTCAACTTATTACTTCAACATTTCTTGACCGATTTGAAAAATGTCAACACCAACCATCTCAACTCATTCCGACCATTTAAGGTTGTTTTTTTTTTACCATTTTCAAAAAAAATTCCACTTTTCCCCGAAATTCCCATTTTTGGGGGAAATTCCCATTGAAATCAATAGGACATTTTTTCAAAGTTCAAAAAAATTCCAGGATTTTCCAGAATTCCTGGTTTTCCAAAGCCCTATTTCCACCCTTTTTTCTGGAAACTACTCCTTCCACATTTTTCAAGGCATTTCAACCGTTCCACCGTCAAAACATTCCTCTTAATCAGGAAAAAAAAACAGTTGTTTTATGAACAAGAAAAAATTCCCGGTTTTCCTGAAATTTCAGGAATTCCGTAATACCATTTCTCAATTCAACATGTTACTACTTCAACATTTCTTGACCGATTTGAAAAATGTCAACACCAACCATCTCAACTCATTCAGACCATTAAGGTTGTTGTTTTTTTACCATTTTCAAAAAAATTCCCACATTTCCCCGAAATTCCCATTAAAATCAATGGGACATTTTTCAAAGTTCCACAACTCCCACATTTTTCATCTGATTCAAACCGTTTCAACTTCAAAATATTCAGCCTGTTTGGGAATTGTGTGCTCTACTTCAACAATTCTAAAAAAAAAAAAAAAATTCCAGGATTTCAGTTAAACTTCAGCATTGAAGCATTCACACGCAATTCTTCCAAGAATTGTCTCATCTAGTTATTTTTATAGTCTTGAAATCACCATTATTAATCATGATTATTTACTAAGTTATGTAAACGATATGTTATTGCCTTTTCTGTTTTAAACAGTATGTGAACTGGGCTTTTATTTCAAAAATGAAACTTCAAAAAGATGAATCAGTTATAAAATAAAAAAGACACGAAAGACAAAGAGCTAACTAAAAATAAATATGCTATTACAGAGTGTGTTCTAAAAGTGGAAAAAAATAAGAGTATGCACAAAAGGCACACACTGTACTGCTCACAGTGTCTTTGCCAAATAAAACCTTATTCATCCATTATTCAATGTTATTCATCCATTATTTATAAGTGTTTTTGAGAGGTGGATGGATATGGGGTCCCTCGGTGCACCGTTGATGTCTCGGTAGTCTGTACATTGGAGGCAGACAGACCACTCTGTGAGCAACCATAACTCTATTTGGTTTATTAACTTCACGTCGCGGGCAGATGATGGCGGTTGAGGGAAAAAAAGGGATTTTTTTTTAATGCTTAACCTGTCGCCGCGACTCGATTTGTTTAAATGTGCACAACGACGTAGCTTTGCCATGCAACTTGTGGCATTTGTTGATTTTATACGCGCAGTCTTGGGAACGGTGAGGTGTGTTCCGGGGTTAAAATGTGGATCAGTCTACGAGAGAGAAAATCACCATTGTAATAATGCCTTTATTTTTCTGAATATTTTTGGGAGCTACAGGTGATCAACTGTCAGTCACCCTCTCACTCCCTCACTCCTACTCGCGTTCACGTGAGTCCACTGTCTTTCCGTCGCCCCCTGGCGGTTGTGTAAGTACTTGAATATGCAGCGGTAGTGCTGGGCGATATATGGAATATACTCGATATATCGCGGGTTTGTCTCTGTGCGATATAGAAAATGACTATATGGTGATATTGAAGTATACGTTCTCACGCAGAGACGTAAAACAAGCGCACCTTCTTACATACGTCACATACGTATAAGCCATCGCGGAGCAGAGAGGTAGCGACGTGGGTAACGTTAGCTGTGGTGCGAGTGGTAATACAAGAGAGAGAAGGTGCCAATCTGGTAACAAATGAAGGAAGAATTAATTCCCAAGAAAAACAGCACGGGGTCCATCGTCTGGCGGTGGTTTGGCTTCAAGTGGGAATATGTTTTAAAAGCATGCGGCAAAAGCGTTGCTACAAAAAGTAGCATTACTGCTAATGTGTAGCATCATTTAAAAAGTCACCTGCTAAAGAATGAAGAGTGCTTGAAACTAGGGCTGGGCGATATATCGATATGCGCGATATATCGCGGGTTTGTCTCTGTGCAATATAGAAGATGACTATATCGTGATAGTCGAGTATCACAGTATCGCAGTTGCTTTTAGCTGCGGGCATTAAACTACATGCTCTACTTGCTCTTTCCTGTCTCTCCTTCTCACAGACAGCAAGCGCAGCTTCTACACACGTCACATACTGTCACGACATACGTCACATACGTATACGCTAGAGATGCGCAGATAGGCAATTATTTCATCCGCAACCGCATCACAAAAGTCGTCAACCATCCGCATCCACCCGAACTAACATTTAATCAAAACCGCACCCGCTCGCACCCGCCCGTTGTTATATATCTAATATAGACGATGCAAGGCATTAGTGAGGTTATAAAGCTTTTGCCTGTTACAGAAAGGAGACTGATCCAATGCAGCAGAGACATTCAATGCGTGCCACGCTGTCACGGCCCAGACGCACACCAGTGCGCAATCATCTGGGAGCCGCGCTGAGCGCACCTCCAAGCGCACTCGCGCCACTCAAACTGCTGCAGGCAGCTGCGTTCACACATGCATCCGTAAGCCTTGTCTTAACATCCTGTGGCACTCTTCTGGGATCACGGTGGACGAAACTGCTCATGCTCAGGGTGTTTGTGGAGGTTCGGGGTTTTGCACAAATGTGATGCACCATGTTAGATGTCCCGGTTTTGTGACTGTCGTAGACATAAACAGCGTCGCAGCTCTTGCAAATCACGTAGCCAGCATTACTATCATCCTGATTTACAACCTCATAAAAACGAGTCCACGCTGAACTTTTCTGGCCTTTTTTTCCCCTGGTCTTTAGTATTCCCTTTTTTAGTTTGTCGCGTACCACGTTTGCTGCCGGCGTTGCCATCTCTTTTTTTTTTCTTCTTCTGTTGTGGCATATGCTGCAGGTGCCTGCTCGTTTTTCGTATGTGGGTAACAACATTTAACTATGTATATATATTTCCGAATTTGTTAAACTGCCACCCGCCTGAATCTATTTAAAATCTACTTTTTTTTTATTTCAACCGCCCGACCCGCGGATAATGCGCGGACTCCGCGGTTGTGTCCGCAAAACGCGCATCTCTAGTATACGCCCTCGCGCAGCAGAGAGGTAACAGCATGGGTAACGTTAGCTGTGACACTAGCGATAATACGAGCGAAAGAAGGTACGAATCTGGTAACAAATGAAGGAAGAATTAATTCCTCCAAAAAACAGCAGGGGGTCCATCGTCTGGCGGTGGTTTGGCTTCAAGTAGGAATATGTCGAACAGACAACTGTCATTTGTCAAGCGTGGGGCAAAAGCGTTGCTATAAAAAGTAGCAGTAGCCTACTGCTAATATGTAGCATCATTTGAAAAGTCCCCTGCTAGTGAATGAAGAGTGCTCACTCCAATCCAATCCACTTTATTTATATAGCACATTTAAACAACAAAAAATGTTTCCAAAGTGCTGCACAACAATATTAAAAACAATATTTACGTACTCCGCACGTCAACATGTCCGTTCGGTGCCACACGACCATACCATCAAAATGCCGAGGCAAACACTTCCAGATCAACACCGTATGAAAAAAGTGATTTTTTTAGTTGTGATTTCCTTCTCTGCATGAAAGTTTAAAAGGAGCATATATTAATGCAGTATGAAGAAGAATGTTTTAATGTAGACACATAGAATCATCATACTGCTGTGATTATATGCATCAAGTGTTCATTCAAGGCTAAGGCAAAATATCCAGATATATATCGTGTATCGCGATATGGCCTTAAAATATCGCGATATTAAAAAAAGGCCATATCGCCCAGCCCTACTTGAAACTCTGCATGTCAACATCTCCGGCCGGTGCCACACCCACAAAATGCCGAAGCAACCATTTCCACATCAACACCGTATGAAAACATAGTCAACAACAGAAGGAGATAACGTCCGCAGGAACCTACCACATAGCGAAGGATTTGATTTCCTATTATGCAGCTCATTTTTATTAGACACTTATTGAAATATCTTGTGTGACATCATGCACAAAAGTGCACTTTATTTGTTCTTAACTATTGTAGTGGCGTTCTGTACAAAAAGTGCACTTTAATTTAGTGTTTTGATATGTCATCTTAGTGACATCATGCACAAAAGTGCACTAATAGCTTGTTTTAAAATGACAATCTTGCACTTTTTGTTTTGAAATGACATGAATGTTTGTGCCACTGCTTAATAACTGTTTAATAAATACACTTTTGCTAAATTGACTTAGTTGTGATTTCTCTCTCTGCATGCAAGTTTAAAAGTAGCATATATTAATGCAGTATGAAGAAGAATGTTTTAATGTAGACACATAGAATCATCATACTGCTGTGATTATATGCATCAGGTGTTCATTCAAGGCTAAGGCAAAATATGGAGATATATATGGTGTATCGTGACATGGCCTAAAAATATGGAGATATTAATAAAAGGCCATATCACCCAGCCCTATGCAGTGGAGCCTGTTTTTTAAAAATGTTAATATCACCAGTGGTCACCCTCATTTAATCGTAGCGGCCAAAAAGGTGATCACGATTAAAATTCGATTTAATTGTGCAACCCTAATATGACGTCACGTCCATTTTTCTTCTTCACTGCTTAATTCACGTTATGGTCAACCAGCTTGAGAGTTGCATTAAGTTTGGGAATGTATACCGAGTACCGGTATTTTTTGGTACTGGTTCCTAAATAGGTCAGTCCATGATAGGGTTTGTACGGTATACCGGTATTAGTATAGTACCGCGATACTAATGAATCATATTCGGTACTATACCGCCTCTGAAAAGTACCGGTCCACCCCCCCCGTCGTCGTCACGTCCTGTCATTGCTGGTTTTACAAGCAGAGGAGCATGTTCGGCAGCGCACACACACACAGTGTACTTACAAGCAGACACAGTGTGTAGACAGAAAAGGGAGAACGGACGCATTTTGGCTTAAAAACTAACGATAAAGGTGAAGTTTTAACACTGAAACGCCCTCAGGAAGAGGTGCTTTAAGACATGGCTAGCTAGCTAGCAGCTAACGTCCATCCGCAGTGTTTTAGCTACTTCTAAATCACTAATCCTCGCCTCCATGGCGACAAATAAAGTATGTTTCTTACAAGTAACTAAACATGCTTCACTACACACCGTAGCTCACCGGCGTCAACATGTAAACAAACGCCACGGGTGGATCTACACCTATCATCCACTGTAATGATACCAAAGTACAGAGAGTATCTAGTCGATACTACTATGATTACGTCGATATTTATACCACAACATCTTCTTTCATTTTTTTTTTTTTTACTTTATGTTATGTTTATAAAGTCAGGAAATATGTCCCTGGACACAGGAGGACTTTGAATATGACCAATGTATGATCCTGTAACTACTTGGTATCGGATTGATACCCACATTTGTAGTATCATCCAAAACTAATGTAAAGTATCAAACAAGAGAAGAATAAGTGATCATTACATTTTCACAGAAGTGTAGGTAGAACATGTTAAAAGAGAAAGTAAGCATATATTAACAGTAAATGAACAATAATTAATTTTCTACAGCTTGTCCTTAATAATGTTGACAAAATAATAGGTAGATAAATGACACAATATGTTACTGCATATGTCAGCAGACTAATTAGGAGTCTTTGTTTGTTTACTTACTAATAAAAGACAAGTTGTCTAGTATGTTCACTATTTTATTTAAGGACAAACTTGCAATAATAAACATATGTTTAATGTACCATAAGATTTTTTGTTAAAATAAAGCCAATAATGACATTTTTCCAAATAATTAAAATTAAAATATTGGTATCGGGACAATACTAGTCCATGAGTACAGTGAAGATTCTGGATTAACGATACTGCTTATTGTCCAAACTGACCGAGGTAATTATGACACACTGTCAGATTCAGTTCAGCTGCTACACATTAAAAATCAGCTTCGTTCTCCCTACTCAGTGGCCTAGTGGTTAGAGTGTCCGCCCTGAGATCGGTAGGTTGTGAGTTCAAACCCCGGCCGAGTCATACCAAAGACTATAAAAAAATGGGACCCATTACCTCCCTGCTTGGCACTCAGCATCAAGGGTTGGAATTGGGGGTTAAATCACCAAAAATGATTCCCGGGCAGGGTACCGCTGCTGCCCACTGCTCCCCTCACCTCCCAGGGGGTGAACAAGGGGATGGGTCAAATGTAGAGGACAAATTTCGCCACACCTAGTGCATGTGTGACAATCATTGGTACTTTAACTTTAACTGAATGATGACAAATAAGGCAGCAATACCACACAAAAAGTTTGGAACACAGAAATATTTCCTCAAAGTCACGCACGCTGTGTCAGTTTGAAGTGAACTCGCTTTACTCACGACCGCGTTTTATGAACCGTCCTCCTAGCGATCCATTAATCCACAGGCTAATGTTAATCCACTCAAAAAAGTGAAAGAAAAAGAAGTAATATAGTAATCTATAAAGTTGTTTTCAAGCAAGATAGCCTGGACAAACGAGCAATACACTTGCTCACCGAGTCTTTTTATTTATATAATACACATACACACATCGGTAGCTGTCAACACTCAGTACAGCTTCCGGTCCGTCACTCAAATACGTCCGTCGTGTGCAACATAAAGACAAATAATTCCCATTGTTACAAAAATGCACACCCATATAACATGCTAATTGATTGTATTGATTTATATTGTATATTTGATTAGATATGTCATGTAAAAGGTATGAATGAATGCCATACATAAATATTACTTCCAGCTGAGTAATTATAATGAATAGAAAGACAGTGATGGATCTGTGTGCTCTTCACAAGAAGATGATATAACTGCATTTCAACTTGCACTCCAGACATAATTGACTTCTTTAAGATAAAAAAAACAGGTGTTGATAAGACTTCCCTGCTGGAGGTGTTCAACCTCTTATAAAAGCCAATTAAAATGCATTTTTTTACAGCGATATTTCCACAAATTACATATAGTAGCGATAAATACCAGTATCGATAAGGAATATCGATAAGGGTATCGCGTTGATTAAAATCTTAACGACATACATCCCAAGTCGAGAGTTTGAGCAGAAAATGCCGTACTGCTGTTCTGTTCTTGGGTGTTCCACTGGTTCAAAAAGAGAGATAGGAAATAGCTTTTATAGTCCAGCAAAAAGTGGTTCATAAAGGTAGTAAAGTCAGGGAAACAAACAAAAGTGTGTCGAAGGAAATGGCTTTTTAAAATATCACTTTCATCATCTTGTAGAATCCAATCAAACATGCTCGTGTCTGCAGCAAACACTTTGGAAAATGTTTGTTTGAACATTTGATTGCTTTGGGAAACTTTCTGTGATGCAATTTATTCGCTATTATTTCAATCAATCAATCATCCATCCATCCATTTTCTACCGCTTATTCCCTTTGGGGTCGCGGGGGGCGCTGGAGCCTATCTCAGCTACAATCGGGCGGAAGGCGGGGTACACCCTGGACAAGTCGCCACCTTATCGCAGGGCCAACACAGATAGACAGACAACATTCACACTCACATTCACACACTAGGGCCAATTTAGTGTTGCCAATCAACTTATCCCCAGGTGCATGTCTTTGGAAGTGGGAGGAAGCCGGAGTACCCGGAGGGAACCCACGCAGTCACGGGGAGAACATGCAAACTCCACACAGAAAGATCCCGAGCCCGGGATTGAACCCAAGACTACTCAGGACCTTCGTATTGTGAGGCAGATGCACTAATCAATGTTTATTTATATAGCCCTAAATCACAAGTGTCTCAAAGGGCTGCACAAGCCACACTGACATCCTCGGTTCAGAGCCCACATAAGGGCAAGGAAAAACTCACAACCCAGTGGGACGTCAATATGAATGACTATGAGAAACCTTGGTGACGACCACATATGTGGATGACCCTCCCCCCCTCTAGGGGAGACCGGATGCAATGGACGTCGAGTGGGTCTAGCATTATATTGTGAAAGTCCAGTCCATAGTGGATCTAACATAATAGTATGAAAGTCCAGTCCATAGTGGATCTAACATAATAGTGAGAGTATAGTCCATAGTGGGGCCAGCAGGAGACCATCCCGAGCGGAGACGGGTTTAGTAGTGTCAGAGTGCAGAAATGAACGTAAAGAAAGAACAAGAGAGCGCATTTTTTTGTATTCTTAAATATAACTACCAAGACCTGGTTGTGCAAATAAACTAACATCATTTTAAGTCAGAGTAATAAATATTGTAACTGTTGGTCCAATCCATTGTATTTTCCTTGTCGATTTTCATAACAGAAACTAAAAGCTTAGTCGTTGTGCAGGAAAGCCAAGGGCTTTATTCGACACGGATGACCACATTATAGCGTCTTTGGTTCTATTTGTTAGCATCACGAAAATGGCCTTAATAGTATTAAAAAAACTAGATGAATAAATCTCAACAGCATATACTGAATCTTGATATCGCTAGCAAATATTTCTGAACATGGGACATATATACCGTATTTTTTGGACTATAAGTGGCAGTTTTTTTCATAGTTTGGCCAGGGGTGCGACTTATACTCAGGAGCGACTTATGTGTGAAATTATTAACACATTACCGTAAAATATCAAATAATATTATTTAGCTCATTCACGTAAGAGACTAGACGTATAAGATTTCATGGGATTTAGCGATTAGGAGTGACAGATTGTTTGGTAAACGTATAGCATGTTCTATATGTTATAGTTATTTGAATGACTCTTACCATAATATGTTACGTTAACATACCAGTTGGTTATTTATGCCTCATAACGTACACTTATTCAGCCTGTTGTTCACTATTCTTTATTTATTTTAAATTGCCTTTCAAATGTCTATTCTTGGTGTTGGCTTTTATCAAATACATTTCCCCAAAAAATGCGACTTATACTCCAGTGCAACTTGTATGTTTTTTTTCCTTCTTTATTGTGCATTTTCGGCCGGTGCGACTAATACTCCGAAAAATACGGTAGCTAAATAATGAGACAAAATATGAACTCCACACCATGAAAACAACAGCAGACATGAATTGTAGACTAATATTCGTAGCAGGAAATCAACTGCAAACAAACGTATCATTTTTTTCTCATTAGCGTACGAGCACGGCGCTTGTTATGTCAATTAAATAAGTTACTTAGCGACGCAGGAATAAATCCAATATTGTCTTTTACGGATTAATGCTTTATTTGCGGACCCCTCCAGATGTAAAGACATGATGTGCCTCCAGTGTTTTGTTCTTTAAATCCTTGTACGTGTCGAAGGGAGTGAGTTTGAGGCGAGCAGTAACATCTTGGATGGTTTAAATCTTTAAAAAATTAATTGTCTTAAGAATGTACAAAATCCACTCAATCCCATCTTAAGTATGATTTCATGATTGCTTGCATATTTGCCTCCAAACCTTTAAAAAATACGCCCAAACCTGCACTGATGCAGATAAATTAACGGTAGCCTAATTCAGTGCCGTACGCTTAGCTTTTTTTACTAGTAGCACCATTGCTACTAAAGGTAAAAATGAGTAGCACAGACATTTTTTGCAGCAATTTGAAATGTA
Source organism: Nerophis lumbriciformis (assembly GCF_033978685.3). NCBI lineage: Eukaryota > Metazoa > Chordata > Actinopteri > Syngnathiformes > Syngnathidae > Nerophis > Nerophis lumbriciformis. The sequence continues at coordinate 23,807,926 of NC_084550.2, forward strand.
TTAATTATCACAATTTAATTATTAACACTCAAACAAGGTACATACAAACACAGTGCCATCAGAAGGCCTACTGTCACGCTCAATGAAACACACGAGAACATCCCTAAACTGAAGATTGACAAAAAAAAATATTGTTTGTTTGAATATATTTTCTGTAGGAGAACAAACATGACACAAACCTTCCTAATTGTTAGAAATCCCACTGTTTATATTAAACATGCTTCACTGATGGGAGTATTTGGCAAGCACCGTTTTGTCCTACTAATTTCAGCGATCCTTGAACTCATCGTAGTTTGTTTACATGTACAACTTTCTCCAATGCTGCCACAGTAAGACGTGTTTCATGCCACTCCTTCTTTGTCTCATTTTGTCCACTAAACGTTTTATGCTGTACGTGCATGCACAAAGGTGAGCTTTGTTGATTTTACTGATTTGCTGGAGTGCTTATCAGGCACATTTGGTCAATCCATGACTGCAAGCTAATTGATGCCAACATGCTATTCAGGCTAGCTGTATGTACATATTGCATCATTATGCCTCGTTTGTAGGTATATTTGAGCTCATTTAATTTATTTCACTTATGTCCTCTGTGTATTTAATTTATATTTGCATGTCTCATGACACATTATCTGTATACATTGGATGGATTTCTGATAGTTGTTAGTGCGCCATGTTGTTCCAGACCACAGCAAATGTTACCCAGCTTGCAAAGATTGTAATAAATCCATTAGAAGAAGACAGCCTGCCGTTTCCTAAAACTTGGACGCACACATCTATACATTTGGTCATTCTAAACCAGTAATTTACAGGAGTTATCTCATCCTGTGAGAAGCCTCCATTTTAATAATATTTTCCAATATTGCAAAAATGTGTAGAATAAAAATTAAAATACAACATTTCTGTCAACGAAGATTTGCGTCAGCCTTTGATAGTAGGCTATTATAGCTAATATAGACACTTACATCATGTGTTGCATTCATTATAACACTTATATAAGGCTTTTAGCTTGTTGCGGCTCCAGACACTATTTTTGGTCCAATATGGTTCTTTCAACATTTTGGGTTGCCGACTAGGTGATATGGATCCAAACTCCTATCCCGATATAGTTTGGCCGATAAACTAACCCTGGAATTATTCGTTGACATAACTAAATATCTCTACCATGCCTTGTTTCACAAAAAAACATTTAATATGTGTACTTTAGCAGCCATCTACTGTACATGTTTCTTTCCTGGCTGCTGAGTACAATATACCGTATTTTCCGCACCATTAGCCGCACCTAAAAACCACAAATTTACTCAAAAGCTGACAGTGCGGCTTTTAACCCGGTGCGCTTTATATGGATAAATATTAAGATTCATTTTCATAAAGTTTAGGTCTCGCAACTTCGGTAAACAGCCGCCATCTTTTTTTCCCGGTAGAACAGGAAGCGCTTCTTCTACGCAAGCAACCGCCAAGGTAAGCACCCGCCCCCATAGAACAGGAAGCGCTTCTTCTTCTACTGTAAGCAACCACCCGCCCGCGTAGAAGAAGAAAAAGCGCGCGGATATCACGGTACGTTTCATTTCCTTTGTGTGTTTACATCTGTAAAGACCACAAAATGGCTCCTATAAAGCGACAAGGATCCGGTTCATGAAAAGACGCAATCTCTCCATCCGCACACGGATTACTATTTCACAGCAACTGATATTCCTGTGAACCGCACTGTGGAACGGGAGCACGTACGGTGAATATTCGCACCACAGGGAATGAGAAGTCATCCTTCACTGTGGTTCTAGCTTGCCATGCTAATGAAACTTCCACCCATGGTGATATTCAAAAGGAAGACCTTGCCAAAAGAGACCTTTCCAGCCGGCGTCATCACAAAAGCTAACTCGAAGGGATGGATGAAGAAAAGATGAGCGAGTGGTTAAGGTAAGTTTAAGTTTACGCGAAGAGGCCGGGTGGCTTTTTTCACGCAGCTCTGTCCATGTTGATATACGTATGTTTGTGATTGCACATTTGCGTACATTTTGGGAGTGAACAGAGTTGTTAGAACGCTGGTTTTTAATATATTATTAAAGTTTGACTGACCTATCTGACTGTTTTTTTGACATTCCTTTAGCGCAGTTAGATGCGGCTTACAACACCGGGCGGCTTATAGGTGGACAAAGTTTTGAAATATGCCGTTCATTGAAGGCGCGGCTTTTAACCCAGGGCGCCTTATGGTGCGGAAAATACGGTAATAAGTTCTTTAAATGAGGTCTGTGAGGAGACTGGCCTTCTCGCCCTACAAATATTTACATTGGGCGCAATGGGGAAAAGGATGTTCCTAAATACAAGTGACCCACCATTACAGAACATGCTTTATATGGCTTTATGAATATGGCGGGGCTCAGAAGACCCGCCATATTTACAGTGGTGGGCAAACTTTAAAGGGCATTTTTGCCTACAATTCACAATCCCTACCCAAGACAAGATTACATTTTTTTTCTTTTTTAATGCATTCTAAAATGTATTATACGGCGGCTAACAATGCAGCTAATTAAAAGGAGTACCGGTATTCCACCTACGAAGCCCTGTAAAAAACCTCCAAAAAACGGCAACGATACTCTATTTACATCTTGTGACGTGAATGTTAACCAAGTATTAGCGGTATTGTTATTATAAGTGCTAACACAGACAAACTATTTTTAGCGGCACCTTGATCACAGAGAGCAAACTAGTTTATGCAGCTAATGAAATACTGAGCTGCTGCATCGCCTCTAAGTTGGTACAAGTTAATTCTAGATTATAGATCATGCATCTCACCTGGATAGTAGAAGGTTGAGGACATAAACTGAGAAGTTGGTCAGCTTTGACATTTGACTTAGACCCGAAAATGGCGAGAAAGACACGAAAAGACGCTCGTTTGCAGCACTTTTTCTAAAACCGGTAGATATAAATATCCTACCAGTCGGCCTCCCCACGAGAGCAGACGTTGCACAGTAAGTGATTGTTTGATTATGTTCGTAGTTTCTATATCTTGTTTAGCACTTAGCAACACTGCTACATGATGCTTAGTGTTTCACCTTGTGTGGTGTTCGGGTCTGTGGGACCCGTTTTAATTTTTTATTAAAAGAAAAATGATACAATTAATTCATTTTTCAAACTGAGACTCGCTGACTTTGGCTCATTTTCTGTGAAGAACATACAATGAAGAAAATAAGTATTTGAACACCCTGCTATTTTGCAAGTTCTCCCACTTAGAAATCATGGATGAGTCTGAAATTTTCACGGTAGGTGTATGTCCACTGTATGAGAGATAACCTAAAAAGAAAAATCCAGAAATCACAATCTATGATTTTTTAACAATGTATTCGTGTGATACAGCCAGAGGTGGGTAGTAACGCGCTACATTTACTCCGTTACATCTACTTGAGTAACTTTTGGGATAAATTGTACTTCTAAGAGTAGTTTTAATGCAACATACTTTTACTTTTACTTGAGTATATTGAGAGAGAAGAAACGCGACATTTACTCCGCTACTTTTATCTACATTTAGCTCGCTACTCGCTACTAATTTTTATCGATCTGTTAATGCACGCTTTGTTTGTTTTGGTCTGTCAGACAGACCTTCATAGTGCCTGCGTTTCAACAAATACAGTCACTGGTGACGTTCACTCCGTTCCACCAATCAGATGCAGTCACTGGTGACGTTGGACCAATCAAACAGAGCCAGGGGTCACATGACCTGACTTAAACAAGTTGAAAAACGTATTCGGGTGTTACCATTTAGTGGTCAATTGTACGGAATATGTACTGTACTGTGCAATCTACTAATAAAAGTTCCAATCAATCAAAAGTGTGAAGGAAAAAAGACCCTTTTTTTTATTTCAACCGTACATCCCGTCAAAAGCCTAAAGACTGACTGCACAGTTCCTGTCTTCACAATAAAAGTGCCGCTCCATTGCGCCTGCGCTTTCAAAATAAGAGTCTCTGAAAGCCGCAAACAAGCTAGCAAGCTACGGAGTTTGCCGCCAATGTATTTCTTGTAAAGTGTATAAAAACGAATATGGAAGCTGGACAAATAAGATGCCAAAAACCAACCACTTTCATGTGGTATTAGACAGAAAGGAGGAACTTTTTTTCTCCTCCATTTGAAAACGTGGACGTTATCAGCACTACTGTCTGATTACAATCAATGCAAGTCATCAGAATCAGGTAATACACCAACTTATATTCTTGTCTTCATGAAAGAAAGGAATCTATATGTGTTAAACATGCATGTATATTCATTAAAACCCCTGTAACATGCAAACAAAAACAGCAAAATAAATAAATATAAATTATATACTGTATATATCAATGTATGTATATATGTGTATATATATATATATATATATATATATATATATATATATATATATATATATATATATATATGTGTGTGTATATATATATATATATATATATATATATATATATATATATATATATATACACACCGTATTTTCCGCACTATAAGCCGCACCTAAAAACCACACATTTTCTCAAAAGCTGACAGTGCGGCTTATAAAACCCGGTGTGCCTTATATATGGATTAATATTAATATTCATTTTCATAAAGTTTAGGTCTCGCAACTACGGTAAACAGCCGCCATCTTTTTTCCCCGTAGAAGAGGAAGCGCTTCTTCTTCTACGGTAAGCAACCGCCAAGGTAAGCAACCGCCCCCATAGAAGAGGAAGCGCTTCTTCTTCTACTGTAAGCAACCACCAAGGTAAGCACCCGCCCCCGTAGAAGAAGAAGCGCGCGGATATTACGTTTCATTTCATTTGTGTGTTTACATCTGTAAAGACCACAGAATGGCTCCTATTAAGAGACACGCGTACAATGCAGAATTCAAACTCAAGGCAATAAGTCACGCAGTAGAACACGGAAATAGAGCAGCAGCAAGAGAATTGAACATAAATGAATCAATGGTGCGTAGGTAGAGGAAGCAACAAGATGACCTGCGCCACTAAGACAGGGAGACAGCGACGGACGACATACGCCAACATCTGCCAGTGGATTGTAAATGCCTGGGCGGATATATCGGTCTCAACTGTGGTCCGAACTTTCCGGAAGGCAGGATTCACGGAACTGCTGGACAACAACAGCAACATTGACTCTGATGACTTTGATGAGACGGAGCCGGCCATTTTGGATGCCGTATTCGCACAACTTTTTAATTCAGACACTGAAGAAGAATTCGAAGGATTTATGGATGAGGAATAACTTCAGAAAGTGGGCTTTAAATGTTTATTTTGTGTGTTGTGTGACATTAACGTTCGAGCAACGTTGAGTTATTGATGTTGCTATTGCTCTGCACTAATTTGAGTGTTACTATTTTTGTGATTGCACATTTGCACATTACATTTTGGGGGTGAACAGAGTTGTTAGAACGCTGGTTTGTAATATATTATTAAAGTTTGACTGACCTATCTGACTGTTTTTTTGACATTCCCTTTAGCGCAGCGTAGGTGCGGCTTATAGGTGAACAAAGTTTTGAAATATGCCATTCATTGAAGGTGCGGCTAATAACCCGGGGCGGCTTATAGTGCGGAAAATACGGTGTGTATGTATATATATATATATATATATATATATATATATATATATATATATATGATATGTGTGTGTATGTTACTCATCAGTTACTCAGTACTTGAGTAGTTTTTTCACAACATACTTTTTACTTTTACTCAAGTAAATATTTGGGTGACTACTCCTTACTTTTACTTGAGTAATAAATCTCTAAAGTAACAGTACTCTTACTTGAGTACAATTTCTGGCTACTCTACCCACCTCTGGATACAGCTGAAAATAAATATTTGAACACCTGTCTATCAGCTAGAATTCTGACCCTCAAAGACCTGTTAGTCCGCCTTTAAAAGTCCTCCTCCACTCCACTGTATTATCCTGAATCAGATGCACCTGTGTGAGGTCGTTAGCTGCATAAAGACACCTGTCCACCCCATACAATCAGTAAGACCCAAACATTCAGCATGGCTAAGAGCAAAGAGCTGTCCACAGACACCAGAGACAAAATTGTACAACTCCACAAGGGCTACGGAGAAATTGCCAAGCAGCTTGGTGAAAAAAGGTCCACTGTTGGAGCAATCATTAGAAAATGGAAGAAGCTAAACTTGACGGTCAATCTCAATGGGAGTGGAGCCCCATGCAAGATATCACCTCGTGGGGTCTCAATGATGCTAAGAAAGGTGAGGAATTAGCCCAGGACTACCGTATTTTCCGCACTATAAGGCGCACCTAAAAACCACAAATTTTCTCAAAAGCTGACAGTGCGCCTTATAATCCGGTGCGCCTTATATATGGGTTAATATTAATATTAATTTTCATAAAGTTTAGGTCTCGCAACTACGGTAAACAGCCGCCATCTTTTTTCCCCGTAGAAGAAGCGCGCGGTGCATGCTGGGATATGTGACGTTTCATTTCCATTTGTGTGTTTATGTAAAGACCCCAAAATGGCTCCTATTAAGTGTGTTGTCTGTCTAATTATAAATAATGCAGACGAGGCGTGTTAACTGAGTTCTCAACGTTTACTCACAGCGTGGCTCATAACCACATTCTAACTCCCAGCATACAACAACGCTTCTCAGGGCTACCGCGCATGCTCGTCACTATCGTTGCATGCTGGGTAGTGTAGTTGTTATATTTGCTAGCTCATAACATCACATTAAGAGACACGCTTACGCGCTTAATTCAATACTCGCCGTCATTCCGGGTGGATTGACAAAAGACCTCCAGCCGCTGGATATTGGTGTCAACAGGGCATTCAAATCACGACTGCGAACGGCGTGGGAACAATGGATGACCGAAGGCGAACACACCTTCACTAAGACAGGCAGACAGCGCCGGACGACATACGCCAACATCTGCCAGTGGATCGTAAATGCCTGGGCAGATATTTCGGTCACAATGGTGGTCCGAGCTTTCCGGAAGGCAGGATTCACAGAACTGCTGGACAACAGTGACACTGACTCCGATGACTTCGACGAGACGGAACCGGCCATTTTGGATCCCACATTTGCCCAACTTTTCAATTCGGACACCGAAGACGAAGAATTCGAAGGATTTACGAATGAAGAATAACTTCAGAAAGTGAGCGCTATGTTTATTTTGTGTGTTGTGACATTAACGTTCGAGCAACATTATGTTGCTATTGCTCTGCACTATTTTGAATTTTACTATGTTTGTGATTGCACATTTGCGTACATTTTGGGACAGAGTTGTTAGAACGCTGGTTTTTAATATATTATTAAAGTTTGACTGACCTATCTGACTGTTTTTTTGACATTCCCTTTAGCGCAGCGTAGGCGCGGCTTATAGTCCGGGGCGGCTTATAGGTGGACAAAGTTTTGAAATATGCCATTCATTGAAGGTGCGGCTAATAACCCGGGGCGGCTTATAGTGCGGAAAATACGGTACACGGCAGGACTTGGTCAATGACCTGAAAAGAGCTGGGACCACTGTTTCCATGGTCACTGTTGGTAATTCACTAAGACGTCATGGTTTGAAATCATGCATGGCACGGAAGGTTCCCCTGCTTAAACCAGCACATGTTAAGGCCTGTCTTAAGTTTGCCAATGACCATTTGGATGATCCAGAGGAGTCATGGGAGAAAGTTTTGTGGACAGATGAGACCAAAATTTACATTTTTGGTCATAATTCCACTATGCGTGTTTGGAGGAAGAAGAATGATGTGTACCATCCCAAGAACACCATCCCTACTGTGAAGCATGGGGGTGGTAGCATCATGCTTTGGGGGTGTTTTTCTGCTCATGGGACAGGACGACTGTACTGTATTAAGGAGAGAATGACTGCAGCAATGTATTGTGAGATTTTGGCCAAAAACCTCCTTCCCTCAGTCAGATCATTGAAGACGAGTCGTGGCTGGATCTTCCAACATGACAATGACCCAAAGCACACAGCCAGGAAAACCAAGAAGTGGCTTCGTAAGAACCATATTAAGGTTCTGGAGTGGCCTAGCCAGTCTCCAGACCTAAATCCAATTGAAAATCTTTGGAGGGAGCTGAAAGTCTGTGTTACTCAGCGACAGCCCAGAAACCTGACTGATCTAGAGAAGATCTGTGTGGAGGAGTGGGCCAAAATCCCTCCTGCAGTCTGTGCAAACCTGCTGAAGAACTACAGGAAACGTTTGACCTCTGTAATTGCAAACAAAGGCTACTCTACCAAATATTAATGTTGGTGTTCAAATACTTATTTTCAGCTGTATCACACAAATAAATTGTTAAAAAAATCATAGATTGTGATTTTTGGATTTTTTCTTTTTAGGTTATCTCTCATACAGTGGACATGCACCTACCATGAACATTTCAGACCCCTCCATGATTTCTAAGTGGGAGAACTTGCAAAATAGCAGGGTGTTCAAATACTAATTTTCTTCACTGTATATCAGAATACATATTTAATGACCACACACCATACACCCCCCCTACACATTTCTATTACATATAAGATGTCCGGGTCCACTGGAGTAGAAGTGTGGAAATTGATGTTCTGTGTAAAACACACAACCCAAGAATGACAAACACATTTCAGGAGAACATCCTCACCGTAACACAACATAAATTATTTGTTATTTCTTCCCTGAGTATTTTGTAAATGTTTTCGCCTGTGGAAGCCGTATTGCATTCCCTCAAAGACAGAAGTACTGACAATACTTTTCCAATGTCGTCATCGAAATATCGAACACAAATGGGGTACAGTTTTACATAGTCATAATCGGTGCTGCCGTCAGTCGACATGCTAAATGGTTCCGTCTTCATGACATCGGCGATACTTTTTGAGGATTCTGTTCCAAGACACTGAATAATGTTTGATGTTTTGGTTCGACCACATCCATATTTTTTGGCGATTTTCGAGTCGGGAAACATTTTCCGAAATAACTGTCCCATGTGATCAGCCAGTGCGATTGGAAGTCCATGCTCAATTATTGCCTCCGTAAATAAAACTTTGGCATTTATCACATCCAAAGAATCTGTTTGGGCGACGAAAAACGTTGAAAGTTTTCCACTTGTATCGCTAGCAACGGCATTAGACTTCTGTTTTTTTGTCCCAACGTGGTCTTTTACATCGCTAATTCCTCCGTGTCCAATCGAAAAATCTTGTCTGCACAAGGTGCAATTCGCGTAGTTTTCACCCTTTTTGGAACGGATAATTATTCCCGGATAGGCTTTTGAATATTCTTCACGGAATGACTGCAGTTTTCTTTTCGGTTTAAGACTCGTTTGCGATTTTTCTCCGGCTGATTCCATGATCGTTCGCTCGTTTGGAAACAATGGCAACTGGTGCCTCAGGCTTGGCAGCGGTGCTATAAATAGCCTCGCGCATGGCATTCGGAATGGCTCGATAGGAAGTTACGGGAAGCAGTGTCGATTGTCATTGTTGTTACGCGATTTCGTGAATAAAACTTTTAAAAAAATATTTTTTTTTAATTAATGAAAAACCGTATTTTTTATCACTGCAACCGTAACCCGGAATAGGTTGATGAAAACCGTACTAATTACGGGAAAACCGGAGTAGTTGGCAGGTATGCCATAATTTGAGTTGAAGTTGTTCTCTTATTTTGGAAAAACCTTGTTACATTGTTTAATGCATCCAGCGGGGCATCACAACAAAATTAGGCATAATAATGTGTTAATTCCACGACTGTATACATCAGTATCGGTTGATATCGGAATCGGTAATTAAGAGTTGGACAATATCGGATATCGGCAAAAAAGCCATTATCGGACATCTCTAGTCTTTGGTATGACTCGGCCGGGGTTTGAACTCACGACCTACGGATCTCAGGGCGGACACTCTAACCACGAACTACAATGCATAAAAAAAATGTGCTTGTCTCACATAAGGATTGTGAACGATGGGCAACATTCCAGTTCCTCTTTAAAGGGGAACATTATCACCAGACCTATGTAAGCGTCAATATATACCTTGATGTTGCAGAAAAAAAGACCATATATTTTTTTAACCGATTTCCAAACTCTAAATGGGTGAATTTTGGCGAATTAAACGCTTTTCTATTATTCGCTCTTGGAGCGATGACGTCACATCGGGAAGCAATCCGCCATTATCTCAAACACATTACAAACACCGAGTCAAATCAGCTCTGTTATTTTCCGTTTTTTCGACTGTTTTCCGTACCTTGGAGACATCATGCCTCGTCGGTGTGTTATCGGAGGGTGTAACAACATGAACAGGGACGGATTCAAGTTGCACCAGTGGTCCAAAGTGCGAAAGTGGCAAGAAATTGGACGTTTGTTCCGCACACTTTACCGACGAAAGTTATGCTACAACAGAGATGGCAAGAATGTGTGGATATCCTGCGACACTCAAAGCAGATGCATTTCCCACTGGACTGGACAGATCAGCTTTCAGGAAAAGAGAGCGGATGAGGGTATGTCTACAGAATATATTAATTGATGAAAACTGGGCTGTCTGCACAAGTTGTTGCCAAATGTATTTCATATGCTGTAAACCTAGTTCAGGGGTCGGCAACCCGCGGCTCTTTGATCACGCTTACTTGCTGAACCCCCCAATTTTCCCGTGAGACTTCCGGATTTCAGTGCCTCTCGCAGAAAACTCCCGGGATTAATATTCACCTATTTTCACCCTTACAGCTATAATAAGGGCGTGCCATGATGGTACAACATTTGGCGCCCTCTACAACCTGTATTAACAGCGTGCCAGCCCAACACTAGTTATACAAAATACATTTTCTGCTTGCACACGTAGGTGACAGCAAGGCATACTTGATCAACAGCCACACAGGTTGCACTGACGGTGACCATATAAAACAACTTTAACACTCTCACTAATAATGCGCCACACTTTGAACCAAAACCAAACAAGAATGACAAACACATTTCGGGAGTACATCTGCACCTTAACACAACATAAACACAACAGAACAAACACCCAGAATCCCATGCAGCCCTGACTCTTCCGGCTACATTATACACCCCTGCTACCACCAAACCCCGCCCCCACCCCAAGCCTGCTCCCTCACACATCACCCCCCCCCCTCTGTGCGTCGGTTGAGGTGGGCGGGGTTTGGTAGCGGGGGTGTATAATGTATCCCGGAAGAGTTAGGGCTGCATGGGATTCTGGGTATTTGTCCTGTTGTGTTTATGTTGTGTTACTGTGCAGATGTTCTCCCGAAATGTGTTTGTCATTCTTGTTTGGTGTGGGTTCACAGTGTGGCGCATTATTAGTAAGAGTGTTAAAGTTTTTTTTATACCGACACCGTCAGTGTAACCTGTGTGGTTGTTGACCAAGTATGCCTTGCTGTCACCTACTTGAGCAAGCGGAAGCCCCATACAACGTGTGGCTGATCAGGCACGCTGGTTGTAGTGGGCGCTATATGCTGTACCATCACGGCACGCATGACGCTGACAAGCGCTATTCATTTAAAACTCGCGTGTCGCACCAGCTTAAAAATTTCACACAAAAGGTGTGGGCGGCGTGTCTGAGACCCCTGGTTTATACATAGCACAAAGCAAAAAAAAATCTTTGTATGCAGTGTTATTTCATTTAAAATTTCAAAAATTTTTGCGGCTCCCATTGTTTTCTATAATTTGTGAAACTGGTCAAAATGGCTCTTTGACTGATAAAGGTTGCCGACCCCTGACCTAGTTCATAGTTGTTAGTTTCCTTTAATGCCAAACAAACACATACCAATCGTTGGTTAGAAGGCGATCGCCGAATTCGTCCTCGCTTTCTCCCGTGTCGCTGGCTGTCGTGTCGTTTTCGTCGGTTTCGCTTGCATACGGTTCAAACCGATATGGCTCAATAGCTTCAGTTTCTTCTTCAATTTCGTTTTCGCTACCTGCCTCCACACTACAACCATCCGTTTCAATACATGCGTAATCTGTTGAATCGCTTAAGCTGCTGAAATCCGAGTCTGAATCCGAGCTAATGTCGCTAAACCTTGCTGTTGTTTGTATTGGCATCACTGTGTGACGTCACAGGAAAATGGACGGGTGTATATAACGATGGTTAAAATCAGGCACTTTGAAGCTTTTTTTAGGGATATTGCGTGATGGGTAAAATTTTGAAAAAAACTTCGAAAAATAAAATAAGCCACTGGGAACTGATTTTTAATGGTTTTAACCCTTCTGAAATTGTGATAATGTTCCCCTTTAAGCGTGTGTTCATACCATGGTCAGGTCTTCCTCCAGCGCAGCAGGTGAGGCCGGACTCAGCTCCCCTTCTGAATGCTCGGAGGAAGGATTCCTTTTTCTCTTTTTGGCTCCCACAAGAGTAATCGTGCTGAGAGTAGATTGGAGGCTGTCATCAAAAGTACCGTTTTGTAAAAAAAAAAAGCGACATTCCCCAACTTACTTTGTCTTGGTTTTACTTTTGCTCTTGTTTCCTGCCACGGGTATTACGGTGCCTCCGGCAACTACAACTGTCCCTCCGGCAGGTTTGGCTTTGCCTTTTTTGTCCGCTGCCCCCGCCAGTTTGGATGGTGTCCCTGCAGCCACAGGGCTTTTCTTCTTGCTCCCACCACCGCTTGTCTTCTTCTTTGCGGTGGACACCACCGTGACCGTTTCCCCTATTTCTGGCGAGGTTTGTGAGGCCGGAAGTTCGTCCTGGTTGAGCACTCGAGGAAGGTTCTTCTCGCCCCGTGCCTTGGCCCTTGCTATAGCTTCAGCAACAATACGGTTAGCCTTCTCTTGCTTGCACAAGATTTCCACACGGCGCACAGAGGAGGAATCACCGGGGGCCTTGGCGATGCGGATGGTCTGCGTCGGGGAGGTGGTCGTGCTGGAGGGTCCTGCTGTTGAAGAGTTGACAACCTTCACCACAGAGACAGCCCCGCCGGCTGTCGACGCCGAGCTTGTCTGTCAAGAGAGAAGACAACATCATTGTTCTAGTTCCAAAATACTTTCAAGCAGAAAATGACTACCTGAGGCTGCAGGAGCATTTTGAAAGGAACTGCCAGTCTCTGCCCTCCTTGGCCTTGCGATATCTGCAGTATCTGCGGGCTGCCGGTATTGCCAGCTCCTGACACCAGCTGGTACTGAAACAAAATACACATGCTGTGAGTAAACATGACAAACTTGCTTTTTTTTGGGATGAGATATTTCTCAACAAGCTACCTTCAGAAACCGTTTTCCTAATTGCTGTGTGTGTATTTCCAGCGTTGGCGTTGACGCACTTTTTGTGTCTTTTTACGCATTGAAATCAGAAAGGACGCGAAACCCCCGGAAGTCCACGCGTGCCCATGGACCATACCTGGCCACATGCGGCCCGTTAAGCTTTTCAATCTGGCCCGCAGGACATTCCCCCCAATTTTTTTTCTCGATATTTAAGATAGATTTTTACCCCTCGCGTTCATATTTGGCTGTGCGTGTTTCATTTTTGTTGCGTTTCGCTTGATTGTAAAATATGTGGATGGAGAGGGGGTATGACGTTCATATGTTGTCAATATTCAGTGTTTTATCCTTCATAGTTAATGTTGTAAATCCCACTAGGGATGTCCCGATCCGATATTTGGATCGCATCGGCTGCCGATATTTGCCAAAAATTGCGTATCGGCAAGGCATGGGAAAATGCTGATCCAGATCCAGTTTTTAAAAAAATTCCGGTCCGTGTTTTCCAACGCACCGATTTAAATAGTACATTCCACTTTTCTGCTGCTCCGTAATTTCCGTTCCGCATTTTCCAGCACACCTTCAACACATCTACAGGTCTGTGAATTCTCACGCAGTTGCTTTTAGCTGCTGGCATTACACGACAGGCTCTTCTCACTCTTTCCTGTGTCTCCCTCTCACAGACAGCAAGTGCACCTTCTTACACACGTCACATACTGTCACGTCATACGTCACATACTGTCACGTCATACGTCACATACTGTCACGTCATACGTCACATACTGTCACGTCATACGTCACATACGTATACGTCCTCCCCGAGCAGAGAGGTAGCAGCATGGCTAACGTTAGCTGTGATGCTAGCGCAGCCGTGCGAGCAACGCTCCCTCTAAGGTGCTCGCCTGTGCAATTGCGCAGTGTTTAAGCGTCCTCTGCGCATAGCAAATCTACGCCACGCACAAAATCAAATAAAAAAATAAGCGCATAACAATTTTCGACACACGGACACGACAGAGAAAACAGTTTTCGCCATCATTGTTCAAATATTGTGACGTCTGTCGAGACGCTTATCTCCATTCGGTGCCACACGTCCACACCATCAAAATGCTGAGGCGTATGAAAAAATTAGTGATTTTTTTAGTTGTGATTTCCTTCTCTGCATGAAAGTTTAAAAGTAGCATATATTAATGCAGTATTAAGAAGAATGTTTTAATGTAGACATTCAAGCCTTGAAAGAAAAATTTGAAAATCAAGACTACATTTCCTGCAAATGGGTGCATTTCTACCCTATATTTTAACTTTAGATTTATTCTCATATCAAACTCTTTTGTCTGTCTTTTTGACACTTACATCCGGCGCCCCCCTCCACACCCTGGATTATAAATAATGTAAATAATTTAATGTGATTATCTTGTGTGATGACTGTATTATGATGGTAGTATATATCTGATAGTATATATCTGTATTATGAATCAATTTAAGTGGACCCCGACTTAAACAAGTTGAAAAACTTATTCGGGTGTTACCATTTAGTGGTCAACTGTACGGAATATGTACCGGTACTTCACTGTGCAACCTACTAATAAAAGTCTCAATCAATTAAAACACATAGAATCATCATACTGCTGTGATTATATGCATCAAGTGTTCATTCAAGGCTAAGGCAAAATATTGAGATATATATCGTGTATCGCAATATGGCCTTAAAATATCGCAATATTAAAAAGAGGCCATATCGCCCAGCCTTAGTTCAATGATGCCATTTCTGTTTGTCATGTATAATTTTGTCTATTTTGTGTTTATCCTTGAATAAACTGGTCAGTTTCTTGTTACCAACCATTGTGTATTATTCAAACTCCCCTAATTCAGCTGGCTAGTTGTTATCAAGAGTACTAAAACCCTTTTCAACATGATTCTGACAACTAAGTAGGCTAAATAACTTTAAACTTTAATACATGCTCGGATAGGCCAGTATCGGTCAGTATCGGTATCGGTCAGTATCGGTATCGGATCGGAAATGCAAAAACAATATCGGACATCCCTAAATCCCACATTTATTTTCACGTACATTCTGGGTGGCTCATTCAGGAAAAAAATTTAAAATTCCATTCTGTTTTTTAAAGGGGAACATTATCACCAGACCTATGTAAGCGTCAATATATACCTTGATGTTGCAGAAAAAAGACCATATATTTTTTTAACCGATTTCCGAACTCTAAATGGGTGAATTTTGGCGAATTAAACGCCTTTCTATTATTGGCTCTCGGAGCTCACATCGGGAAGCAATCCGCCATTTTCTAACTTTCGTCGGTGT
Source organism: Nerophis lumbriciformis (assembly GCF_033978685.3). Taxonomy (NCBI): domain Eukaryota; kingdom Metazoa; phylum Chordata; class Actinopteri; order Syngnathiformes; family Syngnathidae; genus Nerophis; species Nerophis lumbriciformis. Next base: position 23,823,383 of record NC_084550.2, read on the forward strand.
GTTGTCGGAGGGTGTAACAACACGAACAGGGACGGATAGAGTTGCACCAGTAGCCCAAAGATGCGAAAGTGGCAAGAAATTGGACGAAATTTGTTCAAAATACGAGGCTGTGGGGAAAGCTTACGAAATGGTCAGTCGTTTGTTCCGCACACTTTACAGACGAAAGCTATGCTACGACAGAGATGGCAAGAATGTTTGGATATCCTGCGACACTCAAAGCTGGACAGATCAGCTTTCAGGAAAAGAGCGCGGATGAGGGTATGTCTACAGAATATATTAATTGATGAAAACTTTATTCATTACTCGCGGTTTTACGTAAATTATTATACATAAACTGTGTTTACCAATAATTTAGCTTAAAAACATTTATTTTTTTCAATCATTCGAGTACATTCGGGTAGTCTTGTGTAATGCAGTATTTTGTGTTTATTTAGGTATGGTTAACCTGAGTGCTGAAATCGTATCAAATGTATTTCATATGCTGTAAACCTAGTTCATAGTTGTTAGTTTCCTTTAATGCCAAACAAACACATACCAATCGTTGGTTAGAAGGCGATCGCCGAATTCGTCCTCGCTTTCTCCCGTGTCGCTGGCTGTCGTGTCGTTTCCGTCGGTTTCGCTTGCATACGGTTCAAACCGATATGGCTCAATAGCTTCAGTTTCTTCTTCAATTTCGTTTTCGCTACCTGCCTCCACACTACAACCATCCGTTTCAATACATGCGTAATCCGTTGAATCGCTTAAGCCGCTGAAATCCGAGTCTGAATCCGAGCTAATGTCGCTATACCTTGCTGTTCTATCCGCCATGTTTGTTTGTGTTGGCATCACTGTGTGACATCACAGGAAAATGGACGGGTGTATATAACGATGGTTAAAATTAGGCACTTTGAAGCTTTTTTTTTTTAGGGATATTGCGTGATGGGTAAAATTTTGAAAAAAACTTCGAAAAATAAAATAAGCCACTGGGAACTGATTTTTAATGGTTTTAACCCTTCTGAAATTGTGATAATGTTCCCCTTTAAGGCAGGCTGCCATAACGTTTTAGCATTCAATCAGACATTACTGTGAGGTTTCGTATTAGTTTTCCTAAATATCTGATGTATTTTTTTAGATCTTTAAGATGGAAACTGTAGCTGCCATTATGATGTGTAGTGGTGTTTCCAAATTACCGCAACTATTGAACTATAAAAAGTATTTCAATGGTTGGAATCTGCGCTTTTGCATGATATATTGTCAATATTCAGTGTTTTATCGTCCATAGTTAATATTGTAAATCCCGCATTCCTTATTTTCATGTACATTCTGGGTGTCTCATTCAGTAAAAATAAGGGAAAATACCATTCTGCTTTTTTGAAGCAGTCTGTCATAACTTTTTTAGCATTCAATCAGACATTATTGTGAGGTTTTATATTAGTGTTCCTAAAAACAGATATACCGACCCCCAGACATATTTTTTTCTTTAAATTTGGCCCCCGAGTCAAAATACTTGCCCAGGCCTGCCCTGGACGCACGTTTTTTATAACTATTAATTAGAGATTATCGGCCGATAAATGCTGTAAAATGCGATATCGGAAATTATCGGTATCGGTTTCAAAAAGTAAAATTAATCAATTTTTAAAACGCTGTTGTACGGAGCGGTACATATCCAGTAAAACACGGATATAAACCCAGTCAGCAGCCCCTCCCCTCTTCCCACACACAACACAGGAGTTGACGACTGCAGCATGAGAGGTTTAGTGGCGACGCTTGATGACCTCATCAAACCGCTGCGAGCGGAGCATAACAACAAGAGTGTGTTGTTGCCGGTGCTGTAGCCGTGGCTAACAAGCGAGCTCGCTCAGTGACTGACTAACGACACCATGTCTATGGTTTGGGATTATTTTAAAGTGTGTCTGTCGGATAAAAAACTGGCAATTTGCAATGACTGCAAAAAGTTGGTTATGCGAGGAGGAACCAAGACGTCTTCCTTTAATACGAGCAATTTGATCACCCACCTCTTCAAGAATCATAAGGAGATAAAAGGAGATACACGATGAATACAAGCGGAAGATGGATGAAAAGCGAACACCGAAAACAGCTTGCAGTGAACAGAGGTGCCCTGTCTCAATGCAGCATTTCAGAAGTTCTGACTGACTGGTAGGCCACTTCAAGCACTCACCACTAGCTTGCAGCACATTTGTGTTACTCATACAAATACGTTAGAGTAGGGCAGATTGAGCCCAGTTTATAATTTCCTGTTATACAGTATGCCAGGCAGTCTTGCACTAAGTGAGGACTATGTTATTGTTTACTTTATTACTCTAGTGTACTCTGGACTGAAGCTGTGTGCCTTCATTGTTTTTGTAGCTGTTGTTTTGAGGCATGTTTAAAAAAAATAAAAAATAATGCACTTTGTGAAAGTCAAAGTATAGTACTTCCCATAGTTGTAGTGGGTATCAGTATTATCTCAGGGAGAGCATGTCCCAAATGCCAAGCTGCTGTTTTGAGGCATGTTAAAAAAAATAATGCACTTTGTGACTTCAATAATAAATATGGCAGTGCCATGTTGGTACCTTTTTCCATAATTTGAGTTAAAGTTGTTCTCTTATTTTGGAAAACCTTGTTTTTGATTGATTGATTGATTGAAACTTGTATTAGTAGATTGCACAGTACAGTACATATTCCGTACAATTGACCACTAAATGGTAACACCCCAATAAGTTTTTCAACTTGTTTAAGTCGGGGTCCACGTTAATCAATTCATGGTAAAGTTACATTGTTTAATGCATCCAGCGGGGCATCACAACAAATTTAGGCATAATAATGTGTTCATTCCACGACTGTATATATCGGTATCGGTTGATATCGGAATCGGTAATTAAGAGTTGGACAATATCGGAATATCGGATATCGGCAAAAAAGCCATTATCGGACACCTCTAATACTAACCTTTAACAGTTAATTTTACTCATTTTCATTAATTACTAGTTTCTATGTAACTGTTTTTATATAGTTTTAATTTCTTTTTTATTCAATAATTTTTTTTTTTTAATGATGTATCTTTTTGTTTTTAATTTTTAAAAAGGACTTTATCTTCACCAGACCAGATTGTCAATGAAATTAGATTGTTTAAAAGGTTTCTTAAAACCAGGTCCAGTCCAGATTATGTCCAGGTCGGACTCAGCAACACACACCTTCATTTATGTACACTCAAAACTAGGGAACACAACAGATTGCATATAATCTATAAACAGAATTACATTTTCAAAATAAGCATTTGAGGACTTCCCATCTCAATACTGTTGATGTATCGGTAGGAGTGAAAATGGCCTTAAAATGAAGATGACAGGAAATGTTCATAGCCAATTTTAATGAACATTTAGATTTAGGATACCCCATGTACAAATATACATAGGGCATTCTTAGTCAACAGCCATACATGTCACACTCAGGGTGGCCGTATAAACAACACCAACACTGTCATAAAAATGTGCCATATTGTGAAACCACACTAAACAATGACAAACACATTCCGGGAGAATATTTGCAACACAACATAAACACAACAGAACAAAAACCCAGAATTCCCTGAAGTAACAACCCTTCCGGGACTCTACACTATTTTATTTGGTACAGGGTGTAATTATAAGTGTGACCAGTAGATGGCAGTCAACAACGCCAACATTTTAAATGTCCCATTGAAAATATAGAACATTAAACACACGGTGCTCAAAAATCTATCAAAATGTTTTAGGAGTAAATATTTTAGTGCCATGTCTAATATAAAGTAGTGTAAAGTTCTTACTTATATCTCGGCATGAAAGCTCTAAAACATAGTGAGTTTACATTATTCACGTTTATGACAACTTTTTTTCCAAAACACAATAAAGAATGTGAGATATAACAGGATAACGCATACATTTATCATTTGTTTTTAAAACGCTTACAAAAAAGTGGGACCACAAAAATTGACTGTGGAACCCCATTTTTATGACTTGATGGGGTCCCTGGGACCCCATTTTGAAGATTCCTAGCGCCGACACTGACTTCTATAATACTGGTACTCAAATTGGTATAGCTCGGTTGGTAGAGTGGCCATGCCAGCAACTTGAGGGTTCCAGGTTCGATCCCCACTTCCGCCATCCTAGTCACTGCCGTTGTGTCCTTGGGCAAGACACTTTACCCACCTGCTCCCAGTGCCACCCACACTGCTTTAAATGTAACTTAGATATTGGGTTTCACTATGTAAAAGCGCTTTGAGTCACGAGAGAAAAAGCGCTATCTAAATATAATTCACTTCACTTCACGCTTCCACACACCTGGGACGGCTGTCCGTCATGGGCGACGCCCAGGCGGAGAAGCGATACCGGGGAACTTTATTTAGCAGGTAATTCTACTCCTAAAATGTTGGTCGCTGTACTTTCAAGAAACATTGTTGGAATGTTGAAAATGTGAGCAGAAAATGTTTCCTCTTGTTAATTAAACCTAAAATGTTGGTTGAACTTTATATAAATAGGATGCGAAGACATCCATCCATCCATTTTCCTCCGCCTATCCGAGGTCGGGTCGCGGGGGCAGCAGCCTAAGCAGAGAAGCCCAGACTTCCCTCTCCCCGACCACTTCGTCCATACATTGGCCATTAATTGTTTATATCCATAATTCATTTATACATAAATCCCTTACAAGAAATAACAGGAATATAGGACACTTCACCTGCAGTGTCCAGTATTTATTTAATAGTCACACAGCTTGTTTTGTTTTTTTATTAAAAATTACTGAATCGATTTCAACTCACTGATCGGCAATCACAAATATAGAATCGTTAAAATTAATTATCAAACCCTTAATAAACTGTAGTAACCAGACCGAAAATCTTAACAACTAGTCGATTTTGAAATCGGCTTATAGATTTAGCTTGAGCTTTTTTTATTTAACGCCTTATATCAGTGTTAAAATGAAGGCAACACATGATGTGTCTATATTAGCCTACTATCAAAAATTACTTTAAAAGCCTTATATAAGTGTTATAATGAAGCCAACACATGTGTCTGTATTAGCTATATTACCCTACTATCAAAATGACTTTAAACGTCTTATATACCGGTAAGTGTTATAATGAAGACAACACATGGTGTAAGTGTCTATATTAGCCTACTATCAAAATGACTTTAAAAGCCTTATACAAGTGTTATAATGAAGACAACACATGTGTCTATATTAGCCTACTATCAAAATGACTTTAAAAGTCTTATACAAGTGTTATAATGGAGGCAACACATGGTGTAAAAGTGTCTATATTAGCGATATTAGCCTACTATCAAAATGACTTTAAAAGTCTTATAAGTGTTATAATGAAGGCAACACATGATGTAAGTGTCTATATTAGCTATATTAGCCTACTATCAAAATGACTTTTAAAGCCTCATATAAGTGTTATAATGAAGACAACACATGTGTCTATATTAGCCTACTATCAAAATGACTTTAAAAGCCTTATACAGTGTTAAAATGAAGGCAACACATGATGTAAGTGTCTATATTAGCCTACTATCAAAAATTATTTTAAAAGCCTTATATAAGTGTTTAATGAAGCCAACACATGTCTGTATTAGCTATATTAGCCTACTATCAAAATGACTTTAAACGTCTTATATAAGTGTTATAATGAAGACAACACATGGTGTAAGTGTCTATATTAGCCTACTATCAAAATGACTTTAAAAGCCTTATACAAGTGTTATAATGAAGACAACACATGATGTGTCTATATTAGCCTACTATCAAAATGACTTTAAAAGTCTTATACAAGTGTTATAATGGAGGCAACACATGATGTAAAAGTGTCTATATTAGCGATATTAGCCTACTATCAAAATGACTTTAAAAGTCTTAAGTGTTATAATGAAGGCAACACATTATGTAAGTGTCTATATTAGCTATATTAGCCTACTATCAAAATGACTTTTAAAGCCTCATATAAGTGTTATAATGAAGACAACACACGATGTGTCTATATTAGCCTACTATCAAAATGACTTTAAAAGCCTTATATAGTGTTAAAATGAAGGCAACACATGATGTAAGGGTCTATATTAGCTATACTAGCCTACTATAATAATGACTGCTGATGCAAATCTTTGTTGACAGAAATGTTGAAATGTAATATTTATTCTACACATTTGAGGTGGCGACTTGTCCAGGGTGTACCCCGCCTACCGCCCGATTGTAGCTGAGATAGGCTCCAGCGCCCCCCGCGACCCCAAAGGGAATAAGCGGTAGAAAATGGATGGATGGATGGATTTTTACAACATTGGAAAACATTACTAAAACGGAGGCTTTTTTCAGAGGGTGTGATAACTCCTGGAAATTACCGGCTTAGAATGGCCAAAGGTAAAAGTGTGTGTTCAAGTTGAAGGAAACGGAAACTACAAATAAAATGACCTCAAATAAACCTAAAATACGAGGCATAAATAGCATGTTAGCATCGATTAGCTTGCAGTCATGCAGTGACCAAATATGCCTGATTAGCATTCCACACAAGTCAATAACATCAACAAAGCTCACCTTTGTGGATTCACGCACAGTATAAAATGTTTGATGGACAAAATGAAACAAAGAAGGAGTGGCATAAAACACGTCTTTCTGTGGCAGCGTCAAGGAAAGTTGAACATGTAAACAAACGACGGTGCGTTCAAGGACTTCCGAAATTAGGACAAAATGGCGCGCGCTAAATCCCATCAGTGAAACATGTTTAATGTAAACAGTGGGATTTCTAACAATTAGGAAGGATTATGTCATGTTTGACCTACAGAAAATATATTAAAACAAAAAATATATATTTTTCCTCATCTTTTTCCATTTTCATACATTTTCGAAAAAGCTCCAGGGAGCCACTAGGGCGGCGCTAAAGACCCCCGGCTTAGATCGAGTCAAATATGTCTCGGTGTACGGTTGCTATATTCATTTGTTCATTTTGGAGTAGAGACTCGAATTAGCACCCTAAAGTACCAAATTGTAATGACATGCTTCACACGACATAAAGCGGCCTACCTTCTAAAAAGGTAAAACTTGGGTCTCACCTTAACGCCTCCTTGCTGGTTCGGCTGCTGCTGCACCTGCAGCTGGATGGTGAGGACTTTGGGCTGCCCTCCTGCCTGGCCCGCAGCCCGGGCCTGGGTCAAGGCAGCAAGCTGGCTTCCCTGGAGCACCAGTTTGCCCCCGGGGAGCTGACCCAGGACCAATCGAGTCGGGGCCTGGGCCTGTTGCTGACCTCCTTGGGCTGTTTGTTGAACCTGCGTGACCTGGGGCTGGGCGGAAACCGTTTGGCCCGCTTGTGTCGCGGCGGCAGCCTGCGAGGGCTGCTGGAGGACCAGAGTGATGCGCTTTGCTTCGCTCCCCTTGAGACACAAATAATAAGAATTAGTCTCATATAAATAGGATTGGAAATAAAGACATACAGCCCTGGTCAAAAGTTTACGTACACTTGTAAAGAACATAATGTCATGGCTGTCTTGAGTTTCCAATCATTTCTACAATTCTTATTTTTTTGTGATTGGAGCACATACTTGTTGGTCACAAAAAACATTCATGAAGTTTGCTTCTTTTATGAATTTATTATGGGTCTACTGCCAAAAGTAAACATACAGCAATGTTAATATTTGCTTACCGGTACATGTCCCTTGGCAAGTTTCACTGCAATAAGGCGCTTTTGGTAGCCATCCACAAGCTTCTGCTTGAATTTTTGACCACTCCTCTTGGCAAAATTGGTGCAGTTCAGCAAAATTTGACATCATATGGACAAAGATAAGACCTTCTGGAGGAAAGTTCTGTGGTCAGATGAAACCAAAATGGAGCTGTTTGGCCACAATACCCAGCAATATGTTTGGAGGAGGAAAGGTGAGGCCTTTAATCCCAGGAACACCATGCCTACCGTCAAGCATGGTGGTGGTAGTATTATGCTCTGGGCCTGTTTTGCTACCAAATGGAACTGGTGCTTTACAGAGAGTAAATGGGACATTGAAAAAGGAGGATTACCTACAAATTCTTCAGGACAAGCTAAAATCATCAGGCCGGAGGTTGGGTCTTGGGCGCAGTTGGGTGTTTCAACAGGACTAGGGATGTCCCGATCCAGGTTTTTGCACTTCCGATCCGATATTGTTTTTGCACTTCCGATCCGATACCAATACTGACCGATACCGATACTGACCGATACTGGCCTATACGAGCATGTATTAAAGTTTAAAGTTATTTAGCCTACTTAGTTGTCAGAATCATGTTGAAAAGGGTTTTAGTACTCTTGATAACAACTAGCCAGCTGAATTAGGGGAGTTTGAATAATACACAATGGTTGGTAACAAGAAACTGACCTGTTTATTCAAGGATAAACACAAAATAGACAAAATTATACATGACAAACAGAAATGGCATCATTGAAACTAGGGCTGGGCAATATGGCCTTTTTTAAATATTGTGATATTTTAAGGCCATATTGCGATACACGACATATATCTCGATATTTTGCCTTAGCCTTGAATGAACACTTGATGCATATAATCACAGCAGTATGATGATTCTATGTGTCTACATTAAAACATTCTTCTTCATACTGCATTAATATATGCCACTTTTAAACTTTCATGCAGAGAGGGAAATCACAACTAAAAAAAAATCACTATTTTTTTCATACGGTGTTGATGTGGAAATGTTTGCCTCGGCATTTTGATGGTGTGGACGTGTGGCACCCGAATGGAGATAAGTGTCTCGACAGACGTTACAATATTTGAACAATGATGACGAAAACTGTTTTCTCTGTCGTGTCTGTGTGTCGAAAATTGTTATGCGCTTATTTTTTAATTTGATTTTGTGCGTGGCATAGATTTGCCGTGCGCAGAGGACGCTTGAGCAGGCGCGCACCTTAGCGGCTGCGCTAGCATCACAGCTAACGTTAGCCATGCCGCTACCTCGCTCTCTGCTGGGAGAGGACGTATACGTATGTGACGTATGACGTGACAGTATGTGACGTGTGTAAGAAGGTGCGCTCGCTGTCTGTAAGAGGGAGACACAGGAAAGAGTGAGAAGAGCCTGTCGTGTAATGCCAGCAGCTAAAAGCAACTGCGTGAGAATCCACAGACCTGTGGATGTGTTGAAGGTGTGCTGGAAAATGCGGAACGGAAATTAAGGAGCAGCAGAAAAGTGGAATGTATTATTTAAATCGGTGCGTTGGAAAACACGGACCGGAGTTTTTTTTAAACTGGATCTGGATCGGCATTTTCCCATGCCTTGCCGATACGCATTTTTTTGCAAATATCGGCGGCCGATCCGATCCAAATATCGGATCGGGACATCCCTAAACAGGACAATGACCCCAAACACACGTCAAAAGTGGTAAAGGAATGGCTAAATCAGGCTAGAATGAAGGTTTTAGAATGGCCTTCCCAAAGTCCTGACTTAAACATGTAGACAATGCTGAAAAAACAAGTCCATGTCAGAAAAGCAACACATTTAGCTGAACTGCACCAATTTTGTCAAGAGGAGTGGTCAAAAATTCAAGCAGAAGCTTGTGGATGGCTACCAAAAGCGCCTTATTGCAGTGAAACTTGCCAAGGGACATGTAAGCAAATATTAACATTGCTGTATGTATACTTTTGACCAAGTCACATTTTCAGTAAATTCATAAAAGAAGCAAACTTCATGAATGTTTTTTTGTAACCAACAAGTATGTGCTCCACTCACTCTATCACAACAAAATAAGAGTTGTAGAAATGATTGGAAACTCAAGACAGCCATGACATGATGTTCTTTACAAGTCTATGTACACTTTTGACCACAACTGTATATACAAGGCTACGTTCACACTGTAGAGTAGGGTGTTCAATTCAGATTTTTTGGGTCATATCCGATCTTTTTATGTAATCGTTGGCCTTACAAAAAATGCGATGTCTAATGTGAATGCAAGGTGACCCGCGTGCAGACATGACGTCACACGTGCTGCAGTGTTTACGGAAGTAAACGTGGCTCCGATTCTAATAGTGTTCAGTCCTGGCGCATTTATGGGGATTTTCAAGGATTTTGTGCAACATTTTTTAAACCGAATTATTGCACGTAGAAGATTAAAAAAGAAGAGGGCAAGCATTTTATCGGACATGCTTTGAAGAGCATGTGGGAAGGCAGTCGGAGTCAGAAGTGGTGGAACATTGACGTGAGTTCCTAAAAAATGGGACTTTTCTGCTCGTTTATCAGCTATTTATTTTGTAACTGTCTATTTTGGTGAATAGTCATGACGCTTTTTTTTTTTTAGACGCGACTGGAGCGTTCAGACTGCAGTTGTATTAAATACATATCGGATTTATATCCAAATACAAAAGAGACCTGGGTCGGATTTCACATTGGCATAAAAAAATAATCAGATACAGGTCACATATGGGCAAAGAAGTGTTGTCCCGATACCAATATTTTGGTAGCGGTACTAAAATTATTTCCATACTTTTCGGTACTTTTCGAAATAAAGGGGACCACAAAAAATGGCATTATTGGCTTTATTTGAACAAAAAGTCTTAGGGTACATTAAACATATGTTTATTATTGCAAGTTTGTCCTTACATAAAATAGTGAACATACAAGACAACTTGTCTTTTAGAAGTAAACAAACAAAGGCTCCTAATTAGTCTGCTGACATAATTAAGGACAAGTGGTAGAAAATGAATTATTAATCCAATTGTTCATTTACTGTTAATATCTGCTTACTTTCTCTTTTAACATGTTCTATCTACACTTCTTTTAAAATGTAATAATCACTTATTCTTCTCTTCTTTGATACTTTACATTAGTTTTGGAAGATACCACAAATTTAGGTATCAATCCGATACCAAGTAGTTACAGGATCATACATTGGTCATATTCAAAGTCCTCATGTGTCCAGGGATGTATTTACTCAGTTTATAAAAATAATATACATTTAAAAAAAACTAAAGAAGATGTTGTGATGCCAAAAAATATCGACGTAATGATAGTAGTATCGACTAGACACGCTCTTGTACTTGGTATCATTACAGTGGATGTCAGGCGTAGATCCACCAATGGCGTTTGTTTACATTTTGACGCCGGTGAGCTACGGTGTGTCGTGAAGCATGTTTAGCTATTCCTCGTCCTGCAGTGATAATGATACTTGTAAGAAACTTACTTTATTTGTCGCCATGGAGGCGAGGATTTGTGATTTAGAAGTAGCTGAAACACTGCAGACAGCGGCTGGACTTAAGCTGCTAGCCAGCTAGCCATGTCTTAACCTCTTAAGGCCCAAGCTGTTTGTTTACATGCTTTTTTTTTTATTTCTCTTTGCTATTTGGGCTTATTGGACCCTAATTAGAATAAAAACTAAGAATCATCTTTTGATATAATGTACTTAGTCCATAAGTACACAAACGTGTACTTCATGTTTGGTGACATGCTAATTCTTATTTTTACACTTTTTTTCCCCAAATTCCATTGTATGTTATACTCTTCTGATACCACCAGATGGCAGTATAAGTGTCCACATAAGTGGCCATAAGACCCCAATTCAGTAGTGTACACAACTTTGGAAATAAGAGCTAAAAGGTGCTGTCCACGCATGTGGCCACTAAGCCTTAAAGCACCTCTTCCTGAGGGCGTTTCAGTGTTATAACTTCACCTTTATCTTTACTTATTACGTTCTCCCTTTTCTGTCTACACACTGTGTCTGCTTGTGCGCTGCCGAACATGCTCCTCTGCTCGTAAACCAGCAATGACACGACGGGGGGTTTTTCAGAGGCGGTACAGTACTGAATATACTTCATTAGTATCGCGGTACTATACTAATACCGGTATACCGTACAACCCTAGGGCAAAGAAATGGAAATGGACCTGCAGTGTGAACTTACCGGTGTCTGGGCCTGCATGGCTGGCTGCAGCTGCACCTGATTCGGCGCTTGGACTTGGATATGAGCCGGCTGGCTCTGGACTTGTGTTTGTGGCGAAATCTGCACCTGGACCTGCTGGCCTTGGGTCTGCTGCATTTGCTGGGGCATGGAGGTGAGCAGCAGCTGCTTCACGGGCCCGTTGGCCGACTGCAGCAGCCTCTGCACGCCCGCCGCCCCGACTTTGACCTGGGTTTGCCCCGCACCCGCTTGGTTCAAGACCGCCCCTCCTTGTAATATGGACATGCCCGGTTTGAGGGGCGAGCCGGACAGCAGACGGATAACCTTGCCGCCCGCCGGCCCGGTGGCTCCCGATACAGTCTGCAGGACCTGGGCTTGTCCTTGTGGACCCTTGAGAATGACGATTTTACCACCGGCTTGCTGAGTGATGGCCGCCAACTGCTGGGGGGTGAGCTGCTGAGCCAACTGTGCGAGCTGCTGCGTGGCAGCGCTGGTGGTGATGGAAGGGCTGGAGACGGTCAGCGGTGAGTTCAGCAGGACCGCGGTACTAGTAGCCACGCTGGTGTTGCATGCAATAGGGACAGTGACCTGGGCTTGAACTTGAGGTACGGTATCAACAGCAGCGGGGGCTTGGGTGACAGTCGGAATTGTGGCTAAAGAAACCGTGTGAGCCGCTACCACCGGCTGCGGCGCGGGGACCGAAACGGGGGCGAGTTCGGGTACGGCGGGAGCCGCTATAGGTACGCCGAGGCCGGCGTTGACCGTGAGCTCGGGCTCCGGTGCGTCTATCTGACCCAGCGCCAGTTTAAGAGCCTCCTCCACAGGGTCCGAGGAACCCTGAGAATAGGAATCATCCGGGAGGGCATCCAGGTTGAACAAGGGCGTGTCCTCAAAGAGGTCCATAATTGGGTCCGCCATCTTGCCCCCTCCACACGGGGAGATGGGCGCAATGTTAGCGACGCTCCGAGATAAAAAACAACTTCCGGTTCTTCAAAATATCAGAGAAAAAAGCTGGAGATGGGAGAGAGAAAAAAACAGACAAAATCAGATTATCGCATCACTCAATAACAAAAACCTTTAAATAAAGTATCATACTGAAAGTGGATTTCTAAATATTAAGGCTACCAAATGCAGGGTTTCCCGCAGCGCTTTCTAGAAACATAAGCGGCAGCTCAGCTCGCTCGCAGTCCTTGAAGGCTAATGAGCTTTTAGCGTAACGTTAGCTCACTGTGCGGTGTGGCATTATTGACCTACAGTTAACAACTAAGTTATTTCACTTTACCCTTTTCTGTGTTGATTGAACTGTGTTGAAGCCGCAAAAAAGGACATTATGTTAAATGAAGAGTTTCCTGAAGCCGTCTCTGACAGTTGATATAATAATGTAACTGCATCATAAAGCCTACATGAACTCCATGAAGGTCAGGGATGAATAGTCTCTCCTATTGCTATTTTACTATTTTTTTCAGCTATAGTTACTTTAGTCATTAGTAATGTAGCAGCCTAGTTTTTAATGGCAGGGTCCCTGCTATCACATGTTGATAAAAATATAACATTTACATAATAAAAATCAACTACAGGCTTCCCAAACGCTGTAATAAATTAAGCATGATGAGTTGAGCATATGTCAGCATATGTCAAACGCTTATTGCAAACGCTTACTTACAGTAAGTCATTATTTTGACTTAGTAAGTCATTATATTGACTTAGTAAATTAGTAAGTCAAAATATTGACTTACTAAGTCATAATAATGACATACTTAGTATCTCAAGTAACTAGGACTGTTTTGTGTATTGTTTTTACTTGAGGAAAAAAATATCGAGATATATATATCGGCATTCAGCATATGGAGCGGAAAACATCCAAAAATTGTAGGCTTCCTCACGCGACGAAGTCGGCCTACGTCACCACAGTTTGTAGTCTATTGACCCCCAGGGTGTGGTGGCAGCGATGAGATGGAGATGTGATGGCGACAGGCTGAGTTACGCTGTTCCTTACACCCACTATTTGTCCACAAATGTAATGTTATCTAAAGATTTTTCAGGCTTTTGGAAGAAAATGTATCCAGCGAGCACACGAGTCGGAGTCTCCTCACTCATTTTTGTAGTAACATATTCATTGTAGGGCTGGGCGATACATGGAATATACTCGATACATCGCGGGTTTGTCTCTGTGCGATATAGAAAATGACTATATCGTTGACATTGGAGTATATGTTCTCACGCAGTTGCTTTTAGCTGCGGGCATTAC
>NC_084550.2:23842500-23902500 GCF_033978685.3 Nerophis lumbriciformis
ACCTGTTTATTCAAGGATAAACACAAAATAGACAAAATTATACATGACAAACAGAAATGGCATCATTGAAACTAGGGCTGGGCGATATGGCCTTTTTTTAATATTGCGATATTTTAAGGCCATATTGCGATACACGATATATATCTGGATATTTTGCCTTAGCCTTGAATGAACACTTGATGCATATAATCACAGCAGTATGATGATTCTATGTGTTTTGATTGATTGATTGAGACTTTTATTAGTAGGTTGCACAGTACAGTACATATTCCGTACAATTGACCACTAAATGGTAACACCCCAATAAGTTTTTCAACTTGTTTAAGTCGGGGTCCACTTAAATTGATTCATGATACAGATATATACTATCAGATATATACTATCATCATAATACAGTCATCACACAAGATAATCACATTGAATTATTTACATTATTTATAATCCAGGGTGTGGAGGGGGGCGCCGGATGTAAGTGTCAAAAAGACAGCCAAAAGAGTTTGATATGAGAATAAATCTAAAGTTAAAATATAGGGTAGAAATGCACCCATTTGCAGGAAATGTAGTTTTGATTTTCAAAATTTTCTTTCAAGGCTTGCATGTCTACATTAAAACATTTTTCTTCATACTGCATTAATATATGCTACTTTTAAACTTTCATGCAGAGAAGGAAATCACAACTAAAAAAATCAGTAATTTTTTCATATGGTGTTGATGTGGAAATGTTTGCCTCTGCATTTTGATGGTGTGGACGTGTGGCACCGAATGGAGATAAGCGTCTCGACAGACGTCACAATATTTGAACAATGATGACGAAAACTGTTTTCTCTGTCGTGTCCGTGTGTCGAAAATTGTTATGCGCTTATTTTTTTATTTGATGTTGTGCGTGGCATAGATTTGCCGTGCGCAGAGGACGTTTGAGCAGTGCGTAGAGGGAACGTTGGTCACACGGCTGCGCTAGCATCACAGCTAACGTTAGCCATGCTGCTACCTCTCTGCTCGGGGAGGACGTATACGTATGTGACGTATGACGTGACAGTATGTGACGTGACAGTATGTGATGTGTGTAAGAAGGTGCACTTGCTGTCTGTGAGAGGGAGACACAGGAAAGAGTGGGAAGAGCCTGTCGTGTAATGCCAGCAGCTAAAAGCAACTGCGTGAGAATCCACAGACCTGTGGATGTGTTGAAGGTGTGCTGGAAAATGCGGAACGGAAATTAAGGCGCAGCAGAAAAGTGGAATGTATCATTTTAATCGGTGCGTTAGAAAACACGGACCGGAGTTTTGTTTTTTAAACTGGATCTGGATCGGCATTTTCCCATGCCTTGCCGATACGCATTTTTTGGCAAATATCGGCGGCCGATCCGATCCAAATATCGGATCGGGACATCCCTAGTTTGAAGTAATAAACATATGAGCATTATGTTTGTAATCAATTAGTGTGTTAATCTTAAACATTCCTTCAACAATATAACATCCATCCATGAATGTGGATGCATATGCAAAAGTGCAATATATTTATCCATCCATCCATCCATCCATCTTCTTCCGCTTATCCGAGGTCGGGTCGCGGGGGCAGCAGCCTAAGCAGGGAAGCCCAGACTTTCCTCTCCCCAGCCACTTCGTCCAGCTCCTCCCGGGGGATCCCGAGGCGTTCCCAGGCCAGCTGGGAGACATAGTCTTCCCAACGTGTCCTGGGTCTTCCCCGTGGCCTCCTACCGGTTGGACGTGCCCTAAACACCTCCCGAGGGAGGCGTTCAGGTGGCATCCTGACAAGATGCAATATATTTATCCGTACAGTAATCTATTTATTTTTATCTGCACCTTATTGCTCTTTTATCCTGCACTACAACGAGCTAATGCAACGAAATTTCGTTCTTATCTGTACTGTAAAGTTCACATTTGAATGAGAATAAAAAGGAAGTCTAAGTCTGACTTGATTTTACATACTGTGGCATTTTTACAAGTCTATTTTTAACATGTACCGTGATAGTATTGTACCGTGGTCTTAATACGGTGATAGTATCGTACCGTGACATTTCCATATCGTTACATTCCTGCTACATATACAACAAAAGTCTCTATATTTGCTTTTGATTGTTCAAAGGACGCATTTTCTTCTTTACACCGAATTGTTTTTTCGGTGTGGTTGTTTACAGACAAGGAGACGCTGCTCCGTTGTTGATTGAAGTAAAGTCTGAATGTCATTAAAACAGTTAGCTCCATCTTTTGACACTTCTTCCACTCCCGTCCTTGCACGCTACACTGCTACAACAAAGATGGTCGGGGGAAAGACGCTGTCGAAGGTGACCCACGTAAATAAGACCCACCCACAAAACGGCGCATCCTGAAGCGACTTGAAGATGGTCTATAAAACATCATCTACGCAACATTTTGACCAAAGAACCACCATTACATGTTATGTAGACCACAAGGAAGTCTTTTACATTTATAAAAAAATAATAATAATATGACTCTATATTCCGGTGCACCTAATATATGAAAAAAGATAAAAAATAGACCATTCATGGGCAGTGCCCTATGGTCCGGAAAATACGGTACACTTGCCGGGTCAAACTATTAATTATTTATTATCGGTCAACTTCAAAGTCATGCACTTTCCGGTACAGTTTCTTCAATTTTGAGTCGCCGAAAGTCTTATCGATGACAAATACTGCATTTGTTTTTTTTGTTGTTGTTTTTTTAACGATTTAAGTAACGTTTATGACAAACCTTTTTTCAAAACACAATATAGAATGTGAAATATAACAGGATAATGCATACCGTATTTTCCACACTATTAGCCGCACCTAAAAACCACAAATTTTCTCAAAAGCTGACAGTGCGGCTTATAACCCGGTGCGCTTTATATATGGATTAATATTAAGATTCATTTTCATAAAGTTTAGGTCTCGCAACTACGGTAAACAGCCGCCATCTTTTTTCCCCGTAGAAGAGGAAGCGCTTCTTCTTCTACGGTAAGCAACCGCCCCCATAGAAGAGGAAGCGCTTCTTCTTCTACTGTAAGCAACCACCCGCCCCCATAGAAGAAGAAGCGCGCGGATATTACGTTTCATTTCCTTTGTGTGTTCCATGTTGATATACGACTCCATGCGCGCCCACATCACAGATGGTGTCAAAAAACAAGTGAAGCACACAAATACAACACTCGCCGTCATTCCGGGTGGATTAACCAAAGAACTCCAACCGCTCGATATTGGTGTCAACAGGGCATTTAAAGCACGACTGCGAACGGCGTGGGAACAATGGATGACCGAAGGCGAACACACCTTCACTAAGACAGGGAGACAGCGCCGGACGACATACGCCAACATCTGCCAGTGGATCGTAAATGCCTGGGCGGATATTTCGGTCACAACTGTGGTCCGAGCTTTCCGGAAGGCAATGACTTCGACGAGACGGAGCCGGCCATTTTGGATCCCGTATTCGCCCAACTTTTTAATTCGGACACCGAAGGAGAAGAATTCGAGGGATTTATGAATGAAGAATAACTTCAGAAAGTGAGCGTTATGTTTATTTTGTGTGTTGTGACATTAACGTTCGAGCAACATTAAGTTATTGATGTTATTGCTCTGCACTATTTTGAATTTTACTATGTTTGTGATTGCACATTTGCACATTACCATACATTTTGGGAGTGAACAGAGTTGTTAGAACGCTGGTTTTTAATATATTATTAAAGTTTGACTGACCTATCTGACTGTTTTTTTGACATTCCCTTTAGCGCAGTTAGATGCGGCTTATAACACGGGGCGGCTTATAGGTGGACAAAGTTTTGAAATATGCCGTTCATTGAAGGCGCGGCTTATAACCCAGGGCGGCTTATGGTGCGGAAAATACGGTACATTTATCATTTGTTTTCAAAACGCTTACATAAAAGTGGAACCCCCATTTTTATGACTTGATGGGGTCCCTGAGACCCAATTTTGAAGATTCCTTGCACCGACACTGAGAAAATTCCCGCAGTAATTTTGATGGGCCTGCTACCTGTGCCCAGGACTTCTGGCCGTACTTATTAGATGGTGCCGAGTGAATCCGTGAGTTTGAGGTGTAAACTGTACAAAATGAATTACAGAGCTAGTCTAAAACTTTAGCATGCGCACATTAAAAATGCTAACACTTAGCAAATGTGCTAACGGTGGCATTCTAACAAATAGCATGTCTCTAAGGCTGCAGCTAACGATTATTTTTCTATCGATTAATCTATAGATTATTTTTTTCGATTAATCGGTTAATCTATAGATTATTTTTTTCGATTAATCCATAGATTATTTTTCCTTTTACCGATTATTTTTTTATTTAAAACGAAGATGAAAAAATAAATGTAGGCCAGTTTTTTCAAAAGGCATGGCTTTTATTTACAAAAAAAAAAGGATGGCCACTCAGTCAACATTGACAACAACATGACAAAATATTCTGTAACAATGTAAACATTTAAAACTTTTAACATTTAACAAAATTAAAAGTAGCTTATTTGCTTTTTAATGTGCAAATATAAAAGTAAACATCCAGTGCAAATCTTAATATTCTGCAATAGTATAAGCATTTCAAAAGTAAAAGTATTGCTTATTTTGCTTTAAAATTTGCAAAAATAAAGATAAAGATCCAATACAAAAAAGTGCAAAACGGAAATATTCTGTAACAGTGTAAACATTTCAACAAAAGTAAAAGTATTGCTTATTTGCTAAAATGTGCAAAAATAAAGATAAACATCCAATACAAAAAAGTGTAAAACGAAATATTCTGTAACAACAGTGTAAACATTTCAACAAAAGTAAAAGTACCGTATTTTCCGCACCATTAGCCGCACCTAAAAACCACAAATTTACTCAAAAGCTGACAGTGCGGCTTTTAACCCGGTGCGCTTTATATATGGATAAATATTAAGATTCATTTTCATAAAGTTTCGATCTCGCAACTTAGGTAAACAGCCGCCATCTTTTTTCCCGGTAGAACAGGAAGCGCTTCTTCTTCTACGCAAGCAACCGCCAAGGTAAGCACCCGCCCCCATAGAACAGGAAGCGCTTCTTCTTCTACTGTAAGCAACCACCCACCCGCCCCCGGAAGAAGAAGAAAAAACGCGCGGATATCACCGTACGTTTCATTTCCTGTTTACATCTGTAAAGACCACAAAATGGCTCCTACTAAGCGACAAGGATCCGGTTCATGAAAAGACGCAATCTCTCCATCCGCACACGGATTACTACCGTATTTCACAGCAACTGATATTCCTGTGAACCGCACTGTGGAACGGGAGCACGTACGGTGAATATTCGCACCACAGGGAATGAGAAGTCATCCTTCACTGTGGTTCTAGCTTGCCATGCTAACTTCCACCCATGGTGATATTCAAAAGGAAGACCTTGCCAAAAGAGACCTTTCCAGCCGGCGTCATCATAAAAGCTAACTCGAAGGGATGGATGAAGAAAAGATGAGCGAGTGGTTAAGGTAAGTTTAAGTTTACGCGAAGAGGCCGGGTGGCTTTTTTCACGCAGCTCTGTCCATGTTGATATACGTATGTTTGTGATTGCACATTTGCGTACATTTTGGGAGTGAACAGAGTTGTTAGAACGCTGGTTTTTAATATATTATTAAAGTTTGACTGACCTATCTGACTGTTTTTTTGACATTCCTTTAGCGCAGTTAGATGCGGCTTACAACACGGGGCGGCTTATTGGTGGACAAAGTTTTGAAATATGCCGTTCATTGAAGGCGCGGCTTTTAACCCAGGGCGCCTTATGGTGCGGAAAATACGGTATTGCTTATTTTCCTTAATAACACAACAATGATAGTATGATTAAAGTGAAAGTTAATTGTTCGTTTGTACATAGTATATGTAACTGTTAATGTTGTAAAAGGTATTTGCACAACTAGTTAACGTTAGCGTTAAAGAGGAGCGCGTCTTTGTAAACACTGAACAGGCACGCCAAACGCGCCTCTCAGAGCGAAACAGTGTTTTAGTTTATGAATTTACAACGCAGATACAAATGACACATTCATGTTTTTGTGTAATGATGACAACGTATACTCACGCGGACGATTGACTAGTTGATGGTGATGGCAAGAACGCTGTCGGGTGTTTTCTTTTCAAATGTTCGTTTATAGCCGTTGTGCATACAACAACATTATTAGCAGAGGTGGGTAGAGTAGCCAGAAATTGTACTCAAGTAAGAGTACTGTTACTTTAGAGATTTATTACTCAAGTAAAAGTAAGGAGTAGTCACCCAAATATTTACTTGAGTAAAAGTAAAAAGTATGTTGTGAAAAAACTACTCAAGTACTGAGTAACTGATGAGTAACATACACACACATATCATATATGTATATATATATATATATACACACACACACATACACACACACACACACACACACACACACACACACACACACACACACACACACACACACACGTATATATATATATATATATATGTATATATATATATATATACACACACATATATATATATATATATATATACATATATATATATATATATATATATACACACACACATATATATATATATATATACATATATATACATACATTGATATATACAGTATATAATTTATATTTATTTATTTTGACGTTTTTGTTTACATGTTAAAGGTGTTTTAATGAATATACATGCATGTTTAACACATATAGATTCCTTTCTTTCATGAAGACAAGAATATAAGTTGGTGTATTACCTGATTCTGATGACTTGCATTGATTGTAAACAGACAGTATTGCTTATAACGTCCACGTTTTCAAATGGAGGAGAAAAAAAGTTCCTCATTTCTGTCTAATACCACATGAGAGTGGTTGGTTTTTGGCATCTTATTTGTCCATCTTCCATATTCGTTTTTATACACTTTACAATAAATAAATAGGCGGCAAACTCCGTAGCTTGCTAGCTTGTTTGCGCTGGCTTTCGCAGACTCTTATTTTGAAAGCGCGGCGCGATGGAGCGGCACCTTTATTGTGAAGACAGGAACTGTGCAGTCAGTCTTTAGGCTTTTGACGGGATGTACGATTGAAATAAAAAATAGTCTTTTTTCCTTCACACTTTTGATTGATTGATTGAAACTTTTATTAGTAGATTGCACAGTACAGTACATATTCCATACAATTGACCACTAAATGGCAACACCCCAATACGTTTTTCAACTCAGGTCATGTGACCGCCTGGCTCTGTTTGATTGGTCCAACGTCACCAGTGACTGCATCTGATTGGTGGAACGGAGTGAAACGTCACCAGTAAGGCAGGCACTTTGAAGGTCTGTCTGACAGACCAAAACAAACAAAGTGTGCATTAACAGATCGATAAAAATTAGTAGCGAGTAGCGAGCTGAATGTAGATAAAAGTAGCGTTTCTTCTTAGGCCGTTTATTGAAATACTCCCACACTTTTGACGACTTTTGGCGTGCTTTTTTCCCCCTCGCTCGCACCGCTCGCATCGTCTGCTTTGCGCTCCGCCATGACGGTAGTGTGACGTAAATATGCGACGCGTCGAAGCACAATAACGGCGTCGACGTATTTACGTAACCGATGACGTCGACTACGTCGACGCGTCGTTTCAGCCCTACATGTCTCACACATCAATTAACACGGCTGTAAGGTGTATTGTTATCAATTACAGTGTGCTAATAATTCATTTGACATGCAATAGCATTTTTACAGGTCTATTTTTAACATATATCGTACCGTGACATTTTCATATCGTTACATTCCTAATACATATACAACAAAAGTCTCTAAATTTGCTTTTAATTGTTTAGGGACACATTTGTATTCTTTACAGCGAATTGAGGCACCAAAACTAACACGATTTATCTGAAAGTAGACACATTTAAGAACAGTAATAAGCTTGGGGGGAAAATTAACCTTTTGTTGACACCGATTAACTTAGAGCCAAATTGTGGTCACGTTTAAAAGGCAAAACTGAGATGAGAAAAACAAGATCTTACAACGTAGTTAACCTGCTGCACCAATTTAAAACCATTGTCGAACTTAAAACCAAGATTTGTGACTGTTGCTTTTAAATAAGGCCTCAGGGGGGTCCAGGTCACTGGGGGGAGTATTCTGTTTGAATTTGGAGTCAAATAAAACGATTTCCGTCTTGAAGTTTAGAAAGTTTACCGCCAATCATACTTCATGTCCTCAAGACAATTTAAAAGTGATTTTAAACTAGTCACTTTTCTTTAAAAAAAAAAAAAGAGAAAAAAAAGGGGGGATATAGATACAGTGATATTATCATACCGTGACATTTTAATATCGTTACATTCCCTGCAACATGGGGCCGTACATTGTCATGCTGCAACATGAGGTGATGGTCTCGGGTAAACGGCACAACATAGGCCCTCATAGACCTCGAAAGTCTCTAAATTTGCTTTTTACCGTATTTTCCGCACTATAAGGCGCACCTAAAAACCACAAACTTTCTCAAAAGCTGACAGTGCGCCTTATAACCCGGTGCGCTTTATATATGGATAAATATTGAGATTCATTTTCATAAAGTTTAGGTCTCGCAACTACGGTAAACAGCCGCCATCTTTTTTCCCCGTAGAAGAAGCGCGCGGTGCATGCTGGGATATGTGACGTTTCATTTCCATTTGTGTGTTTATGTAAAGACCCCAAAATGGCTCCTATTAAGTGTGTTGTCTGTCTAATTATAAATAATGCAGACGAGGCGTGTTAACTGAGTTCTCAACGTTTTCTCACAGCGTGCTCATAACCACATTCGAACTCCCAGCATACAACAACGCTTCTCAGGGCTACCGCGCATGCTCGTAACTATCGTTGCATGCTGGGTAGTGTAGTTGTTATATTTGCTAGCTCATAACAGCACATTGAGAGACACGCTTACGCGCTTAATTCAATACTCGCCGTCATTCCGGGTGGATTGACAAAAGACCTCCAGCCGCTAGATATTGGTGTCAACAGGGCATTCGAAGCTAGACTACTAACTGCTTGGGAACTTCTCAGGGCTACCGCGCATGCTCGTAACTATCGTTGCATGCTGGGTAGTGTAGTTGTTATATTTGCTAGCTCATAACAGCACATTGAGAGACACGCTTACGCGCTTAATTCAATACTCGCCGTCATTCCGGGTGGATTGACAAAAGACCTCCAGCCGCTAGATATTGGTGTCAACAGGGCATTCGAAGCTAGACTGCTAACTGCTTGGGAACTTCTCAGGGCTACCGCGCATGCTCGTAACTATCGTTGCATGCTGGGTAGTGTAGTTGTTATATTTGCTAGCTCATAACAGCACATTGAGAGACACGCTTACGCGCTTAATTCAATACTCGCCGTCATTCCGGGTGGATTGACAAAAGACCTCCAGCCGCTAGATATTGGTGTCAACAGGGCATTCGAAGCTAGACTGCTAACTGCGTGGGAACTTCTCAGGGCTACCGCGCATGCTCGTAACTATCGTTGCATGCTGGGTAGTGTAGTTGTTATATTTGCTAGCTCATAACAGCACATTGAGAGACACGCTTACGCGCTTAATTCAATACTCGCCGTCATTCCGGGTGGATTGACAAAAGACCTCCAGCCGCTAGATATTGGTGTCAACAGGGCATTCGAAGCTAGACTGCTAACTGCGTGGGAACAATGGAAGACAGAAGGCGAACACACCTTCACTAAGACGAGGAGGCAGCGCCAGACGACGCCAACATCTGCCAGTGGATCGTAAATTTGCCCAACTTTTCACTTCGGACACCGAAGACGAAGGATTTACGAATGAAGAATAACTTCAGAAAGTGAGCGCTATGTTTATTTTGTGTGTTGTGACATTAACGTTCGAGCAACATTATGTTGCTATTGCTCTGCACTATTTTGAATTTTACTATGTTTGTGATTGCACATTTGCGTACATTTTGGGAGTGAACAGAGTTGTTAGAACGCTGGTTTTTAATATATTATTAAAGTTTGACTGACCTATCTGACTGTTTTTTTGACATTCCCTTTAGCGCAGCGTAGGCGCGGCTTATAGTCCGGGGCGGCTTATTGGTGGACAAAGTTATGAAATATGTAATTCATTGAAGGTGCGGCTAATAATCCGGTGCGCCTTATAGTGCGGAAAATACGGTAATTGTTTACGGACACATTTTCTTCTTTACACTGAATTGAGGCAGCAAGAACAACACAATTTATCTGAAAGTAGACACATTTAAGGACAGTAATAAGCTTGGGGGTAAATTAACCTTTTGTTGATAGTATGGTCACATTTAAAAAGGGACATAGAAATAGTGATAGTATCGTACCGTGACATTTCAATATCGTTACATTCCTTGCAACATGGGGCCGTGCATCGTCATGCTGCAATATGAGGTGATGGTCTCGGGTGAACAGCACAACATTGGCCCTCAGGGACCTCGAAAGTCTCTAAATTTGCTTTTTAATTGTTTAGGGACAAGACTAACACAATTTATCTGAAAGTAGACACATTTAAGGACAGTAGCAAGCTCGGGGGTGAATTAACTTTTTGTTGACACTTTTGTTGATATTGTGGTCACATTTAAAAGGCACAACTGATTATTAGGGTTTTATGCTAATGTATAGGAATTAATAGGTAAGTATAATAAGTCATTTTGATGATTTAGTGTAGAAGTGAGCAGAAGAGGAGGCAGTGATGCAGGGGTTCGGAGATTTAAAAACAAACAACAATATTCTAAAATGAACTGGGAGCCAGTGAAGGGATTCTAAAATGGGGGTAATGTGTTCATGTTTTTAAGTGGCAGTTAAAAAGGCAAGCAGCAGCATTTCGGACTAACTGCAATCGAGCGATCGAGGCCCGGTTCATTCCAACGTAGAGGGAGTTGCAGTAGTCCACACGTGATTAAATAAAAGCTTGTATTACCCGCTCAAAGTCATTAAAATTATAAAACTGGTTTAATTTTTGCTAAAAGTCTTAGATGATAAAAACAAGATCTTACAACTGAGTTATTAACCTGCTGCTCCAATTTAAAATCATTGTCAAGATTTGTGACTGCTGCTTTTAAATAAGGCCTCAGTGGGGTCCAGGTCACTGGGGGGAGCATTCTGTTAGACTTTGGAGTCAAATGAAACAATTTCCGTCTTGTTCTCATTGAAGTTTAGAAAGTTTACCGCCAGCATGAATATATTAACGTGGACCCCGATTTAAACAAGTTGAAAAACTTATTGGGGTGTTACCATTTAGTGGTCAATTGTACGGAATATGTACTGTACTGTGCAATCTACTAATACAAGTTTCAATCGATCAAAAACCATACTTTCATGTCAAGACAATTTCAAATGTATTTTAAACTAGTGTCACTTTCCTTTTTTTTAAAAAGGAACATAGATATAGTGATAGTATCGTACCGTGACATTTTAATATCGTTACTTTCCTTGCAACATGGGGCCGTGCATCGTCATGCTGCAACAATGGCCCTCAGGAACCTCAAAAGTCTCAAGACTAACACAATTTATCTGAAAGTAGACACATTTAAGGACAGTAATAAGCTCGGGGGTAAATTAACCTTTTGTTGATATTGTGGTCATATTTAAAAGGCAAAATTGATTATTAGGGTTTTATACTAATGTATACGAATTAATAAGTAGCTATAATAAGTAATTTTGATGATTTTGTGTAGAATGCTGCAACATGAGGTGATGGTCTCGGGTGAATGGCACAACAATGGCCCTTAGGAGCCTCAAAAGTCTCTAAATTTGCTTTTTAATTGTTTAGGGACAAGACTAACAATTTATCTGAAAGTAGACACATTTAAGGAATGTGGAAATAGTGTCAAAGCGCTTTCAGTTTCTTAAAAAGGTAGAAAAGCGCTATTTACAGTAATAAGCTTGGGGGTAAATTAACCTTTTGTTGACACTTTTGTTGATATTGTGGTCACATTTAAAAGGCAAAATTGATTATTATGGTTTTATGCTGATGTATACGAATTAATAAGTAGCTATAATAAGTCATTTTGATGATTTAGTGTAGAAGTGAGGAGAAGAGGCAGTGATGCAGGGGTTCGGATATTTAAAAACAAACAATATTTTAAAATGAATTCTAAAATGAACTGTCGAACTTAAAACCAAGATTTGTGACTGTTGCTTTTAAATAAGGCCTCAGGGGGGTCCAGGTCACTGGGGGGAGCATTCTGTTAGACTTTGGAGTCAAATAAAACGATTTCCGTCTTGAAGTTTAGAAAGTTTACCGCCAACTATACTTTCAAGTCCTCAAGACAATTTAAAAGTGATTTTTCTTTTTTTTTTTTTAAAAGGGACATAGTGATAGTATCGTACCGTGACATTTCAATATCGTTACATTCCCTTGGAACATGGGGCCGTGCATTGTCATGCTGCAACATGAGGTGATCTCGGGTGAACGGCACAGCAATGGCCCTCAGGAACCTCAAAAGTCTCTAAATTTGCTTTTTAATGGTTTAGGGACAAGACTAACACAATTTATCTGAAAGTAGACACATTTAGGGACAGTAGTAAGCACGGGGGTAAATTAACCTTTTGTTGATATTGTGGTCACATTTAAAAGGCAAAACTGATTATTAGGGTTTTAAGCTAATGTATAGGAATTAATAGGTAGCCATAATAACTAATTTTGATTATTTAGTGAAGAATGCTGCAACATGAGGCGATGGTCTCGGGTGAACGGCACAACAATGGCCCTCAGGAACCTCAAAAGTCTCTAAATTTGCTTTTTGATCGTTTAGGGACACATTTTCTTCTTTACATCGCATTGAGGCACCAAGACCCACACAATTTATCTGAAAGTAGACACATTTAAGGACAGTAATAAGCTTGGGGGTAAATTAACCTTTTGTCGACACTTTTGTTGATATTGTGGTCACATTTAAAAGGCAAAACTGATTTGGGTTTTACGTTGATGTATACGAATTAATAGGTAGCTATAATAAGTCATTTTGATTATTTAGTGTAGAATTCTGCAACATGAGGTGATGGTCTCGGGTGAATGGCACAACAATGGCCCATAGGAACCACAAAAAGTGTCTAAATTTGCTTTTTAATTGTTTAGGGACAAGACTAACAGTTTATCTGAAAGTAGACACATTTAAGGACAGTAATAAGCTCGGGGGTAAATTAACCTTTTGTCGACACTTTTGTTGATATTGTGGTCACGTTTAAAAGGCAAAACTGATTATTAGGGTTTTACGCTGATGTATACGAATTAATAGGTAGCTATAATAAGTCATTTTGATTATTTAGTGTAGAATGCTGCAACATGAGGTGATGGTCTCGGGTGAATGGCATAACAATGGCCTTCAGGAACCTCAAAAGTCTCTAAATTTGCTTTTTAATTGTTTAGGGACAAGACTAACAATTTATCTGAAAGTAGACACATTAAAGGAATGTGGAAATAGTGTCAAAGCGCTATACAAGTATAACCCATCTACAGTAGTAAGCTCGGGGGTAAATTAACCTTTTGTGGTCACATTTAAAAGGCAACATTGATTATTAGGGTTTTATGCTGATGTATACGAATTAATAGGTAGCTATAATAAGTCATTTTGATTATTTAGTGTAGAATGCTGCAACATGAGGTGATGGTCTCGGGTGAATGGCACAACAATGGCCCTTAGGAACCTCAAAAGTGTCTAAATTTGCTTTTTAATTGTTTAGGGACAAGACTAACACAATTTATCTGAAAGTAGACACATGTAAGGACAGTAGTAAGCTCGGGGGTAAATTAACCTTTTGTTGACACTTTTGTTGATATTGTGGTCACATTTAAAAGGCAAAATTGATTATTAGGGTTTTATGCTGATGTATATGAATTAATGGGTAGATATAATAGGTAATTTTGATGATTTAGTGTAGAAGTGAGGAGAAGAGGAGGCAGTGATGCAGGATGCTTTCCTCAAGCTCACAAACCCGTCGGTTAGCATTAGCTTCCACCGCCAAGATGTGCCTATTGCAATGTGCAGGCTGGGGTGGAAAAAAAAACCTACGTTTATTCACTCGAGGACACGCAATGTTGTGTGCGGGGGAGTTAAAGCCTTTTTTCCGGCCGGTCCCGACCAAGCTCGGGGGTCCAGCAGACTCCTCCGGAGCTCGTCAACAAACCCAACCAAAGCAAAGCAACGTGCCACAATAACCATGACCCGTCAAACGTTCCCAACCCGGGTTAGGCCGCAATACTCTTTCCGTTCAACTGCCCCCGTTTTTCGGCGAAAATACCCCGCAAAATAACCCCCCAGCCCGCCGCCCCGAGTGCCCCGGTAACAATTCGGGCTGGTAAATTTACCTTTGCGTGGTCACACATGGCGTTCTCCGTCTCACAACACTGTGCGATTACAGGAAACGACTCGGCGACGAGCAGGAACTAACATTCTTGGCAAAAGGGGGAAGAGCGAGTCCGAGGGGGGCGGTGCGTTTCGGGCCGGGGCCGAGCTGTGATTGGTCGGGCATCCGCCGAGCCGGAAGCACGCGACGCGCTCATTGGCCGGACGGCGCGTCGGTCAAAGCCGCGGGGCTGCCGTTAGGCGGGAGGTTAGCCGTAGTTCGGTTGAGGGACAATAAATGCGGCCTAGCCGAGTGATCTTCAGGAGCTGCTCGTTTACTCGCTGAGAAAGAACGTTTACATGTTGGGTGTTTACATAATGCGACAATAGTTTCATTTTTTTAAATATACAGCGTCCGCCTTGCTGTGTTTTAAGACATGTGCTGGCGAATATGCGTACTTTGGTCGCTGAGTGGAGGCCTCCTGCGCAAGCATATGTTGAAATATAAGCTACATATACACTCTGACTTTGATACGTTTACTCTTATAACATTTATTTGTATTTTTTTTTAAATAATGCGTTTTTCATTGATACCAGATTGGGTATTCAGCTCCCCCTAGTGACGATTATTAGCGCCATTGTTTCACTTCTGTCACTATGTTTTGCACTTTCCGGCCACCGTATTCTGTGGTGCGATTTATCGGCAAATATAGGATTTATTTTTTTAACAATAGAGCACACAAACAGTAAATATATTTATTTTCAGTAAATATATGTATTTTCTTGCTTTATTTTGAAAATGTTTATTTTCTTGTTTTAATTAGATTTTTTTTTAGAAATATGTTTATTTTCTTGTTTTATGGTGGACATTTTTAAAATATGTTTATTTTCTTTTTTTAATTTGTACATTTAAAAAAAAAAAATTCTTGTTTCAATTTAGAAATGTTCAAAATATGTTTATTTTCATGTTTAAATTTGAAATTTTTAAAAATATATTAATTTTCTTGTTTAATTTGCTATTAAAAAACTTTTTTTTTTAAATATATTTTCTTGTTTTATGTTGGACATGTTTTAAATGTTTATTTTCTTGTTTTAATTTGTACATTTTTTAAATATTTGTTTCTTGTTTTAATTTAGACATTTTTTTAAATGTTTATTTTCATGTTTTAATTTGAAATATTTTAAAATATGTTTATTTTCTTGTTTAATTTGGAATTTAAATTTATTTTTTTTAGAAATAGGCTTATTTTCTTGTTTTATGTTGGGAAATTTTTAAAATATGTTTATTTTCTTGTTTTAATTTGAAATATTTTGATAGTTATTTAATATTTTAATTTTTCAAAGATACAGCGTCCGCCTTGCTGTGTTTTAAGACATATGCTGGCGAATATGCGTACTTTGGTCGCTTAGTGGAGGCCTCCTGCGCAAGCATATGTTGAAATATAAGCTACATGTACACTCTGACTTTGATACGTTTACTCTTATCACAGTTATTTTTCATTTTTTTAATTTAAATAATGCGTTTTTCATTGATACCAGATTGGGTATTCAGCTCCCCCTAGTGACGATTATTAGCGCCATTGTTTCACTTCTGTCACTATGTTTTGCACTTTCCGGCCACCGTATTCTGTGGTGCGATTTATCGGCAAATATAGGATTTTTATATATTTTTTAACAATAGAGCACACAAAGAGTAAATATATTTATTTTCAGTAAATATATGTATTTTCTTGCTTTAATTTTAAAATGTTTATTTTCTTGTTTTAATTTTTACATTAAAAAAATATATATTGTTTTGATTTACAAATATGTGTATTTTCTTGTATTAAGTTGGAATTTTTAAATTATGATTATTTTCTTGTTTTAATTAGATTTTTTTTAGAAATATGTTTATTTTCTTGTTTTATGGCAGACATTTTTTAAATATGTTTATTTCTTTGTTTTAATTTGTACATTTTAAAAATGTTTTTTTTTCTTGTTTTATTTTAGAAATGTTTAAAATGTGTTTATTTTCATGTTTTAATTTGAAATATTTTAAATATGTTTATTTTGGAATTTAAAAAATTATTTTTTTGGAAATGTTTATTTTCTTGTTTTAATTTGTACTTTTTTTTTTAAATATGTCAATTCTCTTGTTTTAAATTGGAGTTTTTTAGAAATGTTTATTTTCTTGTTTTAATTTGTACATTTTTAAAATGTTTTTTTTTCTTGTTTCAATTTAGAAATGTTCAAAATATGTTTATTTTCATGTTTAAATTTGAAATATTTTAAAATATGTTAATTTTCTTGTTTAATTTGTAATTAATAACTTCTTTTTAAAAAAATATATTTTCTTGTTTTATGTTGGACATGTTTTAAATGTTTATTTTCTTGTTTTAATTTGTAAATTTTTTAAATATTTGTTTCTTGTTTTAATTTAGAAATGTTTAAAATGTTTATTTGAAATGATAATAAATGGGTTGTACTTGTATAGCGCTTTTCTACCTTCAAGGTACTCAAAGCGCTTTGACACTACTTCCACATTTACCCATTCACACACACATTCACACGCTGATGGAGGGAGCTGCCATGCAAGGCGCTAACCAGCACCCATCAGGAGCAAGGGTGAAGTGTCTTGCTCAGGACACAACGGACATGACGAGGTTGGTACTAGGTGGGGATTGAACCAGGGACCCTCGGGTTGCGCACGGCCACTCTTCCACTGCGCCACGCATTTTCATGTTTTAATTTGAAATATTTTAAAACATGTTTATTTTCTTGTTTAATTTGGAATAAAACATTTTTATTTTTTTTAAATATGCTTATTTTCTTGTTTTATGATGGGAAACTTTTAAAATATGTTTATTTTCTTGTTTTAGTTTGAAATATTTTGATATTTATTTAATATTTTCATTTTTCAAAGATACAGCGTCCGCCTTGCTGTGTTTTAAGACATGTGCTGGCGAATATGCGTACTTTGGTCGCTGAGTGGAGGCCTCTTGCGCAAGCATATGTTGAAATATAAGATACATATACACTCTGACTTTGATATGTTTACTCTTATCACATTTATTTAAAAACATTTTTTTTAAATAATGCGTTTTTCATTGATACCAGATTATTATTATATTCAGCTCCCCCTAGTGACGATTATTAGTGCCATTGTTTCACTTCTGTCACTATGTTTTGCACTTTCCGGCCACCGTACTCTTTATATTTATAAGACAAAGGGTGGCAAATTTATGATTTATTAAATTTTAATATATATATTTATTTTCTTGCTTTATATTTAAAATGTTATTTTCTTGTTTTAATTTTTACATTTTTAAAATGTTTTTTTTTCTTGTTTTAATTTACAAATGTTTAAACTATATTTATTTTCTTGTTTTAAGTTTGACTTTTTTTTTAAAATATATTTATTTTCCTGTTTTAATTAGATTTTATTAGAAATATGTTTATTTTCTTGTTTTATGTTGGATATTTTTAAAATATGTGCATTTTTTTGTTTTAATTTGTATATTTTTTTTAATGTTTTTTGTTCTTGTTTTAATTTAGAAATATTTATTTTCATGTTTTAATTTGAAATATTTTAAAATGTGTTTATTTTGGAATTAAATTTTTTTTTTTAGAAATATATTGGACATTTTTAAAACATGTTTATTTTCTTGTTTTAATTTGGATTTTTTTTTAGAAATATGTAAATTCTCTTGTTTTAAGTTGGATTTTTTTTTTTTTATATGTTTATTTTCTCATTTTAATTCGATTTTTTTTAGAAGTGTGTTTATTTTCTTGTTTTAAGTTGGACATTTTTAAAATATGTTTATTTTCTTGTTTTAATTTAGAAATGTTCAAAATATGTTTATTTTCATGTTTAAATTTGAAATATTTTAAAATATGTTTATTTTCTTGTTTGATTTGTAATTTAAAAACATTTTTTTTAGAAATATAGTTTCTTGTTTTATGTTGGACATTTTTAAAATATGTTTATTTTCTTGTTTTAATTTGGAAATTTTTTAAATATTTGTTTTCTTGTTTTAATTTAGAAATGTTTAAAATTTTTATTTTCATGTTTTAATTTGAAATATTTTAAAATGTTTTTCTTCTTTAATTTGGAATTAAAAAAAACAATTTTTTAAGAAATATGCTTACTTTTTTGTTTTATGTTGTATATTTTTAAAATGTTTATTTTCTTGTTTTAATTTGAAATATTTGGATATTTATTTAATATTTCCATTTTTCAAAGATACAGTGTACTTGCTGTGTTTTAAGACATATGCTGGCGAATATGCGTACTTTGGTCGCTGAGTGTAGGCCTCCTGCGCAAGCATATGTTGAAATATAAGCTACATATACACTCTGACTTTGATACGTTGACTCTTATAACATTTATTTTTTGAAATGATGCGATACCAGATTGGGTATTTAGCTCCCCCTAGTGACCAGAAACATACACACGATTATTAGCGCCATTGTTTCACTTCTGTCACAATGTTTTGCACTTTCCGGCCACCGTACTCTTTATATTTATCTGGCAAATTTAGGATTTATTTAATGTTTTTTTTAACAAGCACACAAGCAGTAAATATTGAATTCAAACAGACACATTAAGGCACTTCCAATACACTCTGGAGATGAAAATATATGAATATTTTTTATATCAGGGTTGTTGTGACCAAAAGTATCATGAGGCAAAAGGGGTGAAATATTTAAAATATGTTTATTTTCATGTGTTAATTTTAAATATTTTAAAATATGTTTATTTTCTTGTTTGAATTTATAAATTTTTGTAAAAAAACATTTTCTTGTTTTAATTAGGATTTTTTTTAGAAATATGTTTATTTTCTTGTTTTAAGATGGACATTTTTTAAATATGTTTATTTTCTTGTTTTAATTATATTTTTTAGAAATAGGTTTGTTTTCTTGTTTTATGTTGGACATTTTTAAAATATGTTTATTTTCTTGTTTTAATTTGTACATTTTTAAAATATGTATTTTGTTCTTGTTTTAATTTAGAAATGTTTAAAACATGATTATTTTCATGTTTTAATATTTTAATAGATATTTAATATTTTCATTTTTTTTTTTATGGCAACAACAATAAATATGCAATATTTCCCCAAAAACATTTTTTCAAAAATTTAAACATATTTGATGTGAAGTCTTTGGAGCCTTTAATAGATAAATCATTAATAACAACATTGCTTTTGATTCATGATTATTTTTTTGAACAATGACAGTTTAAAAAAAAAATCATACTTTATATATTTTATTTAGTATAAGTAAATGATCTCAGTCATTAAAGTGTTAAAAAAAAGAAGTCATTTATACATTTTTACGTTACGTTTTTTTTTACAAATAAAAACCTACTTTTTTATGGCAACAACAATAAATACGCAATATTTTTCCAAAATTTTTTTTTTCTAAAATTAACACATATTTGATGTGGGGTTACTGGAGCCTTAAATAGATAAATAATTAATAACAACATTGCTTTTGATTCATGATCATATTTTTGAACAATGACAGTTTAAAAAAAGAAAATCATATTTTATATATTTCATATAGTATAAGTAAATGGTCTCAGTCATTAAAGTGTTAAAAAAAAGTAATATATTAATTTTTACATACGTTTTTTTTTTTTTTTTACAAATAAAAACACAGTTTTTTTAATGGTAACAACAATAAATATGCAATATTTTCCCAACAACATTTTTTCAAAAATTAAAAAAATATTTGATGTGAAGTCATTGAAGCCTTAAATAGATAAATTAATTAATAACAACATTGCTTTTGATTCATTATTACTTTTTTGAACAATGACAGTTAAAAAAAAAAATCAGACGAATTGTGTCGGTAACCAAAAGGTCCTTACTAATAAAAGTGTTAAAATAAGTCATACTATGTATGTAAGTCAACTTCAGATCTAACTGTCGTTTATACATATTTATTCATTTATTTTTGAGCAATGACAGTTATAAAGTAAAAAAAAAAAAAAAAAACGCCTGCACGACAGCTTTGTGTTATTAGTGTCAATATTGCAAAATGGTAAAAAGAAAACATTGTAACAGTGTTTTATAACATGTGCCCCGGGCCGCACTTTGGACACCCCTGCATGAAAACAATAGAAGAATTCCGGTTTCGCTTTCAAAAATTGACGTTTGTTAATGAAAAATGTAGCTTGCAACATAGGTTGCTATCTGTAAAAAATTGCTATCTGAAAAGTTGCTATCTGTAAAAAAATATGCCAAATGTAATCTCTTCTATGGTAAATGGGGACATGTCCATACCTCTGATTTCCTCCCAAAATAAATGTACAGTATCACATCCTTTCACAAACATTTGGCTCTCCCAGTACTCCCATAATGACCAACAGTAAAATACAGTAGCGTAGTAGGCCTACGTATTCATTAAAAACAAAAGCAGTCAGTATCTGGTGTGACCATTATTCTCCTCACACAGTGCAACACATCTCCTTTGGCATGGAGTTGATCATGTTGTTGATTGTGGCTTGTGGAATGTTGGTCCACTCCCCTTCAATTGTTTACAGAGCCTTGCAACATGGGGCCGTGCATTGTCACGCTGCAACATGAGGTGACGGTCAACAACGGGCCTTGGAATCTCTTCACGGTATCTCAGTGCGTTCAAAATGCCGTCAATTCTGTTGACGGCAAGTCTGTTCTTAGACCATCACGGAGGTGCACCTGCTGGACGTGGAGGTCCTGAGCTGGTGTGGTTTTCACGTTGTGAGGCCGGTTGGATGTACTGCCAAATTCTCCGAAACGCCTGCCCGTACCATAACCCCCCCCCCCCGCCATGGGCCACTCCATTCACAACGTTGACATGAGCAACAGTGAAAACCGGGATTCGTCCGTGTAGACAACACCTCTCCATTTGCCCACTCAAGTTGGTTACCGATGCAAGCAGATGAGCTTCCATGAGACGATTAGTCTTTGGTTATGCAAACCAATTGTTGCAGCAGCTGTCCGGGTGGCTGTTCTCAGACCATCATGGAGGTGCACTTGCTGGATGTGGAGGTCCTGGGCTGGTGTGGTTTTTTATGTTGTGAGGCCGGTTGGATGTACTGCCAAATTCTCCGAAAAGCCTGTGGAGACGGCTTTTGGTAGAGAAATGATCATTCAATCCACGGGCATTAGCTCTGGTGGATATTCCCGCCGTCACCACGCCGACTGCACTCAAAACTTGCAACATCTGTGGCATTGTGCTGTGTGATAAAACTACCCATTTTAAAGTGGGCAGCCTTAGGCACACCTGTGCAATATTCACAATGTTTAATCAGCATCTTGATATGCCAAACCTGTGAGGTGGGATGGGTTATCTTGGCAAAGAAGAAATGCTCAATAACACAGATTTGTGAACACAATTTGAGAGAAATAGGTATTTTGTGTATATAGTAAAAGTTTTAGATTTTTGAGTTCAACTCGTGACAAATGAGAGCAAAAACAAAAGTGTTGCATTTATATTTTTGTTCAGTGTAGGAAAATAGGACACTTCTTAAACAATTAATAAAATAAAGTTAATTTAATTGAATTAAATGATTATTTTTGCACACCACTAGATGGAGCCTGTGTACCACTACATAGTTTGAGAAATACTGATCTATAGCATTGCAGATATAACAGTTGTCAACCATAATGTTACATTTTATAGTAAGGATAGTAGGGCTTATTCCATTCATATTTAAAATGTTATTTCTTGAAATTTAGAGAAAAAATGGTCAAATTTGTTGTCATTGAAGGCCACATCACAGTTATAGCTGCCATCCCTGGTAACAGTAAATATAATATATATGAAAATAAACACGTAATGCCTTCAAGATATTATTACACAATTGCCTATGCATTTGTGCTATTTTTTTTCTTCTAACAAATTGATAAGATAATTTGCTTTGAAATCCTAAATCAAGTTGACAAGCCCATTTTTTGGGGATTTTTGAGAAGAACAGAAATATGTTGATACATGATCAGATAACATTAACCTTGTTAAGATTTGCTATTGCATCCAGTGCATTTATTTCGGTCCAAATAAAAAACAAAAAAAATTCTAAATAAAATGTATTTAAAAAAATCTACATTTTAAAATAACAAATACATTTAGTGGGTGAAAAAAAGTGCTTTATTGACGAACATTATTTCCAGGCTGGAGATGTAAAGATATGAATATTTTATATCAGGGTTGTTGTGACCAAAAGTGTCACAGTTATTATTGTCACGGTATTGTTGAATGTGCTGAAAAAGTGCTGATATACACGTTGAACTATTTTAAACAAAGTTTATTTTTTAGAAATAAATAAACGAAAAGACACACAATACAATTTATTGGCGGAAAAATATTTAATATTGTTCCGGCTTATTCACTTCTTTTGAATGTGTTTATTTTCGTGTTTTAATTTGGATATATTTTTAAATATGTAAAAAAAAAAATTGCTTTAATTTGAAGTTTTTTAAAATATGTTTATTTTCTTATTTTAAGTTGGACATTTTTAAAATATGTTTATTTTCTTGTTTTAATTTTTTTTTAAATTGAAATTGTTTATTTTCTTGTTTTAAGTTGGACATTTTAAAAATATGTTTATTTTCTTGTTTTAATTTGTACATTTTTAAAATATGTTTATTGTTTTGTTTTAATTTGTACATTTAAAAAAAATGTTTATTGTCTTGTTATAATTTTTATTTTTTCGAAATATGTTTATTTTCTTGTTTTAATTTGTACATTTTTTAAATGTTTATTTTCTTGTTTAATTCAGAAATATTTAAAATATGTTTATATTCATGTTTTAATTTGAAAAAAAAAAAATTGCTTTAATTTGAAGTTTTTTAAAATATGTTTATTTTCTTATTTTAAGTTGGACATTTTTAAAATATGTTTATTTTCTTGTTTTAATTTTTTTTTAAATTGAAATTGTGTATTTTCTTGTTTAATTTGGAATTTTTAAAAATATGTTTATTTTCTTCCCTTAATTTTAGATTTTTTTTTTAATGTATATTTTCTTGTTTTAATTTGGAAAAAATTTTGAAATATGTTTATTTTCTTGTTTTAATATGGACATTTCTTTAAATATGTTAATTGTTTTCTTTTAATTTGAATTTTTTTTAAATATGTTTATTTTCTTCTTTTAATTTGAAATATTTTAAAATATGTTTATTTTCTTGTTTTAATAAGACTTTTTTTAAATTGTGTATTTTCTTGTTTTAATTTGGACATTTTTAAAATATGTTTATTTTCTTGTTTTAATTTTATTTGTTTAGAAATATGTTTTTTTTTTTTTGTTTTAATGTGTACATTTTTGAAATGTTTATTTTCTGGTTTAATTCAGAAATATTTAAAATATGTTTATATTCATGTTTTAATTTGAAATATTTTTTAAAATGTTTATTTTCTTGTTTAATTTGGAATTTAAAAAAAAAATGTTTATTTTCTTCCCTTAACTTTAGATTTTTTTTAATGTATATTTTCCTGTTTTAATTTGGATTTTTTTAAGAAATATGTTTATTTTCTGGTTTTAAGTTTGACATTTTTTAAAATATGTTTATTTTTTTTCTTTTAATTTGATTTTTTTTAAATATGTTTATTTTCTTGTTTTAATTTGACTTTTTTAGAAATATGTTTATTTTCTTGTTTAATTCAGAAATATTTAAAATATGTTTATATTCATGTTTTAATTTGAAATATTAAAAAAAAAAAAATTCTTGTTTAATTTGGAATTTTTAAAAATATTTGTGTATTCTTCTCTTAATTTGAGATTTTTTAAAAAATGTATATTTATTTTTTTAATTTGGAAATATGTTTATTTTGTTGTTTTTAGTTGGACGTTTTTTAAATATGTACATTTTTTTCTTTTAATTAGATTTTTTTTTTTTATGTTTATTTTCTTGTTTTAATTTGAAATATTTTAAAACATGTTTATTTCCTTGTTTAATTTGGAATTTTCAAAAATACGTTTATTTTCTTGTTTTAATTTAAACATAAAAAAAATAAAATATTTTCTTGTTTTAATTTGTAAAGATTGTAAATGCTTTGTTTTGAATAATAAAGGCAAAAGGGGTGTGGTTTGCAAGGGAGGAAAGATAATGTGTCTTGTATTCAATGTTAGAATTGTCTTGACATTATTACAGTGTTTGCCATGCTTGTGTTGACATATTCAGAGGAAGGTTACATTTAAATCAAAATATAAATATAAATTTTCCCCGATACTCCTTATTTAAATGGGTCATTTAAAAAATCTATATTTACCGACATAAAAGACTTTATATTGTGATAAGAGTTTTCAGCCTGCAACATTAAAAAAAGAGAGATGGTTGGAAAGAGTAGCATTAATACTTCTTGAAGTGCATTAATGTGACGGAACATAATGACTCCAATGTGCATGTACTAGAAAGTCCTATGACAGGAGTAGAATTCGGCCTAAAAGTGGCGGTGTATGTAAGACTGAATGACGATACATGTGACGCTACACAACTTTTCATGCGGAGAAGAGCCTTGGTGCTGGCCAACGGCTCCATCTGTCTGCCACGCTGCCAAGAGTAGATTTTGCAATACTCTCCGCCCCATGCTGCTCCGCTTGCTCCACGCCAACACCAACTCTGCTGGTAGGAGCTATATTTACAAACAGCTGCTGATGAGAGGGAGGCCTGCTAATATTTAGCCCGATCTGTGATCTGTTTACAGGCGAGCGAGGGATGAGAAAAACAGCCAAATGGGATGTCCTAACTTTTTCCACGGAGGCCCCGCACTGGAAAATGAAAACATTCGGGCGCCTTTGTGATATTTTCTATTTTCAAAAACAATACAATATATATTCCATTAGGGCTTCCCTCATTATGGGTGAGTGTTAAAAGTCCCAAGAACCCAAAAGTGTTAAAAATAAGTCATACATTAATACAAACCCCAAAAGCAGTGAAGTTGTCACGTTGTGTAAATGGTAAATAAAAACAGAATACAATGATTTGCAAATCCTTTTCAACCTATATTCAATTGAATAGACTGCAAAGACAAGATATTTAATGTTCACACTGGAAAACGTTATTTTTTGCAATTTTTTGGGATTTTGATGCCTGCAGCATGTTTTCAAAAAAGCTGGCACAAGTGGCAAAAAGACTGAGGAAGTTGAGGGATGCTCATCAAACACTTATTTGGAACATTCATGGTCTATTTTGTCAAAGGAAACCATGTTGTGTATGGCAAAAACACTAAATATGGAATATTTCCCCCTAAAAAGGTTAAAAGTGGACGTAAATGGAGCCAATAACATTGATTTTGGTAGAATTTTTGTTTTTAGAGCAATGTCAGTTAAAAAAATCAAAGAATAAAGGTCCTCAGGGTTCAAAAGTGTTGAAAATAAGTCATAAATTCATTTTTGTAACTTCTAACTTACTTCAGAGTTACAAGTTTAAATGTTTATCTTTCATGGTCTTTTTTGTCAAAGGAAACCATGTTGTGTATGGCAAAAACACTAAATATGCAATATTTCCCCCGAAAAAAGGTTAAAAGTGGACGTAATTGGATCAAAAAAGTGTTAAAAATAAGTCCCATATCAATATGTTTAAATGTCTAAATCAACTTCAGATCTATTTGTCGATTACAAATTGTTTTTACCTTCTTTTATTCATATGGCAAGCACATAAAATATGCAATATTTTCCCCCAAAAAATATTCAAACTGAAATATTTGATGTCAATAATTCATACCAACATTGATTTTAATGCATTATTATTTTTGTTGAGCAATGAAAGTTTAAAAACAAAAAAATCTAAAGGTCCCTGGGGTTAAAAAGTGTTGAAAATAAGTCATATATTTATTTTTGTAACTTCTAACTTACTTTAGAGTTACAAGTTTAAATGTGTATTATCTTTTATGGTCTATTTTGTCAAAGGAAACCATGTTGTGTATGGCAACAACACTAAATATGCAAGATTTCCCCCTAAAAAGGTTAAAAGCGGACGTAATTGGAGCCAATAACATTGATTTTGGTGGAATTTTTGTTTTTAGAGCAATGTCAGTTTAAAAAAAACGGACTTAAAGTCTCAGGGGTCCAAAAAAGTGTAAAAAATAAGCCCCATATCAATATGTTTCAATGTCTAAATCAACTTCAGATCTATTTGTCGATTACGAATTGTTTTTTTATGTTTTTACCTTCTTTTATTCATATGGCAAGCACACAAAATATGCAATATTTTCCCCAAAAAAATATTCAAACTGAAATATTTGATGACAATAATTCATACCAACATTGATTTTAATGCATTATTATTTTTGTGGAGCAATGACAGTTTAAAAACAAAAAAATCTAAAGGTCCCCTGGGGTTCAAAAGTGTTGAAAATAAGTCATAAATTCATTTTTGTAACTTCTAACTTACTTCAGAGTTACAAGTTTAAATGTGTATTATCTTTTATGGTCTATTTTGTCAAAGGAAACCATGTTGTGTATGGCAACAACACTAAATATGCAAGATTTCCCCCTAAAAAGGTTAAAATTGGACGTAATTGGAGCCAATAACATTGATTTTGGTGGAATTTTTGTTTTTAGAGCAATGTCAGTTAAAAAAAAAACCTGACTTAAAGTCTCAGGGGTCCAAAAAAAGTGTTAAAAATAAGTCCCATATTAATATGTTTAAATGTCTTAATCAACTTCAGATCTTTTTGTCGAATACGAATTGTTTTTATATGTTTTTACCTTCTTTTATTCATATGGCAAGCCCACAAAATATGCAATATTTTTCCCCAAAAAATATTCAAACTGAAATATTTGATGTCAATAATTCATACCAACATTGATTTTAATGCATTATTATTTTTGTTGAGCAATGACAGTTTAAAAACAAAAAAATCTAAAGATCCCCTGGGGTTCAAAAGTGTTGAAAATAAGTCATATATTCATTTTTGTAACTTCTAACTTACTTTAGAGTTACAAGTTTAAATGTGTATTATCTTTTATGGTCTATTTTGTCAAAGGAAACCATGCTGTGTATGGCAAAAACACTAAATATGCAAGATTTCCCCCTAAAAAGGTTAAAAGTGGACGTAATTGGAGCCAATAACATTGATTTTGGTGGAATTTTTGTTTTTAGAGCAATGTCAGTTAAAAAAAAACCTGACTTAAAGTCCCAGGGGTCCAAAAAAAAGTGTTAAAAATAAGTCCCATATTAATATGTTTAAATGTCTAAATCAACTTCAGATCTTTTTGTCGAATACGAATTGTTTTTATATGTTTTTACCTTCTTTTATTCATATGGCAAGCCCACAAAATATGCAATATTTTCCCCAAAAAAATATTCAAACTGAAATATTTGATGACAATAATTCATACCAACATTGATTTTAATGCATTATTATTTTTGTTGAGCAATGACAGTTTAAAAACAAAAACATCTAAAGGTCCCCTGGGGTTCAAAAGTGTTGAAAATAAGTCATATATTATTTTTTTTAACTTCTAACTTACTTTAGAGTTACAAGTTTAAATGTGTATTATCTTTTATGGTCTATTTTGTCAAAGGAAACCATGTTGTGTATGGCAACAACACTAAATATGCAAGATTTCCCCCTAAAAAGGTTAAAATTGGACGTAATTGGAGCCAATAACATTGATTTTGGTGGAATTTTTGTTTTTAGAGCAATGTCAGTTAAAAAAAAAAACCTGACTTAAAGTCTCAGGGGTCCAAAAAAAAGTGTTAAAAATAAGTCCCATATTAATATGTTTAGATGTCTAAATCAACTTCAGATCTATTTGTCGATTACGAATTGTTTTTTTATGTTTTTACCTTCTTTTATTCATATGGAAAGCACACAAAATATGCAATATTTTCCCCCAAAAAATATTCAAACTGAAATATTTGATGTCAATAATTCATACCAACATTGATTTTAATGCATTATTATTTTTTGGAGCAAAAATCAAAGACTAAAGGTCCCTGGGGTTCAAAAGTGTTGAAAATAAGTCAAATATTCTTTTTTTTTTTTTTTTTTTTTACTTCTAACTTACTTCAAAGTTACAAGTTTAAATGTTTATTATCTTTTATAGTCTTTTTTTGTCAAAGGAAACCATGTTGTGTATGGCAAAAACACTAAATATGCAATATTTCCCCCTAAAAAGGTTAAAAGTGGACGTAATTGGAGCCAATAACATTGATTTTGGTGGAATTTTTGTTTTTAGAGCAATGTCAGTTTAAAAAAAACCTGACTTAAAGTCTCAGGGGTCCAAAAAAAGTGTTAAAAATAAGTCCCATATTAAAATGTTTAAATGTCTAAATAAACTTCAGATCTATTTGCCGATTACGAATTTTTTTTTTTTAATGTTTTTACCTTCTTTTATTCATATGGCAAGCACACAAAATATGCAATATTTTCCCCCAAAAAATATTCAAACTGAAA
Source organism: Nerophis lumbriciformis (assembly GCF_033978685.3). Classification (NCBI taxonomy): domain Eukaryota; kingdom Metazoa; phylum Chordata; class Actinopteri; order Syngnathiformes; family Syngnathidae; genus Nerophis; species Nerophis lumbriciformis. The sequence goes on from NC_084550.2 coordinate 23,871,108, forward strand.
TATTTGATGTCAATAATTCATACCAATATTGATTTTAATGCATTATTATTTTTGTTGAGCAATGACAGTTTAAAAACAAAAAAATCTAAAGGTCCCCTGGGGTTCAAAAGTGTTGAAAATAAGTCATATATTCATTTTTGTAACTTCTAACTTACTTTAGAGTTACAAGTTTAAATGTGCATTATCTTTTATGGTCTATTTTGTCAAAGGAAACCATGTTGTGTATGGCAAAAACACTAAATATGCAAGATTTCCCCCCAAAAAGGTTAAAAGTGGACGTAATTGGAGCCAATAACATTGATTTTGGTGGAATTTTTGTTTTTAGAGCAATGTCAGTTAAAAAAAAAAAACCTGACTTAAAGTCTCAGGGATTCACAAAAAGTGTTAAAAAATAAATCCTATATCAATACCTTTAAATATCTAGACCAGGGGTGCCCACACGTTTTACTTTTCCATTGACCAAGTGATCATTCATATATTTAATTTATATTTATTTATTTATGAAAGAGACGTTTTTGTTAACAAGTTACTATAAAATGGGAGCCATTACCCCCCTGCTCGGCACACAGCATCGAGGGTTGGAATTGGGGGTTAAATCACCAAAAATGATTCCCGAGCGCGGCCACCGCTGCTGCTCACTGCTCCCCTCACCTCCCAGAGGGTGATTTCACCGCACCTAGTGTGTGTGAGACTATCAGTGGTACTTTAACTTTAACTTAAAAGGTGTTTAATGATAATACAAGCATGTTTAATTCCTTTCTTTCATGAAGACAAGAATACAAGTTGGTGTATTACCTGATTGTGACGACTTGCATTGATTGGAATCAGACAGTAGTGATGATAACCTCCACATTTTCAAATGGAGGAGAATAAAAGTCCTCCTTTCTGTCCAATACCACATGAAAGTGGTTGTTTTTTGCCATCTTATTTGTCCAGCTTCCATACTCTTTTTTATACACTTTACAAGAAACATAATGGCGGCAATCTTTGTAGCTTGCTAGCTTGTTGTGCTCGCTAGCTTCCTGAGACTCTTATTTTGTTATTGCGGGCAGGATGAAGCGGCTTTTATTGTGAAGACAGGAACTGCGCCGGTCGGTCTTTAGAGTTTTGACGGCGTCTGTTGAAATAAAACGTGTTTCTCGCCCTCCTCTCGGTCATTTTTATATACACTTTACAAGAAACACAATGGCGGCAAACTTTGTAGCTTGTTAGCTTTCGGAGACTCTTATTTTGTTAGGCAGGATGAAACGGCGCTTTAATTGTGAAGACAGGAACTGCGCGGGTCGGGGTCTTTAGAGTTTTGACGGCGCGAGAGTCTGTTGGAACAAAAAAAAAGTGTTTCTTACCTTCCTCTCGGTCATTTTTTTTTTTGCTTAATAATGACCCTCCGGTGCCGTGAACGTCAATCAAGTGACGGAAGTGACGTCATAGTGATGATCGCTAATTTCCGCATGGAGGCGGAGCTCTGCGCCTTGCTCAGACAGCGGCAGCACGATGTCAATGATTATAAATATTATGTATCCTCTATTTACCTTTTTTTGTAATTAATAAGTTATTAATTACCAAAAAGGTTAATAACATGTGTGTTGTCTGTCTATTTGTAAATAATGCAGACGAGGCGTGTTGGCTGAGTTCTCATAACCACATTGTAGCTGCCGGCATGGCGACATACAACACTTTTTAGGGCTACCGCGCATGCTCGTCACTACTGTTGCATGCTGGGTAGTGTAGTTCTTATACCCCCAGCTCATAACATCACAACATGAGTCCAAATTCACAAGTTTTGTTGTGGATGACGCTAAGTATGTACGGAATAAAACACATGTTAGTACATCAATTGAGGAAAATAGGGGGGGCAGAAATACACTATATTGCCAAAAGTATTTGGCCACCCATCCAAATGATGGTGTCCTAATCACAGGTGTATAAAATCAAGCACTTAGGCATGGAGACTGTTTCTACAAACATTTGTGAAAGAATGGGCTGCTCTTTAGTGATTTCCAGCGTGGAACTGTCATAGGATGCCACCTGTGCAACAAATCCAGTCGTGAAATTCCCTCCCTCCTAAATATTCCAAAGTCAACTTTATTATAAGAGAAGTGAAGAGTTTGGGAACAACAGCAACTCAGCCACCAAGTGGTAGGCCACGTAAACTGACAGAGAGGGGTCAGCGGACGCTGAAGCGCATAGTGCAAAGTTGTTACCGAGCTCCAAACTTCATGTGACCTTCCAATTAGCCCACGTGCAGCACGCAGAGAGCGTCATGGAATGGGTTTCCATGGCCGAGCGGCTGCATCTAAGCCATACATCACCAAGTCCAATGCAAAGCGTGGGATGCGGTGGTGTAAAGCACGTCGCCACTGGACTCTAGAGCAGTGGAAACGCCTTATCTGGACTGATGAATCACGCTTCTCCATCTGGCAATCTGATGGACCAGTCTGGGTTTGGAGGTTGCCAGGAGAACGTTACATTTCGGACTGCATTGTGCAGAGTGTGAAATTGGGTGGAGGAGGAATTATGGTGTGGGGTTGTTTTGTTCATTAGTTGGGCTTGACTCCTTAGTTGCAGTGAAAGGAACGTTGAATGAACATTTTGGACAATTCCATGCTCCCAACCTTGTGGGAACAGTTTGGAGCGGGCCCCTTCCTCTTCCGACATGACTGCACAAAGCGAGGCCCATAAAGACATGGAGTCCGGTGTGGATGAACTTGACTGGCCTGCACAGAGTCCTGACCTGAACCCGATAGAACACCTTTGGGATGAATTAGAAGGGAGACTGAGAGCCAGGCCTTCTCGGTATGACCTTACCAATGCGCTTTTGGAAGAATGGTGGAAAATTCCTATAAACACACTCCGCAACCTTGTGGACAGCCTTCCCAGGAGAGTTGAAGCTGTAATAGCTGCAAAAGGTGGACTGACATCATATTGAACCCTATGGGTTAGGAATGGGATGGCATTTCAAGTTCATATGTGAGTCAAGTCAATACTTTTGGCAATATAGTGTATGTTATGTATCTCCTACTAACTTTTTTTTGGTAATTAATAAAATGAGTCCAAATTCACAAGTTGTGTATAATGCAAAGTCTGTGCATATAATCCACATGATGTTAGTACATAGCTTGAGGAAAATAAACATACACATATTTTCTGGCATAATATTTGTTTTGTTTTGTTTTGTTTAACATGGAATGGAGTCCACACTGTAGTGTTTGTTCCCATTATATTGGTGTTATTTTTTTTTTAACCTACTCAGCGGCCTAGTGGTTAGAGTGTCCGCCCTGAGATCGGTAGGTTGTGAGTTCAAACCCCGGCCGAGTCATACCAAAGACTATAAAAATGGGACTCATTATCTCCCTGCTTGGCACTCAGCATCAAGGGTTGGAATTGGGGGTTAAATGACCAAAAATTATTCCACGGGCGTGGCCACTGCTGCCGCTCACTGCTCCCCTCACCTCCCAGGGGGTGAACAAGGGGAGGACAAATTTCACCACACCTAGTGTGTGTGTGAGACAATCATTGGTACTTTAACTTTAACTTTAGTGAACCAAAATGAAAGTGCTGCCGCTGTCTGAACAAGGCACAAAGCTCGGCCCCCGGTAGGGGATACTAAATATTTCAGGGATACAGAATTTCGCACGACACCGATATCGACGTAACGGGCACCCCTGGTCTACAACTTCAGATCCAACTATCGATTATGAGGTTTTAAAAAAAAAAGTTTTTACCTTCTTTTATTTATACGGCAAACACACAAAATATGCAATATTTCACCCCCAAAAAATATTCAAACTGAAATATTTAATGTGAAGTAATTGGAGCCTTGAATTGATCGATAATTCATAACAACAATTTTTTGAGCAATGCCAGTTTTAAAGTAATAAAACAGCATTTTTGTGTCGTTAGTGTCAATATTGCAACAGTTCATCCTTACATTGAACCTGTTTGGTGTTTTATTTCACTATTTATGTGGTTCTTTCTTCGTAATAGTATTTTGGCCGTAAAAAGACCTACTTTGGACACTTCTGACAACACGTGTAGGGATGATGTTTGATAAGAAATTATCGAGTTCGAGCCCATTATCGAATCCTCTTATGGAACCGATTCCTTATCGATTCTCTTATCGAGTCCAGATAGGTTGTTGTATATGGAAAAAAAAACAATATTTGGTTTAACAAAAGCTCACTTTTATTTTATAAGAATTTTTTTTTATAAAATAAATAAATAAATATTGACTGTTACCCCCCTAAAAAAAAAATAAAAAAAATATTGACTGTTGTTACACAAAGTATATTAAGTGGAATTTTTCAGAAAAACAAATATATACAGTAACACAAAAACAACCTGTCTCTGTGATCACTATAGGTGTATAAATAATAATATAGTGTTAAATAAAATCAGTCCCTTGGGCACACAACTGAAAATAATACAGCTCTCCAAAAAATGCACTTCTGCTGCTATTGGAACATACTAACTACACACACTATGACACTAAGAACACCACAGTCATCAATCAACAATTCTTCCCACCTTACATGAGAGCGAAGCCTGGCAATAATTGCCTGTTCTGCCCTCACTATGCGTGTTGAGGTTATACAGCTTGGCAGACAGCTAACAAACAATCCAAAGCAGATTAATCAATTTAGGCTCTTTATTAGGGACCGCAATGTCCCTTTGGGACAGAGGACCCTATTGTAATTGTAAGGTTTTATTATTATTATTATACCGGCTGCCAATTTGAGCTGTAATTTGACCCCCTTAACATGCTTCAAAACTCACCATATTTGACACACACATCAGGACTGGCGAAAATTGCCATCTAATAAAAAAACCAAACCCCAAAACTCAAAATTGCGCTCGAGCGCCCCCTAGGAAAAAACACAGACAAAACTGCTTGTAACGTCCGGTAGGAATGTCGTAGAGACATGAAACAAAAACCTCTATGTAGGTCTGACTTAGACCTAGATTTCATACACTGACATCCTTCAGCAAAAATCAACAGGAAGTTGGCAATTCCCCCTTCAAAACAAAAGTTTACTAAAAACAGTCACTTTTGCCTCTTTGAGCTGTAATTTGACCCCCTTAACATGCTTCAAAACTCACCAAACTGGACACACACATCAGGACTGACGAAAATTGCGACCTAATAAAAAAACCAAACCCCAAAACTCAAAATTGCGCTCTAGCGCCCCCTAGGAAAAAATACAGACTAAACTGCTTGTACCTTCCGGTACGAATGTCGTAGAGACATGAAACAAAAACCTCTATGTAGGTCTCACTTAGACCTAGATTTCATACACTGACATCCTACAGCAAAAATCAACAGGAAGTTGGCAATTCCCCCTTCAAAACAAAAGTTTACTAAAAACAGTCACTTTTGCCTCTTTGAGCTGTAATTTGACCCCCTTAACATGCTTCAAAACTCACCATATTTGACACACACATCAGGACTGGCAAAAATTGCCATCTAATAAAAAAACCAAACCCCAAAACTCAAAATTGCGCTCTAGCGCCCCTTAGGAAAAAACACAGACAAAACTGCTTGTACCTTCCGGTACAAATGTCGTAGAGACATGAAACATAAACCTCTATGTAGGTCTTACTTAGACCTAGATTTCATACATTGACACCCTTCAGCAAAAATCAACAGGAAGTTGGCAATTCCCCCTTCAAAACAAAAGTTTACTAAAAACAGTCACTTTTGCCTCCTTGTGCTGTAATTTGACCCCCTTAACATGCTTCAAAACTCACCAAACTGGACACACACATCAGGACTGGCAAAAATTGCGACCTAATAAAAAAATAAATAAACCAAAACTCAAAATTGCGCTCTAGCGCCCCCTAGGAAGAAAACACAGACAAAACTGCTCCTCAGAAGAAAACACAGACAAAACTGCCTGTAACTTCCAGTAGGAATGTCGTAGAGACATGAAACAAAACCCTCTATGTAGGTCTCACTTAGACCTACATTTCATAAATTAACAACCCCCAGCAAAGATCAACAGGAAGTTTGCAATTCCCCCTTCAAAACAAAAGTTTTGTAAAAACTGGTCACCTTTTTTCAAACGTTATCTCCTCTGAGCGCGTTTGTCGTGTCGGCTTCAAACTAGCACAGGAGAGAGTTTGAACCCTTCTGATTAAAAGTTGACGAAAGAGTTTTAATTACTGCTCCGGTTTGGATTTTATGTGCCGTCAAAGTCGGTCCCGTCCATCGCTGCTTGCAGCTTTAATTGTTGTTGATCTTGCTTTGTCTTTTCTATCTATCTTTACTTTTGTCTTGCACTGGACTGTTTTTTTTTTTTAAACTGAAATACACACAATGACAAATGTATAAGCTATGTGATTCAATTAACATACTCAAATTTAATACACAATATGTAAATATTAGCTTCACACAAATATACAGTACTATCATCAAACAATTACTTCTGAGTGTTGAAACTATTTCGATGGTGTAAATATACAACTGGCAGCCATTTTAAGTCCTCAAAACATCCATTGAAACAGTGCACAAAAATCGTTTTTCAATAAACATCTTAGTATCAAAATTAACCACTTTCCACTTTAATATTGAGTTACATAAACAAGTTAAACAGTTTACTTACAGACTTATCTTTTCCAAGGTTTGTAAGAGCTTACTCAACTTGTCTACTTCTCAATTGTCTCAACCCGGAAGTGCCCAAACTAATGACGCGTAGTATTTTCATATCGCCACAAGGCATACTTGCCAACCCTCCCGAACTTTCCGGGAGACTCCCGAAATTCAGCGCCTCTCCCGAAAACCTCCCGGGACAAATATTCTCCCGAAAATCTCCCGATTTTCAGCCGGAGCTGGAGGCCACGCCCCCTCCAGCTCCATGCGGACCTGAGTGAGGACAGCCTTTTTTCACTACGGGAGGACAACAGGGTGACAAGAACTAAATCATCCAGACTAGAGATACATTGTATTATTATGTTTATCTTACCTAAAAATAAATAGATATTTATTAATTTAAAAAAAAAAAAAAACCTAAATACATTTTTACTATATTTTGCTAAAAACATCAAAATTAATTGTATTTCTATTTTTATTTTTTCTGACTCCTTATTACATCCAGCCATAGAATTTTACATTAAAATAAACATATTTGAAATAATTAATTTTAAACTATCATAATAATTCATTTAAAATGACCATATTTAATTATTAAAATAATTGCTTGTTTATCAACAACTTTAGCATTTTAGTCACTACATTTTGAAGCTCTCAGAAGCCAAGTTATGTTATATTCCTTAATATTTATTTATGCAAGTTTGAAATATCAATTATCCAAACACAGTTTTGTTTGCATATTTTCAGGATATATATATATATATATATATATATATATATATATATATATATATATATATATATATATATGTATGTGTGTATATATATATATATATATATATATATATATATATATGAAATACTTGACTTGGTGAATTCTAGCTGTCAATATACTCCTCCCCTCTTAACCACGCCCCCAACCACGCCCCGCCCCAACCACGCCCACGCCCCCACCCCCCCACCTCCCGAAATTGGAGGTCTCAAGGTTGGCAAGTATACCACAAGGTGTCAGTAAGAGTCTACAATCAAATGGGCATAACATTGCAGGTCCCACAGGGCATTTCCTGTAAGTGGGAAGGGATTCGAATAAAGAACCAACTATTTTTCTTTACTATAGTGGCCTCGATAACGGGAACCGGTTCTCAAAAAGGGATTCGAGTCCATGGAATCGGTTCTTTTCTTATCGAACAAACGGGAGAACCGATTTCGAACATCATCCCTAAACACGTGTGCTCCGAGAAAGCGTCATGTCGTTGAATTCGATATGGCTTGTGTATAGAAATGTCAAAAAAGAACAGCCATAACAAACTAAAAGGTTTCGGTAAGTTACATCATGTCCTGGCAAAGACGCCCACGAATGCACATGCTCACTTCACAATTTGCACGACTCCCAATGTCAGTCATACGAAAACAAACAAAATAGTGACACATTTCAGCGGGAAGGAAGCTCACATGCTCCGTCTAAAGAACTGCAAAAAATGCACCGCCCTTGTTCTTCTTACAAGGGGAAGACCAGAAAGCCGGAAAAGGTGGAGTACTTCCAGCCGCCCATCAGGTTACCCTTCTCCAGTCGGAGGTAGGCTTTGTCGCCTTTCTCCATAATCACCAGGCCGGCGTTCATGGCCGCCTCCCTGGTCACGTCCTGGTCCCCGGCAAACGCCGAAATCATGGGCCAGCCGTTGACCATCAAGCTGACCTGGAAGACACGAAATTGGGGCGCACCTTTTAAAAGGGAACTGCACTTTTTTATTCTGGTCATGAAGTGTAAACAGAGTATTGTTGTTTATTTTGAGGGCTTTTTTGGGCGGAATAGAGGACCTCCCGTTGACTCCATTGGTAACTGATTTTTGCTAACTTCTTTTTACGATTTAGAATACATAGGTCTTACGTAGGGATTGTGAATGACAGGTCTAATTCCAAAAACATATGCAGTTCCCTTTGAACCTCAGCAGGGACATTTGGTCCAGCACTTACCTGAATAGTCTGTCTGTTGTAGGCCTTGACGACGTGGAAGTTGAAGCTGTAAACGCCCCTTCTTGGAGCCAGGAAGACACTGCTCTCTTGATCAAAATGACCGCCCACGTTCACCAGGATCTGGATTCACAAGGTTAGAAAAGTCATAGCTATCCAAACTTGGATTTGCTTAAATGTAACACTGTGAACCTTTTCAGCTCTGTATGCAAGTATCCAAAAAACATGTTTCTCAGCTGTGGTCCATATGGGCCGCAGCAGTACTCAGTTGTAGTGCACTTTTCCACCACTTGTGGCAGTAATGACAATATCAAACAAGGGTAGTTGTAATACACTTTTCCACCACTTGTGGCAGTAATGACAATATAAAACAGGGGTAGTTGTAATACACTTTTCCACCACTTGTGGCAGTAATGACAATATAAAACAGGGGTAGTTGTAATACACTTTTCCACCACTTGTGGCAGTAATGACAATATAAAACAGGGGTAGTTGTAATACACTTTTCCACCACTTGTGGCAGTAATGACAATATTAAACAGGGGTAGTTGTAATACACTTTTCCACCACTTGTGGCAGTAATGACAATATTAAACAGGAGTAGTTGTAATACACTTTTCCACCACTTCTGGCAGTAATGACAATATCAAACAAGGGTAGTTGTAATACACTTTTCCACCACTTGTGGCAGTAATGACTATATGAAACACACTTTTCCACCACTTGTGGCAGTAATGACAATATCAAACAGGGGGTAGTTGTAATACAGTTTTCCACCACTTGTGGCAGTAATGAGAATACAAACAGGGGTAGTTGTAATACACGTTTCCACCACTTGTGGCAGTAATGACAATATCAAACAGGGGTAGTTGTAATACACTTTTCCACCACTTGTGGCAGTAATGACAATATAAAACAAGGGTAGTTGTAATACACTTTTCCACCACTTGAAGCAGTAATGACAATATAAAACAGGGGTAGTTGTAGTGCACTTTTCCACCACTTGTGGCAGTAATGACAATATAAAAAAGGGGTAGTTGTAATACACTTTTCCACCACTTGTGGCAGTAATGACAATATAAAACAGGGGTAGTTATAATTTTTGTTTCATCTGACCACAGAACTTTCCTCCAGAAGGTCTTATCTTTGTCCATGTGATGTCAGATGAATCAAAAATATATGATCAACTAAGACTGCATGTGCAACTGATAACAGGTGCAAACGTGGCGCTAACCACCTATTTCAATGAGGTTTTTTTCTTGTGCTACCCACTGTCACCATGGAGACAATCATTTATTGCACACCCATCTGTGGTGTTTTGCTATGTTGTGTAACACACGGCACACAACTACTGGCATCTTGTTACAACGACTATATAGAAGCGCTCCTTCGAGGTGATTTTCCAAAACACATACAAAATACCAAACCCAAAACCAGTGAAGTTGGCACGTTTTGTAATTTGTAAATAAAAAGAGAATACAATGATTTGCAAATCCTTTTCAACTCATATTTAATTGAATAGACGGCAAAGACAAGATATTTAATGTTCCAACTGATAAACCTAAGTTTTTTTTGCAAATAATAATTAACTTAGAATTTGATGGCAGCAACACATTGCAAAAAAGTTGTCACAGGGGCATTTTTACCACTGTGTTGCATGGCCTTTCCTTTTAACAACACTCAGTAAACGTTTGGGAACGGAGGAGACACATTTTTGAAGCTTTTCAGGTGGAATTATTTCCCATTCTTGCTTAAGTTGTTCAACAGTCCGGGGGTCTCCGTTGTGGTATTTTAGGCTTCATAATGCGCCACACATTTTCAATGGGAGACAGGTCTGGACTATAGGCAGGCCAGTCTAGTACCCGCACTCTTTTACTATGAAGCCACGTTGATGTAACACATAGCTTGGCATTGTCTGGACGAAAAACAACACTTGCCATCTGCAATTAGCAGTGTTGTATCTACTACACCACTAATCCTTGTTTCCATGGAGACAAATATAGTACGTTTATTTCAAGCATCATCCTTGTAGGACGAGCGATAGTTAGACATGCGTCACTACACACCGCACGGGTGTGTTAAAAATGGTCTATTGTTGACAATGTCTGATCAATAACCATAAAGACGATCACCTTAACTTTAAACACACTACACACGAGCGAATGAAGGGCATACTTAGTCAACAGCCATACACGTCACACTAAGGGTGGCCGTATGAACAACGCCAACTCTGTCATCAACATGTGCCATATAGTGAAAGCACACTAAACAACAATGACAAACACATTTTGGGAGAATATTCGCACCGCAACACAACAGAAACACAACAGAACAAATTCCCAGAATCAACCAACTCTTCCAGGACGCTACAACATAAACAAACGCCTAACATCCACTGTAATGATACCAAGTACAGGAGCGTATCTAGTCGATACTACTATATTTTTTAGCATAACAAAATCTTCTTTTGTTTTTCTTAAATTCATATTATGTTTATAAACTCAGGAAATATGTCCCTGGACTTTGAATATGACCAATGTATGATCCTGTAACGACTTGGTATCGGATTGATACCCAAATTTGTGGTATCATCCAAAACTAATGTAAAGTATTCAAACAAGAGAAGAATAAGTGATTATTACATTTTAACAGAAGTGTAGATAGAACATGTTAAAAGAGAAAATAAGCAGATATTAACAGTAAATGAACAATTAAGATTAATAACTATTTTTTACCGCTTGTCCTTTATAATGTTGACAAAATAATAGGTAGATAAATGACACAATATGTTACTGCATATGTCAGCAGACTAATTAGGAGCCTTTGTTTGTTTACTTACTACTAACAGACAAGTTGTTTAGTATGTTCACTATTTTATTTAAGGACAACATTTAATTTGTGGTCCCCTTTATTTAGAAAAGTATCAAAAAGTATCGAAATACGGGGGAGGGTATACAGAATAACACCTCTCTCTTCCTATTGCGCACTCCTTACATACTTTGCCTTTTGAAATGATCGAGCTTTTCAAAGAAATCTAAGAAAGACAATTTTGTTTGACCACTTAATTAGAAAATTTCCAATTACAATATTTTAAAAAATGATTTTTTTTTTTTCATTTAATTTCAGGCAAAATTGATGCATAATCTTAATAAAGTTATTATTTGTTGTAAGTTGATCTATGTCTTAAATGTTAACTGAGATAAAATCTTTTGCAGAGGTGTACTTATAACAATTTTATAGACAAATTATACTACTTATAGTTGTTTTCTTACATACTTTGCCTTTTGAAATGTTAAAAGTAAAAGTAAGCAGATGTTAACAGGAAATGAACAAGTAGATTAATTATTCATTTCCTACCTCTTGTCCTTATTAATTTTGACAATATAATAGGTAGATAAATGACACAATATGTTACTGCATATGTCAGCAGACTAATTAGGAGCCTTTGATTGTTTACTTACTACTAAAAGACAAGTTGTCTTGTTTGTTCACTATTTTATTTAAAGACAAACTTGCAATAATAAACATATGTTTAATGTACCCTAAGATTTTTTGTTCAAATAAAGCCAATAATGACATTTTTTGTGGTCCCCTTTATTTAGAAAAGTATCAAAAAGTATCAAAATACGGGGGAAGGGTATAAAGAATAACACATCTCTCTTCCTATTGCGCACTCCTTACATACTTTGCCTTTTGAAATGATCGAGCTTTTCAAAGAAATCTAAGAAAGATAATTTTGTTTGACCACTTGATTAGAAAATTTCCAATACAATAGTTTAAATAAGGATTTTTTTCATTTTTTTTTTCATTTAATTTCAGGCAAATTGATGCACTGTCATCTTAATAAAGTTTTTATTTGTTGTAAGTTGATCTATGTCTTAAATGTTAACTGAGATCAAATCTTTTGCAGAGGTGTACTTGTAACAATTTTATAGACAAATTATACTACTTATAGTTGCAGTGGGGAAAAGGGGCAAAATGTTTTCTTCCTTATATACTTTGCCTTTTGAAATGTTAAAAGTGAAAGTAAGCAGATATTAACAGTAAATGAACAAGTAGATTAATAATTCCTTTTCTACCTATTTTCCTTATTAATGTTGACAAAATAATAGGTAGATAAATGACAAAATATGTTACTGCATATGTCAGCAGACTAATTAGGAGCCTTTGTTTGTTTACTTACTACTAAAAGACAAGTTGTCTTGTTTGTTCACTATTTCATTTAAGGACAAACTTGCAATAATAAACATATGTTTAATGTACCCTAAGATGTTTTGTTAAAATAAAGCCAATAATGACATTTTTTGTGGTCCCCTTTATTTAGAAAAGTATCAAAGAGTATCAAAATACGGGGGGAAGGTATAAAGAATAACACATCTCTCTTCCTATTGCGCACTCCTTACATACTTTGCCTTTTGAAATGATCGAGCTTTTCAAAGAAATCTAAGAAAGACAATTTTGTTTGACCACTTGATTAGATAATTTCCAATACAATATATTAAATAAGGATTTTTTTCTTTTTTTTCCATTTAATTTCAGGCAAATTGGTGCACTGTAATCTTAATATTTGTTGTAAGTTGATCTATGTCTTAAATGTTTACTGAGATAAAATCTTTTGCAGAGGTGTACTTGTAACAATTTTATAGACAAATTATACTACTTATAGTTGCAGTGGGGAAAAGGGGCAAAATATTTTCTTCCTTACATACTTTGCCTTTTGAAATGTTAAAAGTGAAAGTAAGCAGATACTAACAGTAAATGAACAAGTAGATTAATAATTCCTTTTCTACCTCTTGTCCTTATTAATTTTGACAATATAATAGGTAGATAAATGACACAATATGTTACTGCATATGTCAGCAGACTAATTAGGAGTCTTTGTTTGTTTACTTACTACTAAAAGACAAGTTATCTTGTTTGTTCACTATTTTATTTATGAAACAAACTTGCAATAATAAACATATGTTTAATGTACCCTAAGATTTTTTGTTAAAATAAAGCCAATAATGCCATTTTTTGTGGTCCCCTATATTTAGAAAAGTATCAAAAAGTATCGAAATACGGGGGGAGGGTATAAAGAATAACACATCTCTCTTCTTATTGCACACTCCTTACATACTTTACCTTTTGAAATGATTGAGCTTTTCAAAGAAATCTAAGAAAGACAATTTTGTTTGACTACTTGATTAGAACATTTCCAATACAATATTTTAAATAAGGATTTTTTTTTTTCATTTAATTTCAGGCAAAATTGATGCATAATCTTAATAAAGTTATTATTTGTTGTAAATTGATCTATGTCTTAAATGTTAACTGAGATAAAATATTTTGCAGAAATGTACTTATAACAATTTTATAGACAAATTATACTACTTATAGTTACAGTGGGGAAAAGGGGCAAAATGTTTTCTTCCTTACATACTTTGCCTTTTGAAATGTTAAAAGTGAAAGTAAGCAGATGTTAACAGTAAATGAACAAGTAGATTAATAATTTGTTTTCTACCTCTTGTCCTTATTAATTTTGACAATATAATAGGTAGATAAATGACACAATATGTTACTGCATATGTCAGCAGACTAATTAGGAGCCTTTGTTTGTTTACTTACTACTAAAAGACAAGTTATCTTGTTTGTTCACTATTTTATTTAAGGACAAACTTGCAATAATAAACATATGTTTAATGTACCCTAAGATTTTTTGTTAAAATAAAGCCAATTATGACATTTTTTGTGGTCCCCTTTATTTAGAAAAGTATCAAAAAGTATCGAAATACGGGGGGAGGGTATAAAGAATAACACATCTCTCTTCCTATTGCGCACTCCTTACATACTTTGCCTTTTGAAATGATCGAGCTTTTCAAAGAAATCTAAGAAAGACAATTTTGTTTGACCACTTGATTAGATCATTTCCAATACAATATTTTAAATAAGGATTTTTTTCATTTAATTTCAGGCAAATTGATGCACTGTAATCTTAATAAAGTTATCATTTGTTGTAAGTTGATCTATGTCTTAAATGTTCAATGAGATAACATATTTTGCAGAAATGTACTTGTAACAATTTTATAGACAAATTATATTACTTAGAGTTGCAGTGGGGAAAAGGGGCAAAATGTTTTTTTCCTTACACACTTTGCCTTTTGAAATGTTAAAAGTGAAAGTAAGTAGATATTAACAGTAAATGAACAAGTAGATTAATAATTCCTTTTCTACCTCTTGCCCTTATTAATTTTGACAATATAATAGGTGTATAAATGACACAATATGTTACTGCATATGTCAGCAGACTAATTAGGAGCCTTTGTTTGTTTACTTACAACTAAAAGACAGGTTATCTTGTTTGTTCACTATTTTATTTAAGGACAAACTTGCAATAATAAACATATGTTTAATGTACCCTAAGATTTTTTGTTAAAATAAAGCCATAAAGTATCAAAATACGGGGGGAGGGTATAAAGAATAACACATCTCTCTTCCTATTGCGCACTCCTTACATACTTTGCCTTTTGAAATGATCGAGCTTTTCAAAGAAATCTAAGAAAGACAATTTTGTTTGACCACTTGATTAGATAATTTCCAATACAGTATTTTAAATAAGGATTTTTTTTAATTTTTTTTTCATTTAATTTCAGGCAAATTGGTGCACTGTAATCTTAATATTTGTTGTAAGTTGATCTATGTCTTAAATGTTAACTGAGATCAAATCTTTTGCAGAGGTGGACTTGTAACAATTTTATAGACAAATTATACTACTTATAGTTGCAGTGGGGAAAAGGGGCAAAATGTTTCTTCCTTACATACTTTGCCTTTTGAAATGTTAAAAGTGAAAGTAAGCAGATATTAACAGTAAACGAACAAGTAGATTAATAATTCATTTTCTACCTCTTGTCCTTATTAATTTTGACAATAGGTAGATAAATGACACAATATGTTACTGCATATGTCAGCACACTAATTAGGAGCCTTTGTTTGTTTACTTACTACTAAAAGACAAGTTGTCTTGTTTGTTCACTATTTTATTTAAGGACAAACTTGCAATAATAAACATATGTTTAATGTACCCTAAGATTTTTTGTTAAAATAAATTCAATGACATTTTTTGTGGTCCCTTTTATTTAGAAAAGTATCAAAAAGTATCAAAATACGGGGGGAGGGTATAAAGAATAACACATCCTCTCTTCCTAAGTATCAAAAAGTATCAAAATACGGGAGGGGGGGGGGGGGGGTATAAAGAATAATACACCTCTCTTCCTATTGCGCACTCCTTACATACTTTGCCTTTTGAAATGATCAAGCTTTTCAAAGAAATCTAATTTTGTTTGACCACTTGATTAGATAATTTGTTAATGATTTGTTAATAATGTATATGTTTAATGTACCGGTACCCTAAGATTTTTTTGTTCAAATAAAGCCAATAATGACATTTTTTGTGGTCCCCTTTATTTAGAAAAGTACCGAAATACCAAAATATTGGTATCGGGACAACGCTAGTGCATCAACAAAGTATTGAGCTGGGAATACTTGTGATTTAAAAAAATGTTTTTAATATATTTGCAAAATTAAAAAAAAAAAGTTTTGACATTGTCATTACTGGGTATTATGTGTACAATTTTGAGGACAAAAATGGATTTATTCAATTTCGGGAGAAGGCTGCAACATAACAAAATGCGGGAAAAGAGTTGTCAAATTTTTTAATGTACTCACATTATCAAAGTAGATGATCATGGTGCGATTGCTCATGTCTGTGGGCTCGTGGTTGGTCTGGCGGCTGGCGGAGAAGGCCACCCGGCCGCTGCCCGAGCGCACCGACATGCCCAGGGCGTTGCCGGCGGGCTCCGACGACGGCGTGGAGTCGCAGACCACCAGGCATTTCCCCTCCAGGATGATGGGCTCCGTGTCGTTCTGGCCCTCGGACCCCGGCGGCCCCCACGGCGGCAGCAGCAGCGCGGCCAGAAGCACGGTGAGGTCGAAGGTAAGCATGGGTGATTAGACGTCGAGACCCGCGGCCATGGTTGCCAGGTGAAGTATCTTCAGAAGGACGCCGACAAACAAGACCTCTGGTCCTCTCACGTTGACTCCCTCGGTAAAAAAAAGCTGTATCTGGGGAAGGGAAGAGTTGGACAATGCATGGATGTGACAAGAGGACCAGACGGGTGTCGGACCCGGGTGTTTGGCGGGGGGTGGAACCGGAGAGGAGGCGGAGGAACAACGCCACTGAGTGACCATCTGTCTTTTACTCGTACACCTCCTTTCCGCCGAGCACCGCTCAACATGCACTTCCTGCACATTCGCACTCGGACATGCCTTTTTTTGGACTCCAACCAGTTGAATCGAACAGAACATGTCTTCCAAAAATACAGTCGTGGTCAAAAGTTTACGTACACTTGTAAAGAACATGATGTCATGGCTGTCTTGAATTTCCAATCATTTCTACAACTCGTATTCTTTTGTGATAGAGTGATTGGAGCACATACTTGATGGTCATTCATGAATTTTTTTATTTTTTTTCTCCTCCTGTTTTCATTAAATCAACATAGAAAAAAACACACACGGTACACTTTCAACTCGTGCAGGGGTCGGCAACTCAAAATGTTGAAAGAGCCATATTGGACCAAAAATACAAAAACAAATCTGTCTGGAGCCGCAAAAAATTAAAAGCCATATTACATACAGATAGTGTGTCATGAGATATAAATTGAATTAAGAGGACTTAAAGGAAACTAAATGACCTCAAATATAGCTACAAATTAGGCATAATGATGCAATATGTACATATAGCTAGCCTTAATAGCATGTTAGCATCGATTAGCTTGCAGTCATGCAGTAACCAAATATGTCTGATTAGCACTCCACACAAGTCAATAACATCAACAAAACTCACCTTTCATGCACAACGTTAAAAGTTTGGTGGACAAAATGAGACAGAAAAAGAAGTGGCATAAAACACGTCCTAGAAAGTCGGAGAAAGTTATACATGTAAACAAACTAAACGGTGAGTTCAAGGACCGCCAAAATTAGTAGGACAAAACGGCGCTCGCCAAATACTCGAATCATTGAACATGTTTAATACAAACAGTGTGCTTTGTAACAATTAGGGAGGCTTGTGTCATGTTTGTCCTCCTACAGAAACCATATTAAAACAAAAAAGAAATGTTTTTCCCCTCATCTTTTTCCATTTTTCATACATTTTTTAAAAAGCTCCAGAGAGCCACTAGGGCGGCGCTAATTCTAGAGCCGCGGGTTGCCGACCCCTGAACTAGTGCATCAACCCCCAAAAAAACCTCCCTCCCCCATTCACACTCATACACACCCACTCACACAAAAGGGGTTGTTTCTTTCTACTACCAATATTCTGGTTCCCACAACATGGACAACACTTCTGCAAGGGACACAGTCCCTGAAGCACACTTGATTGTCTGTGCTGCTGGTCCACTAACATTTTCATTTAATTACTTTTTTTATTTTAATGTAATTATTTTTATATTGTTTTACTTTTTTTTTATCCAAGAAAATATTTATTTATCTCATCTAAAAAAAAAAAAAAAGGACCTCATCTTCACCAGACCTGGTTGTAAATTAAATTAGCTTCGTTTAAAGGTTTTTTCTTTTTAAAACCAGGTCCAGTCCAGATAATGTCCAAGTCGGGTTCAGCAACACACACCTGTACATTGAAAAAAAAAAAAAAAAAAAGAAAGAAAAAGAAAATTTTTGGAACACAACAGATTGCATATAATCTATAAACAAAATTACATTTTCAAAAAATAAAAAATAAAAAATTTATGTACAGTCCAGATTATGTTCAGGTCACTAAAAATTAGGGAATACAACAACAGATAGCATATAATCTATAAACATAATTACACTTTCAACATAAGCCTTTGAGGACTTCCCATCTTTTTTTTATGTTTTTTGGCATCATTATCGTTTTCAACCATGTAACTTTCTAAAGTTAAAAAATACTGAATAAATGTTAAAAAAAAAAAAAGTAATACTAAGTGAATATCTGTTTTTGGCCTTAAAAATAAACCTTTTTACCGAGTACTATAATTAAATTGATTAAATCATGATTGTCAATGAACTCTCCCAAAATAACAGAAACCACATCAAGCTTCATAAACAAACCAATCCTTAAACACATTTTTTTAAACTTCCACCCAAAAAGAAGACACAATATGACAATACCAAAACAAATGCAGGGTGGATTCAGACTCCTGACAACAAAATCGGCAATCATCTGACTCTGTCATATTCCATAATTTTAACATTTTCCCCGTGGGTAAGAAGTTATGAATAATTTTATTTTGAAAATAACGATTTTGCACATCAATAGTAGTTTTATATATTAGTTTGAATATGGCATCCCACGGCAACGGGCAGTCAAAAAAGTCCAGTTCATTCATGAAGTTTGCTTCTTTTATGAATTTATTATGGGTCTACTGAAAATGTGACTTGGTCAAAAGTATACATACAGCAATGTTAATATTTGCTTACATGTCCCTTGGCAAGTTTCACTGCAATAAGGCGCTTTTGGTAGACATCCACAAGCTTCTGCTTGAATTTTTGACCACAAAATTGGTGCGGTTCAGCTAAAAGTGTTGGTATTCCTGACATGGACTTGTTTCTTCAGCATTGTTCACACGTTTAAGTCAGGACTTTGGGAAGGCCATTCTAAAACCTTCATTCTAGCCATTCCTTTACCACTTTTGACGTGTGTTTGGGGTCATTGTCCTGTTGGAACACCCAACTGTGCCCAAGACCCAACCTCCGGGCTGATGATTTTAGCTTGTCCTGAAGAATTTGGAGGTAATCCTCCTTTTTCATTGTCCCATTTACTCTCTGTAAAGCACCAGTTCCATTGGCAGCAAAACAGGCCCAGAGCATAATACTACCACCACCATGCTTGACGGTAGGAATGGTGTTCCTGGGATTAAAGGCCTCACCTTTTCTCCTCCAAACATATTGCTGGGTATTGTGGCCAAACAGCTAAATTTCTGTTTCATCTGACCACAGAACTTTCCTCCAGAAGGTCTTATTTTTGTCCATGTGATGTCAGATGAAACAGAAATATTATTTCCAGTAGACCCATACTAAATTCATAAAAGAAGCAAACTTCATGAATGTTTTTTGTGACCAACAAGTATGTGCTCCAATCACTCCATCACAAAACAATAAGAAATGATTGGAAACTCAAGACAGCCATGACATTATGTTCTTTACAAGTGTATGTAAACTTTTGACCACGACTGTACATTAGTATAAAAAGGGGTGCCCACACTTTTTACTTTTCAATGTACCAAGTGGAGAGGATCTACCTCATTCATAAATATAATTTATATTTATTAATTTATGAAAGAGGTTTTTGTTAAGAAGTTCAAGGGTGTTTAATGATAATACAAGCATGTTTAATTACTTTCTTTCCTGAAGACAAGAATATAAGTTGGTGTATTACCTGATTGTGATGACTTGCATTGATAGGAATCAGACAGTAGTGATGACAACATCCACATTTTCAAATGGAGGAGAATAAAAGTCCTCTTTTCTGTCCAATACCACATGAAAGTGGTTGTTTTTTTGCCATCTTATTTGTCCAGCTTCCATACTCTTTTTACACACTTTACAAGAAACATAATGGCAGCAAACTTTGTAGCTTAGCTAGCTTCCGGAGACTCTTATTTTGTTAGCGCGGGCAGGATGAAGCGGCACTTTTATTGTGAAGGCGGGAACTGAGCAGTTGGTCTTCAGAGAGTCTGTTAAAATAAGTGTTTCTCGCCCTCCTCTCTGTCATTTTTTTCAATACACTTTACAAGAAATACATTGGCGGCAAATTCCATAGCTCGCTTTCTGAGACTCTTATTTTGTTAGCGCGGGCAGGATGAAGCGGTGCTTTTATTGTGAACTGTGCAGTCGGTCTTTAGAGAGTCTGTTAAAATAAGTGTTTCTCGCCCTCCTCTCTGTCATTTTTTTTTATACACTTTACAAGAACAAAAATTGGCGGCAAATTCCGTAGCTCCCTAGCTTCCTGAGACTCTTATTTTGTTAGCCCGGGCAGGATGAAGCAAGTGGCGCTTTTATTGTGAAGACAGGAACTGTGCAGTCAGTCTTCATAGAGTCTGTTAAAATAAAAAGTGTTTCTCACTCATTTTTATACACCATCCATCCATCCATCCATCTTCTTCCGCTTATCCGAGGTCGGGTCGCGGGGGCAGCAGCCTAAGCAGGGAAGCCCAGACTTTCCTCTCCCCAGCCACTCCGTCTAGCTCTTCCCGGGGGATCCCGAGGCGTTCCCAGGCCAGCCGGAGACATAGTCTTCCCAACGTGTCCTGGGTCTTCCCCGTGGCCTCCTACCGGTTGGACGTGCCCTAAACACCTCCCTAGGGAGGCGTTCGGGTGGAATCCTGACCAGATGCCCAAACCACCTCATCTGGCTCCTCTCGATGTGGAGGAGCACCGGCTTTACTTTGAGCTCCCCCCGGATGACAGAGCTTCTCACCCTATCTCTAAGGGAGAGCCCCGCCACCCGGCGGAGGAAACTCATTTCAGCTGCTTGTACCCGTGATCTTGTCCTTTCGGTCATAACCCAAAGCTCATGACCATAGGTGAGGATGGGAACGTAGATCGACCGGTAAATTGAGAGCTTTGCCTTCCGGCTCAGCTCCTTCTTCACCACAACGGATCGATACAGCGTCCGCATTACTGAAGATGCCGCACCAATCCGCCTGTCGATCTCACGATCCACTCTTCCCTCACTCGTGAACAAGAATCCTAGGTACTTGAACTCCTCCACTTGGGGCAGGGTCTCCTCCCCAACCCGGAGATGGCACTCCACCCTTTTCCGGGCGAGAACCATGGACTCGGACTTGGAGGTGCTGATTCTCATCCCAGTCGCTTCACACTCGGCTGCGAACCGATCCAGCGAGAGCTGAAGATCCTGGCCAGATGAAGCCATCAGGACCACATCATCCGCAAAAAGCAGAGACCTAATCCTGCAGCCACCAAACCAGATCCCCTCAACGCCTTGACTGCGCCTAGAAATTCTGTCCATAAAAGTTATGAACAGAATCGGTGACAAAGGGCAACCTTGGTGGAGTCCAACCCTCACTGGAAATGTGTCCGATTTACTGCCGGCAATGCGGACCACGCTCTGACACTGATCGTACAGGGAGCAGACAGCCACAATCAGACAGTCCGATACCCCATACTCTCTGAGCACTCCCCACAGGACCTCCCGAGGGACACGGTCGAATGCCTTCTCCAAGTCCACAAAGCACATGTAGACTGGTTGGGCAAACTCCCATGCACCCTCAAGGACCCCGCCGAGAGTATAGAGCTGGTCCACAGTTCCACGACCAGGACGAAAACCACACTGTTCCTCCTGAATCCGAGGTTCGACTATCCGGCGTAGCCTCCTCTCCAGTACACCTGAATAAACCTTACCGGGAAGGCTGAGGAGTGTGATCCCACGATAGTTGGAACACACCCTCCGGTTCCCCTTCTTAAAGAGAGGAACCACCACCCCGGTCTGCCAATCCAGAGGTACCGCCCCCGATGTCCACGCGATACTGCAGAGTCTTGTCAACCAAGACAACCCCACAGCATCCAGAGCCTTAAGGAACTCCGGGCGGATCTCATCCACCCCCGGGGCCTTGCCACCGAGGAGCTTTTTAACTACCTCAGCAACCTCAGCCCCAGAAATAGGAGAGCCCATCACAGATTCCCCAGGCACTGCTTCCTCATAGGAAGACGTGTTGGTGGGATTGAGGAGGTCTTCGAAGTATTCCCTCCACCGATCCACAACATCCGCAGTCGAGGTCAGCAGAACACCATCAGCACCATACACGGTGTCGACAGTGCACTGCTTCCCTTCCTGAGGCGGCGGATGGTGGTCCAGAATCGCTTCGAAGCCGTCCGGAAGTCGTTTTCCATGGCTTCCCCGAACTCCTCCCATGTCTGAGTTTTTGCCTTTGCGACCGCTGAAGCCGCACACCGCTTGGCCTGTCGGTACCTGTCCGCTGCCTCTGGAGTCCTATGAGCCAAAAGAACCCGAAAGGACTCCTTCTTCAGCTTGACGGCATTCCTCACGGCCGGTGTCCACCAACGGGTTCTAGGATTACCGCCACGACAGGCACCAACTACCTTGCGGCCACAGCTCCAATCGGCCGCCTCGACAATAGAGGCGCGGAACATGGTCCACTCGGACTCAATGTCCAGCACCTCCCTCGTGACATGTTCAAAGTTCTTCCGGAGGTGGGAATTGAAACTCTCTCTGACAGGAGACTCTGCCAGACGTTCCCAGCAGACCCTCACAATGCGTTTGGGCCTGCCAGGTCTGTCCGGCATCCTCCCCCACCATCGCAGCCAACTCACCACCAGGTGGTGATCGGTAGAAAGCTCCGCCCCTCTCTTCACCCGAGTGTCCAAAACATGAGGCCGCAAATCCGATGACACAACTACAAAGTCGATCATGGAACTGCGGCCTAGGGTGTCCTGGTGCCAAGTGCACATATGGACACCCTTATGTTTGAACATGGTGTTTGTTATGGACAATCTGTGACGAGCACAAAAGTCCAATAACAAAACACCACTTGGGTTCAGATCCGGGCGGCCATTCTTCCCAATCACGCCTCTCCAGGTTTCACTGTCGTTGCCAACATGTGCGTTGAAGTCACCCAGTAGGACGAGGGAATCACCCGAGGGAGCACTTTCCAGTACTCCCTCGAGTGCATCCAAAAAGGGTGGGTACTCTGAACTGCTGTTTGGTGCGTAAGCACAAACAACAGTCAGGACCCGTCCCCCCACCCGAAGGCGGAGGGAGGCTACCCTCTCGTCCACCGGGTTGAACTCCAACGTGCAGGCTTTGAGCCGGGGGGCAACAAGAATTGCTACCCCAGCTCGTCGCCTCTCACTGCGTGCAACGCCAGTGTGGAAGAGAGTCCAACCCCTCTCGAGAGAACTGGTTCCAGAGCCCTTGCTGTGCGTCGAGGTGAGTCCGACTATATCTAGCCGGAACTTCTCTACCTCGCGCACTAGCTCAGGCTCCTTCCCCCCCAGCGAGGTGACGTTCCACGTCCCAAGAGCTAGCTTATGTAGCCGAGGATCGGACCGCCAAGTGCCCTGCCTTCGGCTGCCGCCCAGCTCACAATGCACCCGACCTCTATGGCCCCTCCCATGAGTGGTGAGCCCATTGGAGGAGTGACCCACGTTGCCTCTTCGGGATGTGCCCGGGCGGGCCCCATGGGGACAGGCCCGGCCACCAGGCGCTCGCCATCGTGCCCCAACTCCGGGCCTGGCTCCAGAGGGGGGCCCCGGTGACCCGCGTCCGGGCGAGGGAAATCTGAGTCTTTGTTGT
This sequence comes from Nerophis lumbriciformis, assembly GCF_033978685.3. NCBI lineage: Eukaryota > Metazoa > Chordata > Actinopteri > Syngnathiformes > Syngnathidae > Nerophis > Nerophis lumbriciformis. Next base: position 23,895,014 of record NC_084550.2, read on the forward strand.
TTCATTCCCATAGAAGTCTTCGAGCTGCTCTTTGTCTGATCCCTCACCTAGGACCTGTTTGTCTTGGGAGACCCTACCAGGGGGCATGAAAGCCCCCGGACAACATAGCTCCTAGGATCATTGGGACACACAAACTCCTCTACCACGGTAAGGTGGCAGCTTTTTATACACTTTACAAGAAATACATTGGCGGCAAATTCCATAGCTCGCTTTCTGGGACTCTTATTTTGTTAGCGCGGGCAGGATGAAACGGCGCTTTTATTGTGAAGACAGGAACTGTGCAGTTGGTCTTTATAGAGTCTGTTGAAATAAAGTGTTTCTCGCTCATTTTTATACACTTTTGAAGAAATACATTGGCGGCAAACTCCATAGCTCGCTTTCTGAGACTCTTATTTTGTTAGCGCAGGCAGGATGAAGCGGCGCTTTTATTGTGAAGACCGTAACTGTGCAGTCGGTCTTTAGAGAGTCTGTTAAAATAAATGTTTCTCGCCCTCCTCTCTGTCATTTTTTTTTATACACTTTACTAGAAAAAAAAATTGATGGCAAATTCCATAGCTCGCTAGCTTTCTGAGACTCTTATTTTGTTAGCGCGGGCAGGATGAAGCGGCGCTTTTATTGTGAAGACAGGAACTGTGCAGTCGGTCTTTAGAGAGTCTGTTAAAATAAGAGTTTCTCGCCCTCCTCTCTGTAATTTTTTTTATACATTGGTGGCAAACTCCGTAGCTTGCTAGGTCCCTGAGACTTTTATTTTGTTAGCCCGGGCAGGATGAAGCAGTGCTTTTATTGTGAAGACCGGAACTGTGCAGTCGGTCTTTATAGAGTCTGTTGAAATAAAAAGTGCTTCTCGCTCATTTTTATACACTTTACAAGAAATACATTGGCGGCAAACTCCATAGCTCGCTTTCTGAAACTCTTATTTTGTTAGCGCAGGCAGGATGAAGCGGCGCTTTTATTGTGAAAACAGGAACTGTGTAGTCGATCTTTAGAGAGTCTGTTAAAATAAGTGTTTCTCGCCCTCCTCTCTGTCATTTTTTTTTATACACTTTACAAGAAAAAAAATTGGCGGCAAATTCCGTAGCTCGCTAGCTTCCTGAGACTCTTATTTTGTTAGCGCGGGCAGGATGAAGCGGCGCTTTTATTGTGAAGACAGGAACTGTGCAGTCGGTCTTTATAGAGTCTGTTAAAATAAAAAGTGTTTCTCGCCCTCCTCTCGGTCATTTTTTTATACATTGGCGGCAAACTTTGTGGCTCGCTAGCTTTCTGAGACTCTTATTTTGTTAGCCCGTGCAGGATGAAGCAAGTGGCGCTTTTATTGTGAAGACAGGAACTGTGCAGTCGGTCTTCATAGAGTCTGTTAAAATAAAAAGTGTTTCTCTGTCATTTTTTATACACTTTACAAGAAATACATTGGTGGCAAATTCCATAGCTCGCTTTCTGAGACTCTTATTTTGTTAGCGCGGGCAGGATGAAGCGGCGCTTTTATTGTGAAGACGGTGCAGTCGGTCTTTAGAGTTTTGACGGCGCGTGAGTCTGTTGAAATAAAAAGTGTTTCTCGCCCTCCTCTCTGTCATTTTTTATACAATTGACAAGAAATACATTGGCGGCAAACTCCGTGGCTCGCTAACTTTCTGAGACTCTTATTTTGTTAGCCCGGGCAGGATGAAGCAAGTGGCGCTTTTATTGTGAAGACAGGAACTGTGCAGTCGGTCTTCATAGAGTCTGTTAAAATAAGTGTTTCTCTGTCATTTTTTATACACTTTACAAGAAATACATTGGCGGCAAATTCCATAGCTCGCTTTCTGAGACTCTTATTTTGTTAGAGCGGGCAGGATGAAGCTGGGCTTTTATTGTGAAGACCGGAACTGTGCAGTCGGTCTTTAGAGAGTCTGTTAAAATAAGTGTTTCTCGCCCTCCTCTCTGTCATTTTTTTTATACACTTTACAAGAAAAAAAATTGGCGGCAAATTCCGTAGCTCGCTAGCTTCTTGAGACTCTTATTTTGTTAGCGCGGGCAGGATGAAGCGGCGCTTTTATTGTGAAGACAAGAACTGTGCAGTCGGTCTTTATAGAGTCTGTTAAAATAAAAAGTGTTTCTCGCCCTCCTCTCGGTCATTTTTTTATACATTGGCGGCAAACTCCGTGGCTCGCTAACTTTCTGAGACTCTTATTTTGTTAGCCCGGGCAGGATGAAGCAAGTGGCGCTTTTATTGTGAAGACAGGAACTGTGCAGTCGGTCTTCATAGAGTCTGTTAAAATAAGTGTTTCTCTGTCATTTTTTATACACTTTACAAGAAATACATTGGCGGCAAATTCCATAGCTCGCTTTCTGAGACTCTTATTTTGTTAGAGCGGGCAGGATGAAGCTGGGCTTTTATTGTGAAGACCGGAACTGTGCAGTCGGTCTTTAGAGAGTCTGTTAAAATAAGTGTTTCTCGCCCTCCTCTCTGTCATTTTTTTATACACTTTACAAGAAAAAAAATTGGCGGCAAATTCCGTAGCTCGCTAGCTTCTTGAGACTCTTATTTTGTTAGCGCGGGCAGGATGAAGCGGCGCTTTTATTGTGAAGACAAGAACTGTGCAGTCGGTCTTTATAGAGTCTGTTAAAATAAAAAGTGTTTCTCGCCCTCCTCTCGGTCATTTTTTTATACATTGGCGGCAAACTCCGTGGCTCGCTAACTTTCTGAGACTCTTATTTTGTTAGCCCGGGCAGGATGAAGCAAGTGGCGCTTTTATTGTGAAGACAGGAACTGTGCAGTCGGTCTTCATAGAGTCTGTTAAAATAAAAAGTGTTTCTCTGTCATTTTTATACACTTTACAAGAAATACATTGGCGGCAAATTCCATAGCTCGCTTTCTGAGACTCTTATTTTGTTAGCGCGGGCAGGATGAAGCGGCGTTTTATTGTGAAGACAGGAACTGTGCAGTCGGTCTTTATAGAGTCTGTTGAAATAAAGTGTTTCTCGCTCATTTTTATACACTTTACAAGAAATACATTGGCAGCAAATTCCATAGCTCGCTTTCTGAGACTCTTATTTTGTTAGCGCGGGCAGGATGAAGCTGGGCTTTTATTGTGAAGACAGGAACTGTGTAGTCGGTCTTTATAGAGTCTGTTGAAATAAAGTGTTTCTGGCTCATTTTTATACACTTTACAAGAAATACATTGGCGGCAAACTCCGTAGCTCGCTTTCTGAGACTCTTATTTTGTTAGAGCAGGCAGGATGAAGCGGCGCTTTTATTGTGAAGACCGGAACTGTGCAGTCGGTCTTTAGAGAGTCTGTTAAAATAAGTGTTTCTCGCCCTCCTCTCTGTCATTTTTTTAATACACTTTACAATAAAAAAAAATTGGTGGCAAATTCCAGAGCTCGCTAGCTTTCTGAGACTCTTATTTTGTTAGCGCATGCAGGATGAAGCGGCGCTTTTATTGTGAAGACCGGAACTGTGTAGTCAATCTTTAGAGAGTCTGTTAAAATAAGTGTTTCTCGCCCTCCTCTCTGTCATTTTTTTTATACACTTTACAAGAAAAAAAAATTGGCGGCAAATTCCGTAGCTCGCTAGCTTCCTGAGACTCTTATTTTGTTAGCGCGGGCAGGATGAAGCGGCGCTTTTATTGTGAAGACCGGAACTGTGCAGTTGGTCTTTATAGAGTGTTAAAATAAAAAGTGTTTCTCTGTCATTTTTTTATACACTTTACAAGAAATACATTGGCTGCAAACTCCATAGCTCGCTTTCTGAGACTCTTATTTTCTTAGCGCAGGCAGGATGAAGCGCCGCTTTTATTGTGAAGACAGGAACTGTGCAGTCGGTCTTTAGAGAGTCTGTTAGCTCGCTTTCTGAGACTCTTATTTTGTTAGCGCAGGCAGGATGAAGCGGCGCTTTTATTGTGAAGACAGGAACTGTGCAGTCGGTCTTTAGAGAGTCTGTTAAAATAAGTGTTTCTCGCCCTCCTCTCTGTCATTTTTTTAATACACTTTACAAGAAAAAAAAATTGGCCGCAAATTCTGTAGCTCGCTAGCTTCCTGAGACTCTTATTTTGTTAGCGCGGGCAGGATGAAGCGACGCTTTTATTGTAAAGACAGGAACTGTGCAGTCGGTCTTTATAGAGTCTGTTAAAATAAAAAGTGTTTCTCGCCCTCCTCTCTGTCATTTTTTTATACATTGGTGGCAAACTCCGTGGCTCGCTAGCTTTCTGAGACTCTTATTTTGTTAGCTCGTGCAGGATGAAGCAAGTGGCGCTTTTATTGTGAAGACAGGAACTGTGCAGTCGGTCTTTATAGAGTCTGTTGAAATAAAGTGTTTCTCGCTCATTTTTATACACTTTACAAGAAATACATTGGCAGCAAATTCCATAGCTCGCTTTCTGAGACTCTTATTTTGTTAGCGCGGGCAGGATGAAGCTGGGCTTTTATTGTGAAGACAGGAACTGTGTAGTCGGTCTTTATAGAGTCTGTTGAAATAAAGTGTTTCTGGCTCATTTTTATACACTTTACAAGAAATACATTGGCGGCAAACTCCGTAGCTCGCTTTCTGAGACTCTTATTTTGTTAGAGCAGGCAGGATGAAGCGGCGCTTTTATTGTGAAGACCGGAACTGTGCAGTCGGTCTTTAGAGAGTCTGTTAAAATAAGTGTTTCTCGCCCTCCTCTCTGTCATTTTTTTAATACACTTTACAATAAAAAAAAATTGGTGGCAAATTCCAGAGCTCGCTAGCTTTCTGAGACTCTTATTTTGTTAGCGCATGCAGGATGAAGCGGCGCTTTTATTGTGAAGACCGGAACTGTGTAGTCAATCTTTAGAGAGTCTGTTAAAATAAGTGTTTCTCGCCCTCCTCTCTGTCATTTTTTTTATACACTTTACAAGAAAAAAAAATTGGCGGCAAATTCCGTAGCTCGCTAGCTTCCTGAGACTCTTATTTTGTTAGCGCGGGCAGGATGAAGCGGCGCTTTTATTGTGAAGACCGGAACTGTGCAGTTGGTCTTTATAGAGTGTTAAAATAAAAAGTGTTTCTCTGTCATTTTTTTATACACTTTACAAGAAATACATTGGCTGCAAACTCCATAGCTCGCTTTCTGAGACTCTTATTTTCTTAGCGCAGGCAGGATGAAGCGCCGCTTTTATTGTGAAGACAGGAACTGTGCAGTCGGTCTTTAGAGAGTCTGTTAGCTCGCTTTCTGAGACTCTTATTTTGTTAGCGCAGGCAGGATGAAGCGGCGCTTTTATTGTGAAGACAGGAACTGTGCAGTCGGTCTTTAGAGAGTCTGTTAAAATAAGTGTTTCTCGCCCTCCTCTCTGTCATTTTTTTAATACACTTTACAAGAAAAAAAAATTGGCCGCAAATTCTGTAGCTCGCTAGCTTCCTGAGACTCTTATTTTGTTAGCGCGGGCAGGATGAAGCGACGCTTTTATTGTAAAGACAGGAACTGTGCAGTCGGTCTTTATAGAGTCTGTTAAAATAAAAAGTGTTTCTCGCCCTCCTCTCTGTCATTTTTTTATACATTGGTGGCAAACTCCGTGGCTCGCTAGCTTTCTGAGACTCTTATTTTGTTAGCTCGTGCAGGATGAAGCAAGTGGCGCTTTTATTGTGAAGACAGGAACTGTGCAGTCGTTCTTCATAGAGTCTGTTGAAATAAAGTGTTTCTCGGTCATTTTTATACACTTTACAAGAAATACATTGGCGGCAAATTCCATAGCTTGCTTTCTGAGACTCTTATTTTGTTAGCGCGGGCAGGATGAAGCGGCACTTTTATTGTGAAGACAGGAACTGTGCAGTCGGTCTTTATAGAGTGTTAAAATAAAAAGTGTTTCTCTGTCATTTTTTTATACACTTTACAAGAAATACATTGGCGGCAAACTCCGTAGCTCGCTTTCTGAGACTCTTATTTTGTTAGCGCAGTCAGGATGAAGCGGCGCTTTTATTGTGAAGACAGGAACTGTGCAGTCGGTCTTATATAGAGTCTGTTAAAATAAAAAGTGTTCCTCGCCCTCCTCTCGGTCATTTTTTTATACACTTTACAAGAAATACATTGGCGGCGAACTCCGTAGCTCGCTTTCTGAGACTCTTATTTTGTTGGCGCTTTTATTGTGGAGACAGGAACTGTGCATAGTTTTGACGGCGTGTTTAAAGTGTTTCTCGCCCCTCCTCTCGGTCATTTTTTTTCGAAATAATGAGCGTCATCTCACAATGTCAATCAAGTGACATCATAGTGAAGATTGATGATTGCTCATTTTGAGGTTTATTTGTTTTAATGCTTGACAGGCGATATAAAGTGTGGAAAAGATGGAGAACTCACCTGTGTCACTCCATAGTCGCAGCTCCGCACGTCCATCCTTGCTCTCCACGCTCACATGATTCCACGCAGGAGTCACTCACATCGGATGATGATGTGATGATCTCGCCCTCTTTCGCTTTCGCTTTCACTATCTCGCTCTGCCACCCCCACTTTTCCTCCGCCTCTCACGTTCTCTCTCGTTCTACGTCCGCCCACCATGGCAGTGGAGTTCAAAACAAAGTGTGCTGTGAAGGAATATTACTGTATATATATATATATATATATATATATATATATATATATATATATATATACAAACCCCGTTTTCATATGAGTTGGGAAATTGTGTTAGATGTAAATATAAACGGAATACAATGATTTGCAAATCCTTTTCAACCCATATTCAGTTGAATATGCTACAAAGACAACATATTTGATGTTCAAACTGATAAACTTTTTTTTTTTTGGCAAATAATCATTAACTTTAGAATTTGATGCCAGCAACACGTGCCAAAGAAGTTGGGAAAGGTGGCAATAAATACTGATAAAGTTGAGGAATGCTCATCAAACACTTATTTGGAACATCCCACAGGTGAGCAGGCAAATTGGGAACAGGTGGGTGCCATGATTGGGTATAAAAGTAGATTCCATGAAATGCTCAGTCAATCACAAACAAGGATGGGGCGAGGGTCACCACTTTGTCAACAAATGCGTGAGCAAATTGTTGAACAGTTTAAGAAAAAACATTATCAACCAGCTATTGCAAGGAATTTAGGGATTTCACCATCTACGGTCCGTAATATCATCGAAGGGTTCAGAGAATCTGGAGAAATCACTGCATGTAAGCAGCTAAGCCCGTGACCTTCGATCCGTCAAGCTGTACTGCATCAACAAGCGACATCAGTGTGTAAAGGATATCACCACATGGGCTCAGGAACACTTCAGAAACCCACTGTCAGTAACTACAGTTGGTCGCTACATCTGTAAGTGCAAGTTAAAACTCTCCTATGCAAGGCGAAAACCGTTTATCAACAACACCCAGAAACGCTGTCGGCTTCGCTGGGCCTGAGTTCATCTAAGATGGACTTATACAAAGTGGAAAAGTGTTCTGTGGTCTGACGAGTCCACATTTCAAATTGTTTTTGGAAACTGTGGACGTCGTGTCCTCCGGACCAAAGAGGAAAAGAACCATCCGGATTGTTATAGGCGCAAAGTTGAAAAGCC
>NC_084550.2:23907500-23925000 GCF_033978685.3 Nerophis lumbriciformis
GCATTTCAAAAGGCAAAGTATGTAAGGAAGAAAACATTTAGCCCCTTTTCCCCACTGCAACTATAAATAGTATAATTTGTCTATAAAATTGTTATAAGTACACCCCTGCAAAACATTTGATGTCAGTTAACATTTAAGACATAGATCAACTTACAACAAATAATAACTTTATTAAGATTACAGTGCATCATTTTGCCTGAAATTAAATTTTTAAAAAATCCTTATTTAAACTATTGGAAATTTTCCAATCAAGTGATCAAACAAAATTGTCTTTCTTAGATTTCTTTGAAAATCTCGAGTATTTCAAAAGGCAAAGTATGTAAGGAAGAACACATTTTGCTCCTTCTTCCCACTGTGACTATAAATAATATAATTGTCTATAAAATTGTTATAAGTACACCTCTGCAAAACATTTTATCTCAGTTAACATTTAAGCCATAGATCAACTTACAACAAATAATAACTTTATTAAGATTACAGTGCATCAATTTGCCTGAAATTAAATAAAAAATTAAAATTAAAAAATAAATCTTTATTTAAACTATTGTATTGGAAATTTTCCAATAAAGTGGTCAAACAAAATTGTTTTTCTTAGATTTCTTTGAAAAACGTGAGCATTTCAAAAGGCAAAGTATGTAAGGAAGAAAACATCTCGCCCCTTTTCCCCACTGCATCTATAAATAGTATAATTTGTCTATAAAATTGTTATAAGTACACCCCTGCAAAACATTTTATCTCAGTTAACATTTGAGCCATAGATCAACTTACAACAAATAATAACTTTATTAAGATTACAGTGCATCAATTTGCCTGAAATTAAATTAAAACAAATAAATAAATAAATCCTTATTTAAACTATTGTATTGGAAATTTTCTAATCAAGTGGTCAAACAAAATTGTCTTTCTTAGATTTCTTTGAAAAGCTTGATCATTTCAAAAGGCAAAGTATGTAAGGAGTGCGTAATCGGAAGAGAGATGTGTTATTCTTTATACCCTCCCCCCGTATTTCGATACTTTTTGATACTTTTCTAAATAAAGGGGACCACAAAAAATGTCATTATTGGTTTTATTTTAACAAAAAATCTTACGGTACATTAAATGTCCTTAAATAAAATAGTGAACATACTAGACAACTTGTCTTTTAGTAGTAACTAAACAAACAAAGGCTCCTAATTAGTCTGCTGACATATGCAGTAACATATTGTGTCATTTATACACCTATTATTTTGTACACATTATAAAGGACAAGCGGTAGAAAATGAATTATTAATGTACTTGTTCATTTACTGTTACTATTTGCTTATTTTGTCTTTTAACATGTTCTATCTACACTTCTGTTAAAATGTAATAATCACTTATTCTTCTGTTGTCTGGATACTTTACATTAGTTTTGGATGATACCACAAATTTAGATATCAATCTGATACCAAGTAGTTGCAGGATCATACATTGGTCATATTCAAAGTCCAGGGACGTATTTCCTGAGTTTATAAACATAATATAAAGAAATAAAAAACTAAAAAATTATCGATGTAGTCATAGTAGCATCGACTAGAGACGCTCTTGTACTTGGTATCAATACAGTGGATGTCAGGTGTAGATCCACCCATGGCATTTGTTTACATTATCACGCCGGTGAGCTACGGTGTGTAGTGAAGCATGTTTAGCTATTCCTCGTCCTCCAGTGATAATGTTACTTGTAAGAAACTCACTTTATTCGTCGCCATGGAGGCGAGGATTAGTCATTTAGAAGTAGCTAAAACACTGCGGATGGACGTTAGCCGCTAGCTAGCTAGCCATGTTTTAAAGCTGCGTTTCAGTGTTATAACTTCACCTTTATTGTTAGTTTTTAAGCCAAAATGCGTCCGTTCTCCCTTTTCTGTCTACACACTGTGTCTGCTTGTAAATACTCAGTGATTGTGCGCTGCCGAACATGCTCCTGTGCTCGTAAAACCAGCAATGTCATGACGCGTTGGGGGAAACCGGTATTTTTTTAGAGGCGGTATAGTACCGTTTATGATTCCGGTATACCGTACAACCCGAGTACATACCGTGTTGTTGCCGAAGGCATTGCCCTCCTTCCCCTTTCGCCCGATACTCTTATAGCAGACGGCGACGTCCCAGAACCCCTCAGCCTCCATCTCCCAGTAGTGAGTGCCGGCAGAGAAGCTCTGGACTGTGAGGACCTGTGGCCAGTGGTCGAAGCGTTCCGGGTGGTCCGCGTGGGGCTGGCGACTCGGAAGCCTGGTGATTAACTGCAAGTCGTCCGAGACGCTCAGAAGAGGATGTGCGGTGGTGGCGTCCAGAGTCAGAGGACTGGTCACTGGAGTCGGAGAGAGAACCAAATGACCAATTTTGTTTACTACAAAGTGTTTGGAGGGACGACTCACACAGCTCCCTCTTGAGTTCACTCAGGCAAAGTGTTTGGAGGGACGACTCACACAGCTCCCTCTTGAGTTCACTCAGGCAAAGTGTTTAGAGGGACCACTCACACAGCTCCCTCTTGAGTTCACTCGGGCAAAGTGTTTAGAGGGACCACTCACACAGCTCCCTCTTGAGTTCACCTCAGGCAAAGTGTTTAGAGGGACCACACACACAGCTCCCTCTTGAGTTCACTCAGGCAGTTTACTACAAAGTGTTTAGAGGGACGACTCACACAGCTCCCTCTTGAGTTCACTCAGGCAAAGTGTTTAGAGGGACGACTCACGCAGCTCCCTCTTGAGTTCACTCAGGCAGTTTACTACAAAGTGTTTAGAGGGACGACTCACACAGCTCCCTCTTGAGTTCACTCGGGCAAAGTGTTTAGAGGGACGACTCACGCAGCTCCCTCTTGAGTTCACTCAGGCAGTTTACTACAAAGTGTTTAGAGGGACGACTCACACAGCTCCCTCTTGAGTTCACTCAGGCAAAGTGTTTAGAGGGACGACTCACACAGCTCCCTCTTGAGTTCACTCAGGCAAAGTGTTTAGAGGGACGACTCACACAGCTCCCTCTTGAGTTCACTCAGGCAGTTTACTACAAAGTGTTTAGAGGGACGACTCACACAGCTCCCTCTTGAGTTCACTCAGGCAAACTGTTTAGAGGGATGACTCACACAGCTCCCTCTTGAGTTCACTCAGGCAAAGTGTTTAGAGGGACGACTCACACAGCTCCCTCTTGAGTTCACTCAGGCAAAGTGTTTAGAGGGACGACTCACACAGCTCCCTCTTGAGTTCACTCAGGCAGTTTACTACAAAGTGTTTGGAGGGACGACTCACACAGCTCCCTCTTGAGTTCACTCAGGCAAAGTGTTTAGAGGGACGACTCACACAGCTCCCTCTTGAGTTCACTCAGGCAGCGGAGTGTGGCGCTGATGAACTCTCCATATTTGCCCTCCATCTCCTCCAAAATGTGCTTTCTGTCCAAACTGACCGGTTCTGGGGTGAAAAGTGGACTGTTTAGGTCAGGTACTAGCCTACAAGAGGAAAAACACAATGTCAGCTGCTGTGTAATCATGCTTTTATTATCTGTAAAGTAAGTCTGTGGTGAGTTAACACAACATTACTGTCAGAATAATTGTATGTAAGTTATCACAGAACTTTCTGTTCCCATGAGTTCCCGGCGAGAAAGGGCTTGTAAAACTCCACTGTGTACGATGGGAAGCGACATGAAGGTGTCTGTTTCTTTGATCTATTGTGATCCACAGGAAGATCTCGTCTTGACCCGAGATCTACAAAGCGGAGAGAAGGCGGGACCTGACGCAAGCTCCAGGCATCATGTCTTTGAACTGTTTTGTGACCGAGTGCAACAGCTTTTTACGACCCCCTCTCCCCTTAGAAACAGCTGTTGCTATGTGTTAGAATAACTGTTTCTAAATTATCACAAAAACTTTGTATTACATTGTGTTCCTGACAGGAAGACAAAATGCTGTCTTTGAAACCTACCAAGAGTAAGACTTGTAAAACTCCACTGTGTGTGTGGTGGGGACTTCAGAGCGGAGAGATGGATCTGCCCAATTTCCAGACGACCTCTTTTTGAACTATTTTATGAACTGACCATTCCTGTGAATTGTCTACGACCTTTTCTGTGAACTTTTTGCGACCTTTGTCCTTTGGAAACAGCGGTGGCCATGTGGTCGGGGAGGGTCCAAAATAAAAGAAGGAGGCATGCAATATTTTGGCAGAGCGTCCTGGAGACTGTACAAGAGTACAGTGTGTCCAGGTGTGTCTCCTCAAATGAGTCCAAATTGAATTCTGTCTCTGTTTGATTCCTTGCTTCTTGTCTTGTTTAATAGATGTCATCAGTGTTTGAACCTGACACTATGTAATCAGGTAAAGTCCAAATAAAAGAGGAGGCGTGCAACCATTTCGTCAGAGCGTGGTGGAAGACTGTACAAGAGTACAGCCCAGACGTTTCTCCACATGAGCCAAATTTAATCCTGTCTCTGTTGAATTCCTTGCTTCTTGTCTGTTTAATAAATGTCCTCGGGGTTTGAACCTGACAACTATTAGGATACCCAACTAGCCCACAGGTGTCAAGTGAAGTGAAATGAATTATATTTATATAGCGCTTTTTCTCTAGTGACTCAAAGCGCTTTACATAGTGAAACCCAATATCTAAGTTACTTTTTTAAACCAGTGCGGGTGGCACTAGGAGCAGGTGGGTAAAGTGTCTTGCCCAAGGACTAGGATGTGGAAGCGAGGATCGAACCTGGAACCCTTAAGTTGCTGGCACGGCCACTCTACCAACCGAGCTATACCGCCCCAAACTCAAGGCCCCGGGGGGCCAGATCTGGCCCGCAAACACCTGGAAATGATATGTCTCAATAAAGTCAATATACGTACTGCTTGAAATTTCATACCTTTTAAACTTTAAGAGTATCCAATATTGCAACAAATATTACTCATTATGTTTTGCATGTGGTGAATATTTATCTTAATCGTGGAACCACCAGTTGAAGTAAATAGTGGTATTTCATTTGGAGCACATAATAAAATAGGGCCCCGTAAGTTTGACATTCGCATGTGGACTGGATTAGTTCTCGCGTGGGAAAAGGCAATACATTGGTCCTCGGTACGCAAAATGATAGCTCTATCCTTGAGAAGAGACTACGTGTTTAACTTAAGTTATGTTAATCGTGGAACAACCAGTTGAAGTAAATAGTGGTATTTCATTTGGAGCACATAATAAAATAGGGCCCCGTAAGTTTGAATTTTCGCATGTGGACTGGATTAGTTCTCGCGTGGGAAAAGGCAGTACATTGGTCCTCGGTACGCAAAATGATAGCTCTATCCTTGAGAAGAGACTACGTGTTTAACTTAAGTTATGTTAATCGTGGAACCACCAGTTGAAGTAAATAGTGGTATTTCATTTGGAGCACATAATAAAATAGGGCCTCGTAAGTTTGACATTCGCATGTGGACTGGATTAGTTCTCGCGTGGGAAAAGGCAGTACATTGGTCCTCGGTACGCAAAATGATAGCTCTATCCTTGAGAAGAGACTACGTGTTTAACTTAAGTTATGTTAATCGTGGAACCACCAGTTGAAGTAAATAGTGGTATTTCATTTGGATCACATAATAAAATAGGGCCCCGTAAGTTTGACATTCGCATGTGGACTGGATTAGTTCTCGCGTGGGAAAAGGCAGTACATTGGTCCTCGGTACGCAAAATGATAGCTCTATCCTTGAGAAGAGACTACGTGTTTAACTTAAGTTATGTTAATCGTGGAACCACCAGTTGAAGTAAATAGTGGTATTTCATTTGGAGCACATAATAAAATAGGGCCTCGTAAGTTTGACATTCGCATGTGGACTGGATTAGTTCTCGCGTGGGAAAAGGCAGTACATTGGTCCTCGGTACGCAAAATGATAGCTCTATCCTTGAGAAGAGACTACGTGTTTAACTTAAGTTATGTTAATCGTGGAACCACCAGTTGAAGTAAATAGTGGTATTTCATTTGGAGCACATAATAAAATAGGGCCCCGTAAGTTTGACATTCGCATGTGGACTGGATTAGTTCTCGCGTGGGAAAAGGCAGTACATTGGTCCTCGGTACGCAAAATGATAGCTCTATCCTTGAGAAGAGACTACGTGTTTAACTTAAGTTATGTTAATCGTGGAACAACCAGTTGAAGTAAATAGTGGTATTTCATTTGGAGCACATAATAAAATAGGGCCCCGTAAGTTTGAATTTTCGCATGTGGACTGGATTAGTTCTCGCGTGGGAAAAGGCAGTACATTGGTCCTCGGTACGCAAAATGATAGCTCTATCCTTGAGAAGAGACTACGTGTTTAACTTAAGTTATGTTAATCGTGGAACTACCAGTTGAAGTAAATAGTGGTATTTCATTTGGAGCACATAATAAAATAGGGCCTCGTAAATTTGACATTCGCATGTGGACTGGATTAGTTCTTGCGTGGGAAAAGGCAGTACATTGGTCCTCGGTACGCAAAATGATAGCTCTATCCTTGAGAAGAGACTACGTGTTTAACTTAAGTTATGTTAATCGTGGAACAACCAGTTGAAGTAAATAGTGGTATTTCATTTGGAGCACATAATAAAATAGGGCCCCGTAAATTTGAATTTTCGCATGTGGACTGGATTAGTTCTCGCGTGGGAAAAGGCAGTACATTGGTCCTCGGTACGCAAAATGATAGCTCTATCCTTGAGAAGAGACTACGTGTTTAACTTAAGTTATGTTAATCGTGGAACCACCAGTTGAAGTAAATAGTGGTATTTCATTTGGAGCACATAATAAAATAGGGCCCCGTAAGTTTGACATTCGCATGTGGACTGGATTAGTTCTCGCGTGGGAAAAGGCACTACATTGGTCCTCGGTACGCAAAATGATAGCTCTATCCTTGAGAAGAGACTACGTGTTTAACGTAAGTTATGTTAATCGTGGAACAACCAGTTGAAGTAAATAGTGGTATTTCATTTGGAGCACATAATAAAATAGGGCCCCGTAAGTTTGAATTTTCGCATGTGGACTGGATTAGTTCTCGCGTGGGAAAAGGCAGTACATTGGTCCTCGGTACGCAAAATGATAGCTCTATCCTTGAGAAGAGACTACGTGTTTAACTTAAGTTATGTTAATCGTGGAACTACCAGTTGAAGTAAATAGTGGTATTTCATTTGGAGCACATAATAAAATAGGGCCTCGTAAATTTGACATTCGCATGTGGACTGGGTTAGTTCTCGCGTGGGAAAAGGCAGTACATTGGTCCTCGGTACGCAAAATGATAGCTCTATCCTTGAGAAGAGACTACGTGTTTAACTTAAGTTATGTTAATTGTGGAACCACCAGTTGAAGTAAATAGTGGTATTTCATTTGGAGCACATAATAAAATAGGGCCCCGTAAGTTTGACATTCGCATGTGGACTGGATTAGTTCTCGCGTGGGAAAAAGCAGTACATTGGTCCTCGGTACGCAAAACGATAGCTCTATCCTTGAGAAGAGACTACGTGTTTAACTTAAGTTATGACCTACAGTACAGGCCAACAGTTTGGACACACCTTCTCATTCATGACTATTTACATTGTAGATTGTCACTGAAGGCATCAAAACTATGAATGAACACATGTGGAGTTTTCTTCAAAATAGCCACTCTTTGCTCGGATGACTTTTTCGCACACTCTTGGCATTCTCTCCATGAGCTTCAAGAGATAGTCACCTGAAAGGGTTTTCACTTCACAGGTGTGCTTGAAGCTCATGGAGAGAATGCCAAGGGTGTGCAAAGCAGCAATCAGAGCAAAGGGTGGCTATTTTGAAGAAACTAGATTTTTTTTTAAACCATCCTCTCTAGATATATAAAGATTTGTATTTACAACATTAATAATATACTATGCAAATATAAAAAAGGTAAGCTTTTAGTAAAAACTAATATTTTCTTCGAATTTTTTGTTTGTAATTGATTTTTAATCTTCATTGTTTACTTCAAGTTATTCCAGTATGTCTCTCTCTCTCTATATATATATATATATTAATGTATTTATTTTTATACATTTTGGCCAAAGGGGGCGCATTTCAATTTCTTACACACACTTGTTATTACATATGTTGGCCAGAGGGGGAGCACTTTTAAAACAGACACCTTTTTGGGACCACCCTAATGTTGATAGATTTCACCACCCAGGGTTGCAAAGGAGGCATTCTCTATTAGATGCAATGATTTTCTGTATTGGGACCATGATTTATGTCATCACTTGTTCACACCTCCTCATATGGAAGCTACTTTTCCTTGTTGATGTCTCAAGAAGGAAATACAACACACACACACACACACACACACACACACTTTATACAAGCATCAGTCATTTGTCGTACTGTTGACTTACTTTGTGTCATCAGACTGAAAGGCCTGAGAAAAGTACATGCATGTATTTCATTAGTACAAAATACACCAATACCAACCCTACAGTACGTACACTAGTAGTAGTATTTAGGGTTAGTACTATACTACAGTGGTTCTCAAACTTTTTTTAGTACCAGAAATAACTTGGCACTCCATCACAGGTGTCAAACTCAAGGCCCGGGGGCCAAATCTGGCCCGTCACATTATTTTATTTTAGCCTGGAAATAATATGCCTTAATAAAATGTTTAATCTTTTCTTACTTGATATATTTGTTTTTTCCCTTTTGACATAAAAAATCACGTACTGCATGCAATTACATATATTTAAAAATTCTAAATGATCAAAATCAAAATATTATCATGTATTCTAAAAATATTTTTTGTTAAAATAAAGATAAATACAGTACTTAAATATCTGCTCAAAACAAATTATCAATCAAATTGTGGACTGTAAATAGATTTTACGGTTAAATTCCGCCGACTGAGGGGTTTTTTTTAACCGTAAAATCAACTTTGGTACTGTTTTTTCCATATACAGTAAGACACTAAAACATTAAAAAAAACAGACAAAAAAACATTAAAACAAGAATATTTTATGGTAAAAAAAAATTACCTGACAGCTGTTGCTTTAATTTTACCGCTTAAAAACAGTGGTGTTGTTTCTCCATTCCATTCCATTTATACCATTTTTTTGTATGTTGTAAAAAAACACAGCTTTTACTGTAAAAAATTCTGCTGACTGAGCTGGCAGTTTTCAAAGTAAAATGTTTCTTTGATGTATTGTAATCCACAGAAAGATTTTGTCTTGACCCGAGATCGACAAAGCGGAGAGGAAGCAGGGCCTGACCTCCCTCCAGGCACCTTTTCTTTGAACTGTTTTATGACCTTTTCTTTGAACTGTTTTTAATCAAAGGCGATGGCTGTTTACGACCCCCCTCCCTTAGAAACAGTTGTTGCCATGTAATCAGGGAAAGTCCAAATAAAAGAGGAGGCGTACAATCTTTCGTCAGAGCGTGGTGGAAGACTGTAAAAGAGTACAGCCCAGATGTTTTTAAAGTTTTTAAATATTTTTTTTGCAGTCTATGTAAAAAAGTATATTGTTACTATATATGTTAGAATAATTGTATCTAAGTTATCACAAATCTTTGTGTTGCCACGAGTTCCCGGCGAGAAGACAAAAGCCGTCTTTGATCCTACCAAGAAGAAGGCTTGTAAAACTCCACTGTGTAGGATGGGAAGCAACATGAAGGTGTTCTGTTTCTTTGATGTATTGTAATCCACAGAAAGATATTGTCTTGACCCGAGAACTACAAAGCGGAAGAGGAAGCAGGACCTGACTCTCCTCCAGGGACCTCTTCTTTGAACTGTTTTACGACCTTTTCTTTGAACTGTTTTGCGGCCAAAGGCAGCACCTGTTTACGACTTCCCTCCCTTAGAAACAGCTGTTGCCATGTAATCAGGGAAAGTCCAAATAAAAGAGAAGGCGTACAATCTTTCGTCAGAGCGTGGTGGAGACTGTAAATGAGTACAGCCCAGATGTTTTTAAAGTTTTAAAAAAATGTTTTGCAGTCTATGTAAAAAAGTATATTGGTACTATATATGTTAGAATAATTATATCTAAGTTATCACAAAACTTTGTGTTGCCATGAGTTCCCGGCGAGAAGACAAAAGCCGTCTTTGATCCTACCAAGAAGAAGGCTTGTAAAACTCCACTGTGTAGGATGGGAAGCAACATGAAGGTGTTCTGTTTCTTTGATGTATTGTAATCCACAGAAAGATATTGTCTTGACCCGAGAACTACAAAGCGGAAGAGGAAGCAGGACCTGACTCTCCTCCAGGCACCTCTTCTTTGAACTGTTTTACGACCTTTTCTTTGAACTGTTTTGCGGCCAAAGGCAGCACCTGTTTACGACTTCCCTCCCTTAGAAACAGCTGTTGCCATGTAATCAGGGAAAGTCCAAATAAAAGAGAAGGCGTACAATCTTTCGTCAGAGCGTGGTGGAGACTGTAAATGAGTACAGCCCAGATGTTTTTAAAGTTTTAAAAAAATGTTTTGCAGTCTATGTAAAAAAGTATATTGGTACTATATATGTTAGAATAATTATATCTAAGTTATCACAAAACTTTGTGTTGCCATGAGTTCCCGGCGAGAAGACAAAAGCCGTCTTTGATCCTACCAAGAAGAAGGCTTGTAAAACTCCACTGTGTAGGATGGGAAGCAACATGAAGGTGTTCTGTTTCTTTGATGTATTGTAATCCACAGAAAGATATTGTCTTGACCCGAGAACTACAAAGCGGAAGAGGAAGCAGGACCTGACTCTCCTCCAGGCACCTCTTCTTTGAACTGTTTTACGACCTTTTCTTTGAACTGTTTTGCGGCCAAAGGCAGCACCTGTTTACGACTTCCCTCCCTTAGAAACAGCTGTTGCCATGTAATCAGGGAAAGTCCAAATAAAAGAGAAGGCGTACAATCTTTCGTCAGAGCGTGGTGGAGACTGTAAATGAGTACAGCCCAGATGTTTTTAAAGTTTAAAAAAAATGTTTTGCAGTCTATGTAAAAAAGTATATTGTTACTATATATGTTAGAATAATTATATCTAAGTTATCACAAAACTTTGTGTTGCCATGAGTTCCCGGCGAGAAGACAAAAGCCGTCTTTGATCCTACCAAGAAGAAGGCTTGTAAAACTCCACTGTGTAGGATGGGAAGCAACATGAAGGTGTTCTGTTTCTTTGATGTATTGTAATCCACAGAAAGATATTGTCTTGACCCGAGAACTACAAAGCGGAAGAGGAAGCAGGACCTGACTCTCCTCCAGGGACCTCTTCTTTGAACTGTTTTACGACCTTTTCTTTGAACTGTTTTGCGGCCAAAGGAAGCACCTGTTTACGACCCCCCTCCCTTAGAAACAGCTGTTGCCATGTAATCAGGGAAAGTCCAAATAAAAGAGGAGGCGTACAATCTTTCGTCAGAGCGTGGTGGAAGACTGTAAAAGAGTACAGCCCAGATGTTTTTAAAGTTTTTAAATATTTTTTTTGCAGTCTATGTAAAAAAGTATATTGTTACTATATATGTTAGAATAATTGTATCTAAGTTATCACAAATCTTTGTGTTGCCACGAGTTCCCGGCGAGAAGACAAAAGCCGTCTTTGATCCTACCAAGAAGAAGGCTTGTAAAACTCCACTGTGTAGGATGGGAAGCAACATGAAGGTGTTCTGTTTCTTTGATGTATTGTAATCCACAGAAAGATATTGTCTTGACCCGAGAACTACAAAGCGGAAGAGGAAGCAGGACCTGACTCTCCTCCAGGCACCTCTTCTTTGAACTGTTTTACGACCTTTTCTTTGAACTGTTTTGCGGCCAAAGGCAGCACCTGTTTACGACTTCCCTTCCTTAGAAACAGCTGTTGCCATGTAATCAGGGAAAGTCCAAATAAAAGAGAAGGCGTACACTCTTTCGTCAGAGCGTGGTGGAGACTGTAAATGAGTACAGCTCAGATGTTTTTAAAGTTTTAAAAAAATGTTTTGCAGTCTATGTAAAAAAGTATATTGTTACTATATATGTTAGAATAATTATATCTAAGTTATCACAAAACTTTGTGTTGCCATGAGTTCCCGGCGAGAAGACAAAAGCCGTCTTTGATCCTACCAAGAAGAAGGCTTGTAAAACTCCACTGTGTAGGATGGGAAGCAACATGAAGGTGTTCTGTTTCTTTGATGTATTGTAATCCACAGAAAGATATTGTCTTGACCCGAGAACTACAAAGCGGAAGAGGAAGCAGGACCTGACTCTCCTCCAGGGACCTCTTCTTTGAACTGTTTTACGACCTTTTCTTTGAACTGTTTTGCGGCCAAAGGCAGCACCTGTTTACGACCCCCCTCCCTTAGAAACAGCTGTTGCCATGTAATCAGGGAAAGTCCAAATAAAAGAGAAGGCGTAC
The DNA here is from genome assembly GCF_033978685.3 of Nerophis lumbriciformis. Classification (NCBI taxonomy): domain Eukaryota; kingdom Metazoa; phylum Chordata; class Actinopteri; order Syngnathiformes; family Syngnathidae; genus Nerophis; species Nerophis lumbriciformis. The sequence continues at coordinate 23,919,779 of NC_084550.2, forward strand.
AATCTTTCGTCAGAGCGTGGTGGAGACTGTAAATGAGTACAGCCCAGATGTTTTTAAAGTTTTAAAAAAATGTTTTGCAGTCTATGTAAAAAAGTATATTGTTACTATATATGTTAGAATAATTATATCTAAGTTATCACAAAACTTTGTGTTGCCACGAGTTCCCGGCGAGAAGACAAAAGCCGTCTTTGATCCTACCAAGAAGAAGGCTTGTAAAACTCTACTGTGTAGGATGGGAAGCAACATGAAGGTGTTCTGTTTCTTTCATGTATTGATATTGTCTTGACCCGAGAACTACAAAGCGGAGAGGAAGCAGGACCCGACTGCCCTCCAGGGACCTCTTCTTTGAACTGTTTTACGATCTTTTTGAACTGTTTTGTGGCCAAAGGCAGCACCTGTTTACGACCCCCTTCCCTTAGAAACAGCTGTTACCATGTAATCAGGGAAAGTCCAAATAAAAGAAGAGGCGTACAATCTTTCGTCAGAGTGTGGTGAGACTGTACAAAGAGTACAATCCAGACGTCTCTCCTCAATTGAGCCAAATTTAATTCTGTCTCTGTTTAATTCCTTGCTTCTTGTCTTGTTTAATAGATGTCATCAGTGTTTGAACCTGACAATATATATTACTTATTGTTAAAAGCGGCCCTCTGAGGGCAACCAAAACTGCGACGTGGCCCTCAATGAAAACGAGTTTGACACCCCTGGTCTACATTGAAATACAGTAGCATAGTAGGCCTAAATATTCATCAAAAACAAGGCAGGTATAATTGATATTTTTGGCCACTGCAACATTACACAATTTGGGAATATTTAATTACCTGATTCTCTGGCTTACCACTAGATGGCGCCCACATACTACAAGTGGTACCGCAGTTTGAGAACCACTGCGAAAGAACGATTCCAATCCCGAGCGCCATGGCCTTACCCATATAAGCAGGAAGGGGTCGCTCTCCGCCAACAGCGACGCCAAGTAGCGCCGGATGCCCGTGGTCTGGCTCAGGTCCTCCCTCAGTTTGGAACAGTCCTCATGCACGCGCTCGATGACCTGCTGTCTGTCCTTCTTGGTTATCTCCATGAGAGCCGCGACCAGTTTCTCCACCTGGACCTGCAGGTCCGAGCCCAGCCGCTCCACTTGGGCGTTTTCCTCCATCAGAGAATCCTAAGTGACAAATCTATAAATCGGTGGTTCTCAAACGTCTTCCACCAAGTCTTCTTGGCCCTTCAAGTACCACCATAATCACCAACATTAAGATACGGCAGCATAGTAAGACTAAGTATTAATTAAAAACAATGCGGAGGTTTCACTTGACAGGTATATTTAATATTGGCCTTTGTAACAATACACACAGTTTGAAAATAGAAAATTAAAAAAAATAAAAATAAAATAAAAATGAAAATAAAATAAAAATAAAAATAAAAATAAAAATAAAAATAAATTAAAAAAAATTAAATAAGAATAAAATAAGAATAAAAATAAAATAAAAATAAAATAAAAATAAAATAAAAATAAAATAAAAATAAAATAAAAATAAAATAAAAATAAAATAAAAATAAAATAAAAAATTAAATTAAAATAAAATTAAAATTAAGATACAAATAAAAATAATAAAATAATATAAAATAAAAACAAAAATTAAAATTAAAATTAAAATTAAAATTAAAATAAAATAAAATAAAATAAAATAAAATAAAATAAAATAAAATAAAATAAAATAAAATAAAAATAAAATAAAACATTTATTAATTTTTTTTTTATAAAAAAATAAAAATACTAAAAAAATTACAAATAAAAAAAACACTGTCCTTTAATCAAGTGATTTTTTTCCCACTGATTCTATACATTTGGATGGGTGGCCAAATACTTTTGCCAATATAGTGTATATTGGAACCTTTCCGAGGAATTAATCCAGTTCTATAGTGAATCGAATCTCTAATCCGGTATCAGTATCGGTATCAGCAACGTTATCGGACTGATACCGACATTTGGAGTTATAAAGATCAGTTTTTGTCGTGCGTTACTCACAGCAATAGTAGAGTTGATGTTGGCAAAGTCTTTGAGGATTTGTTCGCCGTTTTTCAGCTTGTCTTCAGATTTTCCCAGCAGTGTCTGAAGAATATCCTAAAAAAAAAAAAAAAGCACAACTTTATGGATTTCCAGAGCATACACAAAGGAGAAGATAAGAGAGCACACCTTTAGATCCTCCTCCACCTGTCTGAGACCTTTGACTTCGTGCTGAGCATGGCTTCCCTCCAGCAGACAGTCGCCGCACACGTACACCCTCTCGTCGGCGCAGTAGTAGCGGAACACCTCCGTGTGCGTGGGACACTTGCGCCGGGAGACGTCCCCCAGGGGCTCCACCAGCAAGTGGCTGCTGAACGCCGGCCTGTCCAGGTGGTGGCGCAGGTGCTCGGCGCACAGCGACACCTCGCACCTCAGGCAGGTCTTGACGGCCACGTGGACCAGGCCTTCGTCCGCCTCCGGGGAGCAGCAGTCGCACAGCACCTGGCCGTGCTGCTCCGCGCACTGGGGACAGGCGAAGTGGCCCTCGCCCTCGCCCTGGCCGGGGCCGCCCCAGGCCTGGCGGATGCACGCGGGACAGAAGCTGTGGCCACAGGGCAGGGGGTGGGGCTTGCTGAAGAGGTCTCTGCAGACGGAGCAGGTCAGCTCTTCCGTCACGGACGCCATCGTGAGGCGCTGGAGTGGCGGCCCTACGGCGTCCTGAGAACACATTGGAACAATAGAAACATTAAAACAACGTTGAGAAATTGTTGAATTAGGTCCTGACGTTAAGCAACTCAAACATAACGTTGAAACAACATGCTGTTTGGTGACATTTAAGCAATGTTGGATTCTGACGTTGATTTGACCACTGAATTTTGGTCACTTACCAACCAACGTTTTATAACAGAAACGCAACGTTGAAACAACATGCTTTTTGACGACATTTAATCAATGTTGGATTCTGACTATTTGACCATTGAATTTTGGTCATTTCTCAACCAAAACTCTACAACACAATTACAACGTTGAAACAACATAATCTTTGGCAACGTTTACTCAATGTCAGGTTGTGACGTTGATTTGACCATTGAAATTTGGTCATTTCCAAACCAATATTCTACGACACAAATACAACATGCTTTTTGACGACCTTTAATCAATGTTGGATTCTGACGATTTGACCATTGAATTTTGGTGATTTCCCAACCAATATTCTACAACACAATTACAACGTTGAAACAACATATTTTTGACTACGCTTATTCAATGTCGGGTTCTGACGATTTGACCATTGAAATTTGGTCATTTCCAAACCAATATTTTACAACACAAATACAACGTTGAAACAACATGCTGTTTGACGACGTTTAATCAATGTCGGGTTCTGACGATTTGACCATCGAATTTTGGTCATTTCCCAACCAATATTCTACAACACAAATACAACGTTGAAACAATATATTTTTTTACGACGTTTATTCAATGTCAGGTTGTGACGTTCATTTGACCATTGAATTTTGGTCATTTCCCAACCAATATTTTACAACACAAATACAACTTTGAAACAACATGCTTTTTGACAACGTTTATTCAATGTCGGGTTCTGACGTTGATTTGACCATTGAAATTTGGTAATTTCACAACCAATATTCTACAACAGAAACGCAACGTTGAAACAACATGCTTTTTGACGACGTTTAATCAATGTTGGGTTCTGACTATTTGACCATTGAATTTTGGTCATTTCCCAACCAATATTCTACAACACATGCAACATGCTTTTTGACGACGTTTATTCAATGTCGGGTTCTGACGTTGATTTGACCATTGAAATTTGGTAATTTCACAACCAATATTCTACAACACAAATACAACGTTGAAGCAACATGCTGTTTGATGACGTTTAATCAATGTTGGGTTCTGATGTTGATTTGACCATTGAATTTTGGTCATTTCCCAACCAATATTCTACAACACAAATACAACGTTGGAACAACATGCTTTTTGACAACGTTTAATCAATGTTGGGTTCGGACGTTGATTTGACCGTTGAATTTTGGTGATTTTCCAACCAATATTCCACAACACAAATACAACGTTGAAACAACATCATTTTTGATGACGTTTACTCAATGTTAGGTTGTGACGTTGATTTGACCATTGAAATTTGGTCATTTACCAATCAATATTCTACAACACAATTACAACGTTGAAACAACATCATTTTTGACAACGTTTAATCAAAGTCGGGTTGTGACGTTGATTTGACCACTGAAATTTGGTCATTTCCCAACCATTATTCTATGACACAAATACTACGTTGAAACAACATACTTTTTGACGACTTTTAATCAATGTTGGGTTCTGACAATTTGACCATTGAATTTTGGTCATTTCCCAACCAATATTCTACAACACAAATACAACGTTGAAACAACATGCTTTTTGACGACGTTTATTCAATGTCAGGTTGTGACGTTGATCTGACCATTGAATTTTGGTCTTTTCCCAACAAACAACTTGGATCCAACGTGGGACAATCAATTTACAAATACAACTATTTTGCAACATTGTTTCAAAATCAGTTTTAAAGGACATGTACGTATAATCAATGTCTTGTGCCTGCTGGGCAATATATATTGACAATATTGATAATATCTAACAGTAAGCTGATAATAATAACGGTGTTGTCCAGTTCTATCTTGTTACTTGCGAGTCTCATTTGCAAGTGTTGGCGTAGATTTTGCATGCAGTTCCAGTTCCAGGGCGTTAGATGGCAGTAGCGTATAGAATAAGGTGTGTTGCCTTTTAGTTAGGAAGCAGTCTTTGCCATTAAGTTGAGTGTGCCAGTCTTATCTTTTGTTGAATCCGACAAAGTGTTTATACTGTAAGTATTGTACTTATCACTCGGAGTGCACAAAAAAATCGATTCACATCAGAATCGTGAATCCTTGATTCATAATTATCAAAATTGGACTTTAAAAAATGATATATGTATAGATACATGCATACTATTGGTGATGCTGGATCACACACACACACACACACACACACACACACACACACACACACACACACACACACACACACACACACACACACACACCGGTGGATCTCACGTAAGAGGAAGGTGGGGGGTTATTTATTTTGCAATATAGTCTGAAAGCGCCCCTTTTAAGATATTCAACACTCTACTGCTGTCTGGTGGCTAAAGTGGATA
>NC_084550.2:23932500-23957500 GCF_033978685.3 Nerophis lumbriciformis
TTTAATTTGGTATATATATATATATATATATATATATATATATATATATATATATATATATATATATATATATAAAAGCATAATACTACCACCACCATTCTTGACGGTAGGCCTGGTGTTCCTGGGATTAAAGGCCTCACCTTTTCTCTTCCAAACATATTGCTGGGTATTGTGGCCAAAAAGCTCAATTTTTGCTTCATCTGACCACAGAACTTTCCTCCAGAAGGTCTTATCTTTGTCCATGTGATGTCAGATGAAACAAAAATGGAGCTGTTTGGCCACAATACCCAGCAATATGTTTGGAGGAGAAAAGGTGAGGACTTTAATCCCAGGAACACCATTCCTACCATCAAGCATGGTGGGCATGGGAGAAAAAGAAGGAGTTTATTGACCACAAATTTTCAGGACTTATGCAGATCCCAAATACATACCAGCAGGTACCAATAGGTAAGAAAAGCTGGCTTTTGCATAATAGTTCGAAACAAAACGCCAGATATTATGTCTCCTAATAGGTACCATCTTGGGGTTCTTATACACACACCATAATAATACTAGTATGTTGAAGCACAGTACGTCTGACTATCTGCGCCGACAATCCATCAAGCGGTGTGGCCTCGTAGCTAACCAAAGTTGTCAGAAAAATTGTATGTAAATTATCAAAAGTTCCCAGTGAACAGACACCTTGTTGCACCAAGCCAAAGGCTTGGAAAATTCCATTGTGTACAATGGGAGGAGACGGGAGGAGACGGGATGGAGGGTTATCTATTGTGATCCAAGACTTGCCCAAGCTCGATCCAGGACCAGCTCGAACCCGAGGCATCTTTTTTTTGTGTGTTAATGTGACCGAAAACTGGCTGTTTACATACCCCCCCATTTCTTTAGAAACAGCTGTTGTTGTGTAAACAGGGAATATCCAAATAAAAGAGGAGACGTAAACCTTTTTTCGTCAGAGCGTGCTGGAGACTGTCCAAAGAGTACAGGCCAGACGTTTCTCCTCAAATTCAGCCAAATTTAATTTTGTCTCTGTTTGATTCTTTGCTTCTTGTCTTGTCATCAGTGTTTGGACCTGACCAAAGTGGTACTAAAACAATTTTGGCGGATTTTTGAGTGTTGTGTGTAACGTTCTACGCTTATACACACACCATAATAGTATGTTGACTGAAGCACAGTACGTCTGACTATCTGCTCCGACAATCCATCAATCGGTGCGGCCTCGTAGCTTACAAAAGTCGTACTAAAACAACTTTGATGAATTTTTGAGCGTTGTGTGTAATGTTCTATGCTTATACACACACCAAACCCCGGCCGAGTCATACCAAAGACTATAAAAATGGGACCCACTACCTGCCTGCTTGACACTCAGCATCAAGGGTTGGAATTGGGGGTTAAATCACCAAAAATGATTCCTGGGCGCGGCCACCGCTGCTGCCCACTGCTCCCCTCACCTCTCAGGGGGTGATCAAGGGGGATGGGTCAAATGCAGAGAATAATTTCGCCACACCTAGTGTGTGTGTGTGAGACAATCATTGGTACTTTAACTTAACTTTAACTTTAACTAATAGGTGCCATCTTGGGATCCTTATACACACACCATAATAATACCAGTATGTTGAAGCACAGTACGTCTGACTATCTGCTCCGACAATCCTTCAAGCGGTGCGGCTTCGTAGCTCACCAAAGTCGTACTAAAACAATTTTGACGGATTTTTGAGCGTTGTGTGTAATGTTCTATGTTTATACACACACCATAATAGTGCGTTGACTGAAGCACAGTACGTCTGACTATCTGCTCCGACAATCCTTCTTAGCTATATATATATATATATATATATATATATATATATATATATATATATATATATATATATATATATATATATATTTGAAGTCGGCTTTCGGCTCGCGTGTATACAAGCTGATATGTTAAACACAGGACGCGAACAAGCTCGCAATAATACGGGGAGAAAGGCTGAGACCGTGGAAATAAGCGGTGTTTCTTCCTGCTCCTTTTCAGCTCGCTGCATTGTGCAATGGTGACTCGACGGCCATGTTTTACATAAAGCCATTGTGTGCGCCGGACAAAGTCCGAGAGCCAAACGCGGAGGTAACCGTGGTCACTGTTTCCCTGAGGACCGTCTGGCAGCGAGGGGCCATTAATTATAAGACACAGACAGACCGACAGACAGACAGTACCGCATAGACACAGACAGGCAGACAGGCCCCAGACTAAAAAAAAAAGAAAAGAAAAAAAAGAAGAAAAAAAAAAACATCGCATGTGTAATCGCTCGCTCGTCCTCATTTAACGGGAATCATTCTTTATTTTTATTTATTTTTCTAAACCCGCCATTTTCCGGAGGAGATAAATAATTGAAAAAAAAAAAAAAAATGCGTGTGTCCTACTGCGCATCCTTGGGAGTGAATAGGGAAATAGTGCGCCAGTGTGAGAGAAGTCGTCGATCATCCGAGCCGCGCAGCCTCGCCTCCATTGTTGACCCACGGCCATAATCGTCTTCCCCACGCGGGTAAGTTGTTTCCGTGGCATTATTATGACATTTTCCTCCACGAGGTGTGCCGCTGACGACGGCCTGTAGGGGGGTGCGGCGGCGCACATCCGGGACTTTTTTTTTTTTTTTTTTTTTTGCCTGCTGGTAATATTTTATGAATCATAACTTGTTATGATGTCGAGGGGGGGTGGGGGCGCGCGGCGTGCAACAGGTGCGCGTACAGTAGCGGGAGCGCGCGTCTCGCCGCCGTACATATTCGCGTGCGCGTTTACAACAAGCATTATTGCTACGTCGTGTTGTCGATGCCATGTCGCCACAATGGATATGAAAGCGGTGCTTTTCTTCACGTTTTTATGCACGTTAGACGCTTTAATAGATACGTTGCATCATTTATGAATGCATGTTCTTTTGCGAGGGTGAAAGGCGGCATTGTGCCTCCATTCAGTGGCCTCATGTGTTGCAGGAGGCTATGCTCACTCAGCTGTGCTCCCTCAACGCCATTGTTGCAAATTCCACCTCCTTTCCCCCCCGACAGCCACCCTGGCTGGAGAGTGTGTGTCTGCACTGGCTGCATGGCGGTAACACAAAACCAGTCTCCCTTTAGACGCCATTGTTGCACAACGTTGCGACGCAAAAGTCAACGCAATTGGTTGCGTTGACTTTTGCACCCACTTGAACAAGAAGGTTCTGGGAAGAAATAACGTGTCGTTTTTTTAAATGTATTTTCTTTTTATGTATATTTTTATTCTTATTACTTTTTGTGTTCATTCTTATGTGTATGTTCGTGTTTTTTTTTTTAAATCTTAGTTTATTCTTGTTTATTTTAATTATAATTTTACGAAATTAAATTAAATACAATAAAAATAAAAATAAATTTTTTAAAACATTTCTTAGTTTATTTTAATGTGTATGTTTATTTTTATCTTAATTTTTGTTTGTTTGTATTAAGTTAAAATAAACGTTTGTTTTTATTATAACTTTTTTATTTTATTGTTTGTGTTTATTTTTATCTTTTTTTTGTTTATTTTAATTAAAATTTTATTTTAATAAATTAAATACAATTAATTTTTTGTTTTTATTTGATTTTTTATTTTATTTATTTTTGTTTTTGTGTTTATTTTTACGTGTATGTTTGTGTTTTATTTGTATCTTTATTTTTTGTATTTAAATAAAATAAAATAAATGTTTTATGTTTTTATTTTAATGTAACTTTTGAAATATTAACATTTATTTATTAGTATTTATTTTTATGTATTTGTTCGCATTTATTTATTTTTGTTTATTTAAATTTTATTTTATGAAATTAAATTAAATACAATTACATTTCTAGGCTCCAGCGCCCCCCCGCGACCCCGAAGGGAATAAGCGGTAGAAATGGATGGATGGATGGATAAATACAATATAAATTTAAATTTTTTATTTATTTATTTGTGTTTATTTTTATGTATGTTTGTTAATTTTTATATTTATTTTAGTTTAATTTTATTAAATTAAATACCATTTTTATGTTTTTATTTTAATTTAACTTTTTTAACATTTCTATTTATTTATTTGTGTTTATTTTTATGTATAGGTTTGTGTTTATTTTTATTTTATGAAATTAAATTAAATACAAAAATGTTTTTGTTTTTATTTTTAATTGTATTAAATTAAATTAAATACAATTACATTTTTAATATTTTATTTATTTTTTTAATTTTTATTTATTTATTTGTGTTTATTTGTATCTTTATTTTTGTTTATTTGTAGCTGAGATAGGCTCCAGCGCCCCCCGCGACCCCAAAGGGAATAAGCGGTAGAAAATGGATGGATGGATGTATTAAGTTACATTAAATTAGTATATTTGTATTTTTATTAACTTTTTTAAACATTTTTATTTATTTATTTCTGTTTATTTTTATGTATATGTTTGTGTTTATATTTATCTTTGTTTATTTCAATTTGTATTTAATTCAATGTAATTTAATTACATTTTATGTTTTTATTTTTATTTACATTTTTATTTATTTATTTAGGGATCACTCATGTGTTGTCTGCAGCTTTTACAAAAGACAGGGCGAAGAGTGCCTGCCTTGCCATTTGAATGTCAAGTAGCGAATGAACAAGTGAGCTGTGTGTGTGTGTGTGTGTGTGTGTGAGTGTGTGTGTGTCTGCATGTGTGTATGTGAGTGTGTGAGGAGAAGCCAGGACAGGAGTGAAACTGTCACACATGCATCTTTAGCACACTACAATATAGGTCCAGCCTGGACACTTCCTCATGACCGCTCGACCTGAAGGAGGAAATTATGCTTTTCCCTCCTTTTTTTGGTTCCCTGTAATCAAACCTAAGAGTCGGAGGGAAACGGAAAGTTGCGTACCCAGAAGCATGCCCAGGCGGAAGCAGAAACGACCCCGGCAGTTTATGAGCTTGACCCGCGGCGCCTCTCGGACACTTGACCATGGTGAGACCGAGATTATACTGTATGTCCGAGGAAAGTGTCAGATTGCATGTCTCAAGTACAGTAGTTGATGCTTCAAAGGGGTCATAGTAGATTATTTTCTACATTTAAAACACTTCCTTGTGGTCTACATGACATGTAATGGTGGTTCTTTGCCCAAAAAGTTGCATAGATTAAGTTTTACAGACCATCATCAAGCCGCTTTCTGACCGTCTCTTTAGGATTACGTGACTCCACTTCGACAGTCTTCTCCCCTTTGTCACATCTTTCCCAAATACACAAAAGCAAATGGTACTAAAAGTTGGTTCTGCATAATAGGTCCTCGCTAAGACACTTAAGTGGTGTAATATATAAGGACTCCATTAACATTTTCCTTCAATGTTCTGAGCTCCTGCTTCAAAGCCAGTGTCCCGTTGAGTAGATTAAAATTTGACGATACAGGCATAAAAAAAATAAAATAAAAAAATGATATATGGTGCAAAGTTTGTTAAATTTTTAAGGTGAAAGTACCGTATTTTTCAGATTGCAAGGCGCACTTAAAATCCTTTCATTTTCATTTTATAACCAGGTGCGCCTAATGTAGGTATTCATTTTGGTTGTGCTTACCGACCTCGAAGCCATTTGGTACATGGTGTAATGAAAGGTGTGACCAGTAGATGGTAGTCACAGATAATGCAAGAGATACATGTGGACTGCAGGTTGAAGCCTGTTCGACGGATGACGCTAGCAAGTACCCGTAAGCAAGCGACACCAAAACGTTGATGTTTCATTGAGAATATAGAACATTACACACAGCGCTGAAAAATCCGTCAAAATTGTTTTAGTACGACTCTGGTAAGCTACGAAGCCGCACCGCTTGATGGATTGTCGGAGCAGATAGTCAGACGTACTGTGCTTCAACATACTGGTATTATTATGGTGTGTGTATAAGGACCCCAAGATGGTACCTATTAGGAGACATGTTATCTGGTGTTTTGTTTCAAAATATTATGCAAAACCAACTTTTCCTACCGATTGCTACCTGCTGATGTGTATTTGGGATCTGCATAAACTCCTTCTTTTTCTCTTTCCTCTTGTTGTGAGGCATTCATCCTCCACTGTTGCCATTTCCAACACAAAGTAGCGTCCAGTTCTAACTTACATCTGTCAGTAGACTCGCTACGGAAGCGCTAAAAACTACCGGTACAACAAAGATGGCGCATTCTGAAGAAAGAGTCAGAAAGCGGCTTGAAAATGGTCTGTCAAAATCCTTTCATTTTCTCTTAAATGGCCTTATAACCCGGTGCGCCTAATGTACGTATTAATTCTGGTTGTGCTTACCGACCTCGAGAAAATTAATTCTGGTCGTGCTTACCGACCTCGAGGCAATTTTATTTGGTACATGGTGTAATGAAAGGTCTGACAAGTAGATTGTAGTCACAGATAATGTAAGAGATACATGTGGACTGCAGGTTGAAGCCGAAAGCAAGCGACACCAAAACTTTGATGTTTCATTGGGAATATCGAACACGCTCAAAAATCCGTCAAAATTGTTTTGGTACGACTTTGGTAAGCTACGAAGCCGCACCGCTTGATGGATTGTCAGAGCAGATAGTCAGACGTACTGTGCTTCAACATACAATTATGTTTTTCACATGTGAATAATCCTGTGTAATAGACTGTGTTTATATTATTCACATGTAAAAAATACCTAAGTGTTTATTGTCTATTGTGAGCGAACTTTGGTGCTGAAATTCCCCCAGAGATCAATAAAGTACTTTCTATCCTATTCTATGAGGCAATTCCTGAAGGAATTGCCTGTGAATGCTCCAATGCTGAAGTTGAACTGAAATGCTGACAGAATGTAGTATGAATAGTTGGAATGTTGGAATGGTTAGAATGTTGAAGAGTTAGAATTTCCAGGAAAAATGGAATTTGGTTTGAAACTTGGGAAAGTGTTAGTTGGATGAGTGGAATGTGTTGAAGGTGGAATGGTTTGAATAGGTTGAAAACTGTGCGAATTGTGGAAGTTTAAAAAATGGACAATTCATTTTGAATGGGGGAAATGTCCCGGAAAACTGGGAATTCTTGGAAATCCGGGAATTTTTTTTAAATTGTTGATGGAGAGGACGGTTTGAATCGGATGAAAAAGGTGGGAATTGTGGAACTTTGAAAAATGTCCCATTCATTTCAATGGAAATTTCATGGAAATTTCGGGAAAAGTGGGAATTTTTTTGGAAAATGTTAAAAGACTTGAATGTTCTGAATGAGTTGAAATGGTTGGTGTTTGAATGTTTCAAATCGGTCATGAAATGTTGAATTAGTAACATTTTTAATTGAGGAATGGTATTAAGGATTACCAGGAATTTCGTGAAAATCGGGAATTTTTCCAGTTCAAAAAACAACTTCGTTTTTTTTCCTGATTAAGAGGAATGTTTGGATGGTGGAATGGTTAAAGTAGGTTGAAAATTGTGGGACGAGTAGTCGCTAAAAAAAGGGAATTCTGGGAACTCCTGGAATTTTTTTGAACTTCCAGGATGAGTGAAATATGTTGGAAGTGGAATGGTTTGAATCGGATAAAAAATGCGGAAATGGTGGAAGTTTGAAAAATGGCCAATTCATTTTGAATGGGGTAAATGTTCCGGAAAACTGGGAATTCTAGGAAATCCGGGATTTTTTTTTTAAATTGTTGAAAGAGAGGACGGTTTGAATCGGATGGAAAATGTGGGAATTGTGGAACTTTGAAAAATGTCCCATTCATTTCAATGGGAATTTCATGGAAATTTGGGAATTTTTGGGGGGGAAAATGTTAAAATACTTGAATGTTCTCAATGAGTTGAAATGGTTGGTGTTGGAATTTTTCAAATCGGTCAAGAAATGTTGAATTAGTAACATTTTTAATTGAGAAATGGTATTAAGAAATTCCAGGAATTTTGGGAAAACCGGGAATTTTTCCAGTTCAAAAAACAACTTTGTTTTTTGTCCTGATTAAGAGGAATGTTTGGATGGTGGAACGGTTAAAGTAGGTTGAAAAATGTGGGAGGAGTAGTCGCTAGAAAAAAGGGTCAAAAAAGAGTTTGAAAAAAAGGGATTTGCTGGAATTTTTTTGAACTTGGAAAAAGAATAGTTTGAATTTCCAGGATGAGTGAAATATGTTGAAGGTGGAATGGTTTGAGTCGGTTGAAAATGTGGAAATGGTGGAAGTTTGAAAAATGGCCAATTCATTTTGAATGGGGAAAATGTCCCGGAAAACTGGGAATTCTTGGAAATCCGGGAATTTTTTTTTAAATTGTTGGAGAGGATGGTTTGAATAGGATGAAAAATGTGGGGATTGTAGAATTTTGAAAAATATCCCATTGATTTCAATGTGAATTTCATGGAAATTTGGGAATTTCGGGAAAAGTGGGAATTTTGGGGGGGGGGGGTGTTTAAATACTTGAATGTTCTGAATGAGTTGAAATGGTTGGTGTTTGAATGTTTCAAATCGGTCATGAAATGTTGAATTAGTAACATTTTTAATTGAGAAATGGTATTAAGGAATACCAGGAATTTCGTGAAAATCGGGAATTTTTCCAGTTCAAAAAACAACTTCGTTTTTTTTCCTGATTAAGAGGAATGTTTGGATGGTGGAATGGTTAAAGTAGGTTGAAAATTGTGGGACGAGTAGTCGCTAGAAAAAAGGGTCAAAAAAGGGAATTCTGGGAACTCCTGGAATTTTTTTTTAACTTCCAGGATGAGTGAAATATGTTGAAGGTGGAATGGTTTGAATCGGTTGAAAAATGTGGAAATGGTGGAAGTTTGAAAAATGGCCAATTCATTTTGAATGGGGTAAATGTTCCGGAAAACTGGGAATTCTAGGAAATCCGGGAATTTTTTTTAAATTGTTGAAGGAGAGGACGGTTTGAATCGGATGAAAAATGTGGGAATTGTGGAACTTTGAAAAATGTCCCATTCATTTCAATGGGAATTTCATGGAAATTTGGGAATTTCGGGAAAAGTGGGAATTTTTGGGGGGGAAAATGTTAAAATACTTGAATGTTCTCAATGAGTTGAAATGGTTGGTGTTGGAATTTTTCAAATCGGTCAAGAAATGTTGAATTAGTAACATTTTTAATTGAGAAATGGTATTAAGAAATTCCAGGAATTTCGGGGAAACTGGAAATTTTTCCAGTAAAAAAAACTTAGTTTTTTTGTCCTGATTAAAAGGATTGTTTGGACAGTTGAACGGTTAAAGTAGGTTGAAAAATGTGGGAGGAGTAGTCGCTAGAAAAAAGGGTAAAAAAAGAGTTTGAAAAAAAGGGATTTCTGGGAACTCCTGGAATTTTTTTAAACTTGGAAAAATGATAGTGTGAATTTCCAGGATGAGTGAAATATGTTGAAGGTGGAATGGTTTGAATCGGTTGAAAAATGTGGAAATGGTGGAAGTTTGAAAAATGGCCAATTCATTTTGAATGGGAAAAATTCCTCAGAAAACTTGGAATTCTGGAAAAATCTGGGAAATGTTGGAATTTGTCAAGGGAAAGGCTGCGATTCCTTCATTGAAATGCTCAGTCATTCACAAACAAGGATGGGGCGAGGGTCATCGCTTTGTGAACAAATGCGTGAGCAAATTGTCGAACAGTTTAAGAACAACATTTCTCAACCAGCTATTGCAAGGAATTTAGGGATTTCACCATCTACGGTCTGTAATATCATCAAAAGGTTCAGAGAATCTGAAGAAATCACTGCACGTAAGCCATTATATTACGGAGCTTGGATCCCTGAGGCGGTACTGCATCAAAAAGCGACATCGGTGTGTAAAGGATATCACCACACGGGCTCAGGAACACTTCAGAAAACCGCTGTCAGTAACAACAGTTAGTTGCTACATCTGTAAATGCAAGTTAAAACTCTACTATGCAAAGCCAAAGCCATTTATCAACAACACCCAGAAACGCAGTCGGCTTCGCGATACTGATGCAAAGTGGAAAAGTGTTCTGTGGTCTGACGAGTCAACATTTCAAATTGTTTTTGAAAACTGTGGACGTCGTGTCCTCCGGAACAAAGAGGAAAAGAACCATCCGGATTGTTATAGGCGCAAAGTTGAAAAGCCAGCATGTGTGATGGTATGGGGGTGTATTAGTGCCCAAGGCATGGGTAACTTACACATCTGTGAAGGCACCATTAATGCTGAAAGGTACATACAGGTTTTGGAGTGACATATGTTGCCATCCAAGCAACGTTACCATGGGCGCCCCTGCTTATTTCAGCAAGACAATGCCAAGCTACGTGTTACAACAGCGTGGCCCCCATTAACGGATTTCCCCGAAAACAGGATTAACATTATTAAATCCTATATTTTCATAGTTAAAGCGTATAAAAAACAGTTTATGGCAATCTAAATATGTGTAAATATGCATATTAGTCCTCTAAACATGAAATAACAGCCACATAGTTTCCTTTACACCAAATATAGTCAGCAATTTTGAAAAGTAAAGTAAGTTTCACACAAGTATGGATATCACTGGAGGAAGAGGAATAGCGACACGCCACAAGGATACAATTAGACATGCTAACCTAATGGTTAGAGTGTCCGCCCTGAGATGGGTAGGTCGTGAGTTCAAACCCCGGCCGAGTCATACCAAAGACTATAAAAATGGGAGCCATTACCTCCCTGCTTGGCACTCAGCATCAAGGGTTGGAATTGGGGGTTAAATCACCAAAAATTATTCCCGGGCGTGGCCGACGCTGCTGCTCACTGCTCCCCCTCACCTCCCAGGGGGTGATCAAAGGTGATGGGTCAAATGCAGAGAATAATGTCGCCACACCTAGTGCATGAGTGACAATCCTTGGTACTTTAACTTTAACCGCTATACTATAGCCTGGATGTACACAGAGGTGGGCGGGTCGATACAAATATCGACAATAATGATACCAACTAGAGCAGGGTTAATTAACTACGTAATGAAGAGGGCCGCAGTTTTAAGAGTCCAAGGGCTCGAAATATGGAGGTTTCGTCCAAAAACGCCCATGCTACTCGTTTCCAGCGTGCGCAGCCAGACAGATAGTTAACAGCGTGAAGAAACACAAGCTCTAGATGTTTTCTTGAGGATTGATGTTCCTTTCTCAGTTTTTGTTGTTGTTTTTTCTACATGTTTTCTGTCATTTAGGTTTGTAAGACTGAGAATATAAACATTAAAAATAAACATCACAATAGTGTAATGTCCATTGTGTATTTTAGATAAATAAAATAGGTTTCTTGTTAATACATTCACACAATTAACTAAATGACCGAAAACATTGCATTTTTTATTCATTTTTATTAATGTCTGTAATGATAATGTCAATGAGGGATTTTTAATCAACTGCTATGTTGAAATTGTTACTAATATTGATACTGTTGTTGATAATATTCATTTTTGTTTCACTGATTTTAGATTGTTTTGTGTCATGTTTGTGTGTCCTCTCAATTGTTCTGTTTATTGCTACTCTGAATGTTGCTTGGTCGGGTTTGATTTTGGAATTGGATCACATTATTATGGTATTGTTGTGTATTGTTTTGTTTGATTGATTAATAAATTATTTTAAAAAAAAAATTGGAATTATTATGTTGATGCAAAAAATAATAATAATAATAAAAATAAAAATAAATTAAAAATAAATTATTGCACAAAATGAATGTGGCTCAACACAACTAAACCTACGAGGTAGCGTTGTCGCCCTCTACTGGTCAGATTTAGCGCTACATGCATTAACCGAGCTCTGATCGCCAGAGTTACTCTCAGACAAAAAAACACGACCAGAAAAACAAAAAAACACCACAAAGTCAGTCATTTCAATACAAAACAAACAATTATGGACAATATCTACTTACTTTGACCAAGTTTTGTGATGAAACTTCCACGTGTGGATTTCCACCATTGTTGCTGCTTGTCTGGATCAATGTGTCCGTCACTTAAAAGGTCCGACAGGAAACAATGACGAGAGCACTTGCAAAGTACTTCGTTGTTAAAAGTCCAATTTTTTGCGATTTGTTTAGATTTTTCCGGGAAGGTATTCTTCTACTCACCTCACTGCTATCTTCATGTTGACACATATGTCTCATTGTTGCCCCCTGTAGGGTGGCGGGAGTACTGCATATACAAGCACCCTTAGTTTTAATGGTTTCATCAAGCCTATTTGGGTGATGTTGACAAGCTACTAAGATTTGTCGACATAATCCGACAATGTTGATTATAAAAATTCATCGACAAAGGTTTGTTATTGTCGACAGTTCGCCTAATAACATTTTGTTCAATATATTACACATTTATTTTATTTTTTCAGGCGCTTATATCAGGCACATGCTTTATCAGTATCCTATATATCTCATATAGCAATACAAAAGGTTCAAGTGTTGTATGTATTGTGCTCCTGACTTAATGTTGCTTAACAAATTAGAATGTATCATTATTTATTGATTTTAGTTAATTGTATTTTTTAGTTTCAAGTGGTTAAAGTAAAAAAAAAAAGTATTTTTATTTCAGGCAAATTGGTGCATATTAAATATTGTTCTGTTACAGACTAAAAATTATGTTAATAAAGTTATTATATATATGTAGTTGTTGTAATCTATATTTATTTTTTCTTTTATGTATCGCTAATAAGAATACAGTGATACAGTATGTGTATATATATATATATATATATATATATATATATATATATATATATATATATATATATAATTATATATACATTATAAGATTATATACTAGAATACAAAACATTAACACATGTGGAGTTATGTACTTAACAAAAACAGGGGAAAATACTCAAAAATGCTTTATATATTATATATATTTATACATGTTCTAGTTTCTTCAAAATAGCCACCCTTTGCTCCGATTACTTTTTCGCACACTCTTGGCATTCTCTCCATGAGCTTCAAGCACACCTGTGAAGTGAAAACCCTTTCAGGTGACTACCTCTTGAAGCTCATGGAGAGAATGCCAAGAGTGTGCGAAAAAGTAATCAGAGCAAAGGGTGGCTACTTTGAAGAAACTAGAATGTAAAACATTAACACATGTGTAGTTATGTACTTAACAAAAAAAGGTGAAATAACTGAAAACATGTTTTATATTCTAGTTTCTTCCAAATAGCCACCCTTTGCTCTGATTACTGCTTTGCACACTCTTGGCATTCTCTCCATGAGCTTCAAGAGGTAGTCACCTGAAATGGTTTTCACGTCACAGGTGTGCTAGAAGCTCATGGAGAGAATGCCAAGAGTGTGCAAAGTAGTAATCAGAGCAAAAGGTGGCTATTTAGAAGAAACTAGAATGTAAAACATTAACACATGTGTAGTTATGTACTTAAGAAAAAAAGGTGAAATTACTCAATAATGTTTTATATATTATATATATTTATATATATATTCTAGTTTCTTCAAAATAGCCACCCTTTGCTCTGATTACTTTTTCGCACACTCTTGGCTTTCTCTCCATGAGCTTCAAGCACACCTGTAAAGTGAAAACCCTTTCAGGTGACTACCTCTTGAAGTTCATGGAGAGAATGCCAAGAGTGTGCAAAAAAGTAATCAGGGCAAAGGGTGGCTACTTTGAAGAAACGAGAATGTAAAACATTAACACATGTGTAGTTACAGTATGTACTTAACAAAAAAAGGTGAAATAACTGAAAACATGTTTTATATTGTAGTTTCTTCAAAATAGCCACCTTTTGCTCTGATTACTGCTTTGCACACTCTTGGCATTCTCTCCATGAGCTTCAAGAGGTAGTCACCTGAAATGGTTTTCACGTCACAGGTGTGCTTGAAGCTCATGGAGAGAATGCCAAGAGTGTGCAAAGTAGCAATCAGAGCAAAGGGTGGCTTTTTTGAAGAAACTACAATATAAAACATTAACACATGTGGAGTTATGTACTTAACAAAAAAAGGAGAAATTACTGAAAACATGTTTTATATTCTAGTTTCTTCAAAATAGCCACCCTTTGCTCTGGTTACTGCTTTGCACAAGGGTGGCTACTTTGAAGAAACTAGAATATAAAAAACTAACACGTGGAGTTATGTACTTAACAAAAAAAGGTGAAATTACTATTACATATATTGATACATATTCTAGTTCCTTCAAAATAGCCACCCTTTACTCTGATTACTTTTTCGCACACTCTTGGCATTCTCTCCATGAGCTTCAAGCACACCTGTGAAGTGAAAACCCTATCAGGTGACTACCTCTTGAAGCTCATGGAGAGAATGCCAAGAGTGTGCGAAAAAGTAATCAGAGCAAAGGGTGGCTACTTTGAAGAAACTAGAATGTAAAACATTAACACATGTGTAGTTACAGTATGTACTTAACAAAAAAAGGTGAAATAACTGAAAACATGTTTTATATTGTAGTTTCTTCCAAATAGTCACCCTTTGCTCTGATTACTGCTTTGCACACTCTTGGCATTCTCTCCATGAGCTTCAAGAGGTAGTCACCTGAAATGGTTTTCACGTCACAGGTGTGCTTGAAGCTCATGGAGAGAATGCCAAGAGTGTGCAAAGTAGCAATCAGAGCAAAGGGTGGCTTTTTTGAAGAAACTACAATATAAAACATTAACACATGTGGAGTTATGTACTTAACAAAAAAAGGAGAAATTACTGAAAACATGTTCTATATTCTAGTTTCTTCAAAATAGCCACCCTTTGCTCTGGTTACTGCTTTACACAAGGGTGGCTACTTTGAAGAAACTAGAATATAAAAAATTAACACATGTGGAGTATGTGAAATTACTATTACATATATTTATACATATTCTAGTTTCTTCAAAATAGCCACCCTTTGCTCTGATTACTTTTTCGCACACTCTTGGCATTCTCTCCATGAGCTTCAAGCACACTTGTGATTTGAAAACCCTTTCAGGTGACTACCTCTTGAAGCTCATCGAGAGAATGCCAAGAAAGTGCGAAAACGTAATCAGAGCAAAGGGTGGCTATTTTGAAGAAACTAGAATACAAAACATGTTTTCAGTTAATTCACCTTTTTACATAACTCCACATGTGTTCATTCATAGTTTTGATGTGACAATCTACAATGTAAATAGTCATGAAAATAAAGAATGAGAAGGCGTGTCTTGTCAAAGCATCTTCCTGCTGTTATAGCCACTGAAACATGCCCACAAAAAGTGCGTAATGGGGTGAAGACTTCCCGGGTGGAGGGAGTGTTGCCAGACAAACGGCTATTATTATGCATGGATATGCCTGCACCCTCTCATTCCCACTCTTGTATACAAACATGGTCTGTTTTCACATCTGTCACCGGATCTTTTTTGGGCTAAGTGTACTTCCTGGTGGTCTGTGAGTCATTTGTCTGCTGGGCTGTTGTTGTCCTCGTTGCACGGCACTTCTTGCTCTCTGCCTGTCCTCGACTCTATCGGGACTGCAACCAAAGTGGTTCAAGTGAGCGGGGGATTAGAAATCCAGTTCGACCTGTGCGGCCTTGAGGCGATGTTCTGTAAATGGCGTCAAACTCATTGAAAGGTATATCAGATTGAATATCTATTAATTATTAAATGTTCTTTTAACTTGCAGGTGACCTTGGTTTTGCAGTGAAGGTATATCCATTCCACCCAGATTCTCCTCCTTTGTGCTGTCCAACTACCGTTCCTCAAAGCAAGTCAGTCCACAAGATCCATCCCCCTCCTAAGGCCCTCCAGGCGGACTCTGTATGTGCACAGAGTCTGGAACCTTCCCTCTCCCGTCGGATTAAATCCTCCCTCACTTTTGACTACCCGTTCTTATTCCCCTCTCGTCAAACTCAACGCTCACCTGCCCTTAGACTATTTGATCATAATCCTAGATCGTCTACAAGTGTTCCGCATCAAAGCTCCCACATGGCTTCTCCTAAACTGGGTCTGTCAGCCACCACCACCTCCTCATCCTCGTCGTCCTCCGCCTCCATATGTCCTCCACACCCCGGTAGCCCCAGCCGGGTGCCGGAAGGTCCTCCAAGTCCTGTCACCCCCACCCCGAGCCCAGGAGTGTCTTCCGCCTCGGTTGCTCCTACCAGGGCCCAGCTGAGTCTGGCTCTGATACTAGAAGAGCTGCGGGTGCTTCAGCAGAGGCAGATCAACCAGATGCAAATAACAGAGGAGATCTGTAGACAGGTACTACGTCTGGGTGGGGCGTCATACTCAATAGATACACCCCCTCAGCAGCTTCTGCCACCACTACCTCAACTGTGTCTGGAGGACAAAAGGTCCAACTCCCCAACTCCCCAACCGCATACCACCGAGCCGTCCACCTCTGTAGCTCCTCTCTTGGCGTGCTTTTCAACCCTGCTCCCCTCTCAAGTTGCCAACAAACCTTCAAAGTCCAGCAATGCCTTGTCTCAAATCCTGCAACCATGCAAGCCCCAGCTCGAGGGGACAGGAGGCACTGCAGGGGCTACTAATTATCTGAGAGCTAGCAATCAGTCTTCGGACCCGCCTACCTCCATTGCATCTTCTGCCTACCCACTAGCTTTATCTTTAGCACTACCCAACCACTATTTTCAGGAGAAATCTTCAAATAATTTGAGTGAACACTGTGGCAAATCCTACCTAAACGCATCCCTCTCATCAGCATCCCCAAATGCCCAATACGCTTTGCAGTCTCTCACCGGAGAGGTCAACTCTTCATCTACCTCTGCCTCTGGCAGCAGTAGCCGTCTCCAGCATGTTTGCTGCTTTTGTGGGAAGATCTTCAGTGGCGACTCAGCCCTGCAGATACATCTGCGTTCGCATACCGGCGAACGGCCCTATCAGTGTCCGGTGTGCCTCAGTCGCTTCACGACCAGGGGCAACCTGAAGGTGCACTTCTTACGCCACCGGGAGCAAAACCCCGAGCTGTCGCTTTCGCTTCTTCCGCCATCTTTGTTTGGAGTGGCGTTACGGGCCACGGATATGAGTCAGCCTGGTAGCGGTGGTAGCACTAATGCTGCTATGAATGTGACCGAAAAGAAGGCAAAAATCAGGCCTGAGGATGAAGTTTATGGAAATGATTTAGACGTCAGTGGGGGCAATAGTGGGTTCCCAGTGGGGGCATCAGGGGGATCCACTCCTTGTACACTACCTCTGCCTCCAAGTGTGGATCTGGCCTTGATTTCACATTCCTTGCTGCAACTTAATAGGGCGGCAGCTGTTGCAGCTGCGGTGTCAATCGCCTCTGGCTCATCTTACTCATCCCCCTCCACTTCAGCACCCGCCTCTTCACTGGCCAACTCCCTACTTTCCATTCCTACTTTATCTTCATCGTCTACCATCTCAGGGCTGTTGAAGGGTGCAAAACAGCATCACTCTGATGAAAACACCCCTCCTCAAGCTGCCATACTATCTCCCGCAGCGTATTCCCAGCTGGCACACCTACCCAAGCTCCTTTTCCCATCCGGTTCGACGACATCCGTTTCCAGTGCCACACACTCAACACTCCACCCAGCCTTGGGAATGCTACGCACTCCGCTACCAACCAATTCAGGATCCCAAGCTTCTACCAGCCTTTCGCACATCACGTTCCCTTTCTCCCCATTTCACAAAGGGCCAGGCCAGGCTTCTACCACTCAATGCTCCGTGCCGTCCTCCACACCTACTTCTGAGACATCCAAGCTGCAGAGGCTGGTGGAAAAACTAGAAAAGGCGCCTACTCAGTCTACATCTTTATGGAATTCTTCGACAATGGAGGTGCAGCCAAGCAATACTATGACCTCTCACGCAAATTCAGCTAACAGTAACTTCTTAAATACCAGCACTTCTACCACATATGTCATGGCAGCTCCCCCATCCTCTAATCTGGTTTCCACCTCTGTTTCAAAGTTTACCCGTCAGATGGTTGCTGCCCTCGGTATGGGTGTCAATAATGCAAGTGCCATTGCAGGAGGGTTGTTACCAACATTGAACATTGCTCCAGGCAGTAATTTAGCAACCAATCAATGTGGTGTGTGTTTCCGGGTCCTGAGCTGCCCCAGGGCGCTGCGATTGCACCAAGCCACGCACCTTGGGGAGCGCCCGTTCCCGTGCAAGTTGTGTGGAAGATCCTTCTCAACCAAAGGCAGCCTACGCTCGCATCTGGCGACCCATCATACTCGGCCGCCCAACGCTCGCGTCCAGAACTCCTGCCCTCTGTGTCAACGTAAATTCACCAATGCTCTGGTACTTCAGCATCACATTCGTATGCACCTTGGTGGACAACTCCCCCCAGAAGGTCCTGAAGATTCTGGCTTTGAGATGCCGTCCGCACCTGATGCCAAACCTTTGTTACAACCTGAGAACGCCGCCTCCAGCAAAGCACCTCAACCAGGCAAATCTAGGAGTCTATCCCCGAGTTCCCAATTTCAAACCGTAGAGGCCGGCTCAGGCCCCATTTCTGACGCTGAACCCGTTGAATGTAATGCAACTCTTAGCAAATATGGATCTTCCAGTCCAGACCCCAAACCCCCTTCTGATCTCAGCCCTGACCCCTTCATGAGCACCACTACACAAACTCCACCGCCAGCTACTGACAACGCCCCCGTCCTTTGTGCCAGTGCTCCTGTGCCAGATGATTTGGTCCCGGCTGATAAAGACGACCGAGTTGAGCAAGCCGGGGATTGTGAGGAAGCCTCCCCATTTCCTGATGCGCCCCTTGTCCCCAGATCGAATAATCTGGATCCACAAAGCACATCCACCAATTGTGGCCCCTTTTCCTTCGGCACCATTTCTTCCTCGACCCCGAATCAGGATCTCACTACCGCTGTAGACGCCCAACTGGAACCAAGCTTCGTCCCCTCCAGGGCCCAGTCACCCGAACCCATGGAAGAAGACAACGAGAAGTTTTGCTCCCCAACCACACCAAAGCAAGACCAAGCAAAAGTCCCGGAGGAATTCCCCACCACCTCAGAAACCGTGGACAACGTTCAAGGCAGAGACGCACACAAGGCTTCCACTTTTGGCCAGAACTTTAATTTGGACTCGTTCGAAAGGGACGTACAACTAGAAGGCGTGAAGATGATTGGCGGATCCAAACTAAGTGACGCACCCGATGTCTCCATCCTGGCCCCGGCCCTCCCGTCCCCTATCGCCCGACCCGAGAAGAAGACCTACTGCTGTGCGGAGTGTGGAAAAGCATATGCCAGTCGCAGCGGGCTGAAGGTAAGGAACAGAAGCACAATGTTGACTTGTTAGCTTGTCAGACGTCCATGCTAAATGTGAGGATTGCTTAGGGCTGGACGACTATGGCAATAATGATAATCACCATTATATTGATTAATATTGTAATCACGATCAATTACACGAATATTCGTTAATTTGAAAACAGCAGTATTTATTGTACCAGCAAAACTAAATTTTAAATAAAACAATCTGGATATAAATTAGTAACAAATAAACCAAAACAATAGCTATAACAACACATTTAAATAACAATAGCAATATAAAAAATACATTTTGTTTCTCCGTTTTAATTGTTTTTAATTCCATTTTTTTAATCTTTTGCACTTCTTTTACCACCACAAAATGTTTGTTAATGAAAAGGAAAGTATTTTGAGTCAAAGCATAATAATTGTGTAAATGAATAATTAAGTGCTCTAAATACATTATGTTTGTGTTTTTGAAACCTTTATTTTGTTAGTGCAGGAGGTGGAAAAAAAAAAATCCAGTTCATGAAGAAACAGAAGCTCCAGTTTTGTTGAGGATTGATGTTCCTTCTTTTGAATTATTATATATTTGTTACTAAATATAAACCACACCAAGTAACATAATAATAAACATAGCTATAACAACACATTCAAATAACAATAGCAATATAAAAAACAAATAAATTAAGTTTTTCCGTTTTGTTTTTAATTACGTTTTTTTTACCATTTACACTTCTTTTACCGCCACACTGTGTGCTTTTTGTGTAAAATAAAATGTTTGTTAAGGAAATGCAAGTATTTTAAGTCAAAGCATAATAATTGCGTAAATGTATCAATAAGTGCTCTAAATACATTATGTTTGTTTAAAGTACTTTTTAAAACCTTTATTTTGTTAGCGCAGGATGTGGAACAAAAAAAATTCAAGTTCCTGAAGAAACAGAAGCTCCAGTTTTGTTGAGGATTGATGTTCCTTCTTTTGAATTATTATATATTTGTTACTAAATATAAACCACACCAAGTAACATAATAATAAACATAGCTATAAAAACACATTTAAATAACAATAGCAATATAAAAAAAACATAAGAATTAAGTTTCTCCGTTTAGTTTTCAATTACATTTTTTACCTTTTGCACTTCTTTTACCGCCACGCTGTGTGCTTTTTGTGTAAAATAAAATGTTTGTTAAGGAAATGCAAGTATTTTGAGTCAAAGCATAATAATTGTGTAAATGTATCAATAAGTGCTCTAAATACATTATGTTTGTGTAAAGTACTTTTTGAAACCTTTATTTTGTTAGCGCAGGATGTGGGGGAAAAAAATATTATTCTGAAAGGGGGAAGTGTGCTATGCCGTTGTTCATGAAGAAACAGAAGCTCCAGAAGTTTTACTGAGGATTGATGTTCCTTCTTTTGAATTATTATATATGTGTTACTAAATATAAACCAGTAACATAATAATAAAAATAGCTATAACAACACATTTAAATAACAATAGCAATATAAAAAAAATTAAAAATTAAGTTTCTCTGTTTTTAATTACATTTTTTACCTTTTACACTTCTTTTACCACCACACTGTGTGCTTTTCGTGTAAAATAAAATGTTTGTTAATAAAATGCAAGTATTTTAGATGACAAAGCATAATAATTGTGTAAATGTATCAATAAGTGCTCTAAATACATTATGTTTGTGTAAAGTACCTTTTTAAACATTTATTTCGTTAGCGCAGGATGTGGGAAAAAAATATATATTTTGAAAGGGGGAAGTGTGCTATGCCGTTGTTCATGAAGAAACAGAAGCCCCAGAAGTTTTGTTGAGGATTGATGTTCTTTCTTTTGAATTATTATATATTTGTTACTAAATATAAACTACACCAAGTAACGTAATAATAAAAGTAGCTATAACAACACATTTAAATAACAATAGCAATATAAAAAACCATTACAATTCAGTTTCTCCGTTTTAATTGTTTTTAATTCAATTTTTTACCTTTTGCATGTCTTTTACCGCCACACTGTGTGCTTTTCGTGTAAAATAAAATGTTTGTTAAGGAAATGCAAGTATTTTAAGTCAAAGCATAATAATTGTGTAAATGTATCAATAAGTGCTCTAAATACATTATGATTGTGTAAAGTGCTTTTTGAAACCTTTATTTTGTTAGCGCAGGATGTGGACATTTATTTTATATTATTGTGAAAGGGGAAAGTGTTCCCGTGTCGTTGTTCATGAAGAAACAGAAGCGCCAGAAGTTTTGTTGAGGATTGATGTTCCTTCTTTTGAATTATTATATATGTGTTACTAAATATAAACCAGTAACAAATAAACCACACCAAGTAACATTATAATAAAAATAGCTATAACAACGATTTTAAATAACAATAGCAATATTATAAAAAAAAAACATTACAATTAAGTTTTTCCGTTTTATTTGTTTTTAATTCCACTTTTTACCGTTTACACTTCTTTTACCACCACACTGTGTGCTTTTTGTGTAAAATAAAATGTTTGTTAAGGAATTGCAAATATTTTAAGCCAAAGCATAATAATTGTGTAAATGTATCAATAAGTGTTTCTAAGTACATTACGCTTGTGTAAAGTACTTTTCGAAACCTTTATTTTGTTAGCGCAGGATGTGGGGAAAAAAATTATATTCTTGTGAAAGGGGGAAGTGTGCTGTGTCGTTGTTCATGAAGAAACAGAAGCTCCAGAAGTTTTGTTGAGGATTGATATTCCTTCTTTTGAATTATTATGTGTTACTAAATATAAACCAGTAACAAAATAATAAAAATAGCTATAACAACACATTTAAATAACAATAGCAATACAAAAAAAACATTACAATTAAGTTTGTCTGTTTTAATTGTTTTTCATTCCATTTTTTACCTTTTACACTTCTTTTACCACCATAATTTGTGCTTTTCGTGTAAAATTGTGCACCCCTATTATCTATATCCTTATAAAAAAAAATGTTTTAAATTGTAAAAATATTTTCTAAAAATGTTATCGCTTTTTTACAATTTTTCAGGATGAACAAGAATCGCGATTTGGATGTGAATCGATTATTTTTGTCACCCCGAATATATACATCCTTATAAAAAAAGGTAAATTGTAAAAATATTTTCAAAAAATGTAATCGATTTTTTTTAATTTTTTTTTAGATGAATAAGAATCGTTAATTGGATGTGAATCAATTATTTTGTGCACCCCTAATACATTGTAAACATATATTTTTTAAATTGTATACATTTTTCAAAACATTTCGGGATGAATGAGAATCGTGATTCGGATGTGAATCGATTATTTTGTGCACCTTTAATATATACTCCCTTACAAAAGAAAAAAAGGTTTTAAATGTTTTCAATTTAAAAAAAAATTGGGATGAATGAGAATCGCGATTCGGATGTGAATCGCTTATTTTGTGCGCCCTTAAAATACACATCCTTATAAAAATGTTTTTAATATCTTTCAAAAATATTTCCAAAATTGTTAACGATTTTTTTTAAAAATTCAGGAGGAAAAATAATCGCGATTTGGATGTGAATCAATTACTTTGTGCACTCCTAATATACAAAACCTTACCAAAAAAAATTGACATTGTAAAAATATTTGGAATTTTTTTTATCGATTTCAAAAAAAAATTCTGGATGAATAAAATTGTAAAAATAGTTTTACAAAATGTTAGATGAATAAAATTGTAAAGATATTTTTACAAAATGTTATTGATTTGTACATTTTTTCTGGGATAAATAAGAATCGTGATTCGGATGTGAATCAATTATTTTGTGCACCCCTAATATATAAATCCTTATAAAAAAAAAAGGTTTTAAATTGTAAAAATATTTTCCAAAAATAGTATCGATTTAAAAAAATATTGGGGGATGCATAAAATTGTAAAAATATTTTCTCGATTTTTAATTTTTTTTTAATAATTGCGATTCGAATGTGAATTGATTATTTTGTGCACCCCTAATATATACATCCTTGTTAAAAAAAAAAAGGTTTTAAATTGTAAAAATATTTTCCAAAAAACAGTATCGATTTAAAAAAAATTGGGGAATGAATAAACTTGTAAAAATATTTTAACATTTTTTAATCGATTTTTAAAAAGAAATTTAAAAATCGGGATTCGGTTGTGAATCGATTATTTTGTGCACCCCTAATATATACATCCTTATTATAAAAAAGGTCTTAAATTGTAAAAGTATTTTACAAAAAATAGTATCGATTTTTAAAAAAATTGGGGAATGAATAAAATTGTAAAAATATTTCCAAATTTTTATCATCGATTTTTAAAAATTTTATAATCGCAATTTGGATGTGAATCAATTATTTTGTGCACCCATAATATATACATATTTCTAATAAAAAAAAGGTTTTAAATTGTAAAAATATTTTCCAAAAAATAGTATTGATTTAAAAAAAAATTGGGGAATAAATACAATTTTTAAAATATTTTCAATTTTTTTTAATCGATTTTTGAAAAAATTTAAGAATCGCGATTCGGATGTGAATGGATTATTTTGTGCACCCCTAATATATACATCCTTATTAAGAAAAAGGTTTTAAATTGTAAAAATATTTTCCAAAAATAGTATCGATTTAAAAAAAAAATTGGGGAATGAATAAAAATTTTAAAATATTTTTATTTATTTTTTATCGATTTTTGAAAAAATTTAAGAATTGCGATTCAAATGTGAATCGATTATTTTGTGCACCCCTAATATAAACATATTTATAATAAAAAAAAAAGATTTTAAATTGTAAAAATATTTTCCAAAAAATAGTATTGATTTAAAAAAAAAATTGGGGAATAAATAACATTTTTAAAATATTTTCAATTTTTTTTAATCGATTTTTGAAAACATTTAAGAATCGCGATTCGGATGTGAATGGATTATTTTGTGCACCCCTAATATATACATCCTTATTAAGAAAAAGGTTTTAAATTGTAAAAATATTTTCCAAAAATAGTATCGATTTAAAAAAAATTGGGGAATGAATAAAATTGTGAAAATATTTTCAAATGTTTTTAATCGATTTAAAAAATATATTAATAATCGCGATTCGGATGTGAATCGATTATTTTATGCACCCCTAATATATACATCTTTATAATAAAAAAAGATTTTAAATTGTAAAAATATTTTCCAAAAAATAGTATCGATTTAAAAAAAAATTGGGGAATTAATAAAATTGTCAAAATATTTTCAAATGTTTTTATCGATTTTGAAAAAAAATGAATAATCGTGATTCGGATGTGAATCGATTATTTTGTGCACCCCTAATATATACATTCTTATTAAAAAAAAAGGTTTTAAATTGTAAAAATATTTTCCAAAAAATAGTATCGATTTAAAAAAAATTGGGGAATGAATAAAATTGTCAAAATATTTTCAAATGTTTTTATCGATTTAAAAAAAATATTAATAATCGTGATTCGGATGTGAATCGATTTTTTTGTGCACCACTAATACATACATGTTTTTTTTAAAAAAGGTTTTAAATTGTAAAAATATTTTCCAAAAAATATTATCGATTTTAAAAAAAATTGGGGAATGAATAAAATTGTCAAAATATTTTCAAATGTTTTTATCGATTTAAAAAAATATTAATAATCGCGATTCGGGTGTGAATCGATTATTTAGTGCACCTCTAATATGTCTCCATGTCACCCCCAGGGCCACATGAAGCACCACGGCGTGGTGACCAAGCCAGCCCGTCCCTCCGCCCGCGCCAGCCGCTCTTGCGCCGAGCCGCCTCCGTCCTCGTCTTCCTTGGCGATCCCGGCCACCACCAGCTCGGCGGGTTTCTGGAACCAGTACCAGGCCTTCCTCAACAACAGCCCCGGCTCCAACGAGGACGCCGCTCCCGCCAGCCAGGCGGCGAAAGAGCCCGACGAGCCCGGCGTGCAGTCCGAGCGGGACGCGGGGCCCCCCGGCGGGGCGGGCTCCTAACTCGTCCGGACGCCTAACTCCTA
>NC_084550.2:23960000-23967500 GCF_033978685.3 Nerophis lumbriciformis
TCCTTATAAAAAAATAAATACTAAGCCTGTGTAACCTTCTTGTCTGTCATGCGTGTACTTCAATTGACCAAATATTAAAACACGAGCTGTGGGAAAAAGTGTTTTTTTCCTTTTTTTTTTGCAACAACTGCAAATTGTCCGCTAGATGGCAGAATTTCCCTTTTTAATCAACAGCGAGTTTATTAGTCAATGCATTAAAGTTCGTCAATACTGCGAGTTTTGTAGTTTAAAAACATAATTAAAGTCAGTTTTATGACTAATTTGCATTCTATTTAATTCATATAAAAAATACAGCAAACAAATGACAGTTATAATTAAAAAATATGGAATTTATGTGATATTTAGCCTTTTGGTGTGCGGATCGATACTGAAATGTCGATACCACCAATACCAGAGTTTTCGGCTCTAATATCGACTCTCGAATCAAAATATTGATACTTAAGTTCAGAGGGGTCCAAACTTTTTAAAATATATATATTATGTCAGCTTTGTATTATAGCATATTATTATGAATTATTTGATGGATTATTTCAGATTTTCCTCATTGCACCCCTAATATATACATCTTTATATATATATATATATATATATATATATATATATATATATATATATATATATATATATATATATATATATATATATATATAAATAAAACGTTTTATCGATTTTTAAATTTTTTTCGGGACGAATAAGAATCGCTTATTATCGATTATTATTATAATCGATTATTTTGTGCACCACAAATGTATGTATCCTTATAAAAAATATTCAATTGTAAAAATATTTTTAAAAAATTGTTATAGATTTTTTTTTTTTTCCGGGATGAATAAGAATCGCCATTCGAATGTGAATCGAATATTATGTGCACCCCTAATATATACATCCTTATAAAAAAATATTTAATTGTAAAAATATTTTCCAAAAATGTTATCGATTTTTAAAATGTTTTCGAGATGAATAAGGATCGCGGTTCGGATGTGAATCGATTATTTTGTGGACCGCTAATGTACACATCCTTATAAACATTTTTTTAAATTCTAAAAATATATTTTTTAAATGTTATCGATTAATAACAAAAAATTCGGGAGGAATAAGAATCGCGATTCGGATGTGAATTGATTATTTTGTGTACCCCTAATATATACATAATTATTAAAAAAAAAATCAAATTGTAAAAATATTGTCAAAAATGTTATAGATTTTTTTTTTTCCTGGGATGAATAAGAATCGCAATTTGGATGTGAATCGATGATTTTGGGCACCCTTCATATGTATATATATATATATACATATATATATATATATATATATATATATATATATATATATATGTATGTGTGGGAAAAAATCACAAGACTATTTCATCTCTACAGGCCTGTTTCATGAGGGGGGGTACCCTCAATCATCAGGAGATTTTAATGGGAGCATTCGCATACCATGGTTTGTATAGGGCACAGAGTGGGTGGGTACAGGCTGGCCTAGGGGCGTGGTGATTGGCTCATGTGTTACCTAGGAGGTGTTTCCGTCTATGGCGGCATGTTGTTACAATTTCGCTGCGCTTGTTGAGGGATGACAGGTCTGGACGGTAAATAATAAACAGTTTCTCTTTCAAGTATAGGTTGCATCTTTTATTACCACTATTGTAAGGTGTGCTGGATGCAAGAATTTGCCATGTTATTGAATATTCAACATTATTGTCTTTGAGGTCCCAAATGTGTTTGCTGAGTTCTGTGGTATTTCGCAGGTTTTTGTTCCTGAAAGAAGCCTTGTGATTGTTCCATCTGGTTTTGAATTCTCCCTCGGTTAATCCTACATATGTGTCGGATGTGTTAATGTCCTTGCGTATTACCTTAGATTGGTAGACAACTGATGTTTGTAAGCACCCCCCGTTGAGAGGGCAATCAGGTTTCTTTCGACAGTTACAGCCTTTGTTGGTTTTGGAGTCGCTCTGTCTGGGGGCCGACGGCTCATTTGCAATTGTTTTGTTGTGGTTTGAGATGATTTGTCGTATATTGTTCATGCAGCTGTAGCTCAATTTAATGTTGTTCTTGTTGAATACTTTTCTTAGGGTGTTGTCTTTGGGAAAGTGTTTGTCAATCAGATTGAGGAATTTGTGTCCAATGTTCGTTGAGACGTTTTTGCTGTATGGGGGGTTGTACCAGATGATGTCACTTTCAACCTGAGAAATAACAGCTACCAACCATTCACGAAACCCAACACAACACTCCAATACGTGCACCATGACAGCAACCACCCACCCACCACCACGAAAAGAATACCTACCGGAATCAATAAAAGGCTATCGATGCTGTCATCTAGCAAAGCTGAATTTGACCAAGCAACCCCCCCGTACCAAAAAGCCCTTGATGAAAGCGGATACAATTTCACCCTCACCTATGAACCCACGCCAGGAAACCAGCCAAAAAAGAACAGAAAACGAAACGACATCATCTGGTACAACCCCCCATACAGCAAAAACGTCTCAACGAACATTGGACACAAATTCCTCAATCTGATTGACAAACACTTTCCCAAAGACAACACGCTAAGAAAAGTATTCAACAAGAACAACATTAAATTGAGCTACAGCTGCATGAACAATATACGACAAATCATCTCAAACCACAACAAAACAATTGCAAATGAGCCGTCGGCCCCCAGACAGAGCGACTCCAAAACCAACAAAGGCTGTAACTGTCGAAAGAAACCTGATTGCCCTCTCAACGGGGGGTGCTTACAAACATCAGTTGTCTACCAATCTAAGGTAATACGCAAGGACATTAACACATCCGACACATATGTAGGATTAACCGAGGGAGAATTCAAAACCAGATGGAACAATCACAAGGCTTCTTTCAGGAACAAAAACTTGCGAAATACCACAGAACTCAGCAAACACATTTGGGACCTCAAAGACAATAATGTTGAATATTCAATAACATGGCAAATTCTTGCATCCAGCACACCTTACAATAGTGGTAATAAAAGATGCAACCTATGCTTGAAAGAGAAACTGTTTATTATTTACCGTCCAGACCTGTCATCCCTCAACAAGCGCAGCGAAATTGTAACAACATGCCGCCATAGACGGAAACACCTCCTAGGTAACACATGAGCCAATCACCACGCCCCTAGGCCAGCCTGTACCCACCCATTCTGTGCCCTATATAAACCATGGTATGCGAATGCTCCCATTAAAATCTCCTGATGATTGAGGGTACCCCCCCTCATGAAACAGGCCTGTAGAGATGAAATAGTCTTGTGATTTTTTCCCACACATACATATATTGCGCTCTACTACGGTATCGAGCACTATTTTTTGGATAACCTTATTAAGACATATATATATATATATATATATATATATATATATATATATCCTTATAAAAAATTAAAACTAACCCGGTGTAACCTTCTTGTCTGTCGTGCGTGTACTTCCATTGTCCAAATATTAAAACACGAGCTGTGGGAAAAAGGTGGTTTTCCTTCTTTTTTTTTTTTTTTTTGCAGCAACAGTTGCACAGTTTTTCCGCTAAATGGCAGAATTTCCCTCTTTAATAGCGAGTCCATGCATAATACTGCGAGTTTTATAGTTTAAAAACACAATTAAAGTCTGTTTTATGACTAGTTTGCATTCTATTTAATTCATATAAAAAATACAGCAAACAAATGACAGTTATAATTTAAAAATATGGAATTTATGTGATATTTAGCCTTTTGGTGTGCGGATCGATACTGAAATGTCGATACCACTAATACCAGATTTTTCTGCTCTAATATTATCTCTCGAGTCAAAAATATTGATCCTTTTGATACTTAAGTTCAGAGGGGGCCCAACTTTTTCCACATACTAAAAAGTCAAAAATTTATTTAAAAAATATATATATATTATGTCAGCTTTGTATTATAGCATATTATTATGAATTATTTGTTAGAATATTTCAGATTTTCCTCCGTATATAAAAAAAATGTTTTAAATCGTAAAAGTATTTTTAAAATATGTTATCGATTTAAAAAAAAATTCGGGATGAATAAGAATCGCGATTTGGATGTGAATCTATTATTTTCTGCACCCCGAATATATATATATCTTTATAAAAAACATATTTAATTGTAAAAATATTTTCAAAAACTTAACGATTAAAAAAAAATAATAATTCGGGAGGAATAAAAATCGCGATTCGGATGTGAATCGATTATTTTGTGCACCCCTAATATATACATAATTCTTAAAAACAATTTAATTGTAAAAATATTGTCAAAAATGTTATAGTTTTTTTATTTTTTCATTTCGGGATGAATAAGAATTGCGATTCGGATGTGAATCGATTATTTTGTGCACCACTAATTTATGTATCCATATAAAAAAACATTTTATTGTAAAAATACTTTCAAAAAATTTTATCAATTTTTTAAATGTTTTCGGGATGAATAAGAATCGCGGTTCATATGTGAATCGATTATTTTGTGGACCGCTAATATACACATCCTTATAAACATTTTTTTAAATTCAAAATTTTTTTTTTTTAAAGTTATTGATTAAAAACAAAAAATTCGGGAGGAATAAGAATCGCGATTCAGATGTGAATCGATTATTTTGTGCACCCCTAATATATACATAATTATTAAAAAAAAAATCAAATTGTAAAAATATTGTCAAAAATGTTGTAAATTTTTTTTCCCCCCGGGATGAATAAGAATCGCAATTTGGATGTGAATCGATGATTTTTGGGCACCCTTAATATGTATATATATATATATATATATATATATATATATATATATATATATATATATATATATATATATATATATATATATCCTTATAAAAAATTAAAACTAACCCGGTGTAACCTTCTTGTCTGTCGTGCGTGTACTTCCATTGTCCAAATATTAAAACACGAGCTGTGGGGAAAAGGTGGTTTTCCTTTTCTTTTTTCTTTGCAGCAACAGTTAGTTTGTCCGCTAAATGACAGAATTTCCCTTTTTAACAGCGAGTCCATGCATAATACTGCGAGTTTTATAGTTTAAAAACACAATTAAAGTCTGTTTTATGACTAGTTTGCATTCTATTTAATTCATATAAAAAATACAGCAAACAAATGGCAGTTATAATTTAAAAATATGGAATTTATTAATTTACTTTTGGTGTGCGGATCGATACTGAAATGTCGATACCACTAATACCAGATTTTTCTGCTCTAATATTATCTCTCGAGTCAAAATATCGATCCTTTTGAAACTTAAATTCAGAGGGGTCCCAGCTTTTTCCACATACTAAAAAGTCAAAAATGCATTTAAAAAAAAAAAAAATATTATGTCAGCTTTGTATTATAGCATATTATTATGAATTATTTGTTAGAATATTTCAGATTTTCCTCCGTGTATAAAAAAAAAGTTTTAAATCGTAAAAGTATTTTTAAAATATGTTATCGATTTAAAAAAAAAAATCGGGATGAATAAGAATCGCGATTTGGATGTGAATCTATTATTTTCTGCACCCCTAATATATATATATATATATATATATCCTTATAAAAACATATTTATGTGTAAAAATATTTTCAAAAACTTAACGATTTAAAAAAAAAAATAATTCGGGAGGAATAAGAATCGCGATTCGGATGTGAATCGATTATTTTGTGCAACCCTAATATATACATAATTCTTAAAAACAATTTAATTGTAAAAATATTGTCAAAAATGTTAGTTTGTTTTTTTTAAATTTCGGGATGAATAAGAATTGCGATTCGGATGTGAATCGATTATTTTGTGCACCACTAATTTATGTATCCATATAAATATTTTATTGTAAAAATACTTTCAAAAAATGTTATCGATTTTTTAAATGTTTTCGGGATGAATAAGAATCGCGGTTCAGACGTGAATCGATTATTTTGTGGACCGCTAATATACACATCCTTATAAAAATATTTTTAAATTCTAAAAATATATTTTTTTAAAGTTATCGATTAAAAACAAAAAATTCGGGAGGAATAAGAATCGCGATTCGGATGTGAATCGATTATTTTGTGCACCCCTAATATATACATAAATATTTAAAAAAAATCAAATTGTAAAAATATTGTCAAAAATGTTGTACTTTTTTTTTTCTTCCCGGGATGAATAAGAATCGCAATTTGGATGTGAATCGATGATTTTTGGGCACCCTTAATATGTATATATGTATATATATATATATATATATATATATATATATACATACATATATATATATATATATATACACATATATATATATATATTTATATATATATATATATATATATATATATATATATATATATATACATATATATATATATATATATATACATACATATATATATATATATACATCTATATATATATATATATATATATATATATATATATATATATATATATATATATATATATATATATATATATATATATATATATATATATATATATATATATACATATATACATATTAAGGGTGCCCAAAAATCATATATATATTTATATATATATATATATATATATATATATATATATATATATATATATATATATATATATATATATATATATATATATATACATATATATATATATATATATATATATATATACATCTATATATATATATATATATATATATATATATATATATATATATATATATATATATATATATATATATATATATATATATCCTTATAAAAACATATTTAATAGTAAAAATATTTTCAAAAATGTTATAGATTTTTTTTTTTAATTTCGGGATGAATAAGAATCGCGATTCGGATGTGAATCGATTATTTTGTGCACCCCTAATATAGACATAATTCTTAAAAACAATTTAATTGTAAAAATATTGTCAAAAATGTTATAGATTTTTTTATTTTATTTCGGGATGAATAAGAATCGCGATTCGGATGTGAATCGATTATTTTGTGCACCACTAATTTATGTATCCATATAAAAAAATATTTTATTGTAAAAATACTTTCAAAAAATGTTATCGATTTTTAAAATGTTTTCGGGATGAATAAGAATCGCCATTCGGATGTGAATCAATTATTTTGTGCACCCCTAATATATACATAATTATTAAAAACAATTTAATTGTAAAAATATTGTCAAAAATGTTATAGATTTTTTTTTCACGGGATGAATAAGAATCGCGATTGGGATGTGAATCGATGATTTTGTGCCAACCCCGTGTAACCTTCTTGTCTGTCGTGCGTGTACTTCCATTGTCCAAATATTAAAACACGAGCTGTGGGGAAAAGGTGGTTTTTCCTTCTTTATTTTGCAACATCAGCAGTGGCCCAGTTTGTCCGCTAGATGGCGGAATTTCCCTTTTTAATCAACAGCGAGTTTATTAGTCAATGCATTAAGGTTTGACAATACTGCGAGTTTTATAGTTTAAAAACACAATTAAAGTCAGTTTGATGACTAGTTTGCATTATATTTTTTTCAAATAAAAAATACAGCAAACAAATGATA
>NC_084550.2:23972500-23982500 GCF_033978685.3 Nerophis lumbriciformis
AATTGAAACTCTCTCTGACAGGAGACTCTGCCAGACGTTCCCAGCAAACCCTCACAATGCGTTTGGGCCTGCCAGGTCTGTCCGGCATCCTCCCCCACCATCGCAGCCAACTCACCACCAGGTGGTGATCGGTAGAAAGCTCCGCCCCTCTCTTCACCCGAGTGTCCAAAACATGAGGCCGCAAATCCGATGACACAACTACAAAGTCGATCATAGAACTGCGGCCTAGGGTGTCCTGGTGCCAAGTGCACATATGGACACCCTTATGCTTGAACATGGTGTTCGTTATGGACAATCTGTGACGGGCACAAAAGTCCAATAACAAAACACCACTTGGGTTCAGATCCGGGCGGCCATTCTTCCCAATCACGCCTCTCCAGGTTTCACTGTCGTTGCCAATATGAGCGTTGAAGTCCCCCAGTAAAACGAGGGAATCACCCGGGGGAGCACTCTCAAGTACTCCCTCGAGTGAATCCAAAAAGGGTGGGTACTCTGAGCTGCTGTTTGGCGCGTAAGCGCAAACAACAGTCAGGACCCGTCCCCCCACCCGAAGGCGGAGGGAAGCTACCCTCTCGTCCACCGGGTTGAACTCCAACGTGCAGGCTCTGAGCCGGGGGGCAAAAAGAATTGCCACCCCAGCCCGTTGCCTCTCACTGCTGGCAACGCCAGAGTGGAAGAGAGTCCAGCCCCTCTCGAGAGAACTGGTTCCAGAGCCCTTGCTGTGCGTCGAGGTGAGTCCGACTATATCCAACCGGAACTTCTCTACCTCGCGCACTAGCTCAGGCTCCTTCCCCCCCAGCGAGGTGACGTTCCACGTCCCAAGAGCTAGCTTCTGTAGCCAAGGATCGGACCGCCAAGTGCCCTGCCTTCGGCTACCGCCCAGCTCACATTGCACCCGACCTCTATGGCCCCTGCTATGGGTGGTGAGCCCATTGGAGGGGGGACCCACGTTGCCTCTTCGGGCTGTGCCCGGCCGGGCCCCATGGGGACAGGCCCGGCCACCAGGCCCTCGCCATCGTGCCCCAACTCCGGGCCTGGCTCCGGAGGGGGCCCCGGTGACCCGCGTCCGGGCGAGGGAAATCTGAGTCTCGGTTCTTGCATTTCCATAGAAGTCTTCGAGCTGCTCTTTGTCTGATCCCTCACCTAGGACCTGTTTGTCTTGGGAGACCCTACCAGGGGGCATGGAAGCCCCCGGACAACATAGCTCCTAGGATCATTGGGACACGCAAACTCCTCTACCACGTTAAGGTGGCAGCTCAGAGAGGAGTATATGTATATGTATATATATATAAATATATATATATATATATATATATATATATATATATATATATATATATATATATATATATATATATATATAAAACACATATATATGCATACATACATACATATATATGTATATATATATATATATATGTGTGTATATGTACATATATATATATATATATATATATATATATATATATATATATATATATATATATATATATATATATATATATATATATATATATGCATACATACATACATATACATATACATATATGTATATGACTTTTTGTGAACAATATAAAAATAAATTAATATGCTACAAACCAACAAAATCCTGGAATAACTATTTCCTTTTGTTAAAATTAAAATAAAATAAAACTCCTAGTAAACACCATCAAAAACTCAAACGTTGATACCTCAAAAACCGTAATCCCACAAAAATGTTTTTTTTTAAAAATTTCTTCACACAAGAGAACGGAAAAATATCGACCTCATAGTGCTCGCGTCGACTCGATACGCACGCCGGCCTCAGTATCACAAGCTCTACATCTGTATCACTCCGTCCACCGGGAGTGGGGCTTGAAAAAAGGACGTGGAACAGGAATAGAGGACAGACGCGGTCTAGACTTACGAACCCTCTTTCTTTCTTTGTCCCAACTTCCTAACAGAAGAATGCGTCGAGTCACTCAACAACTTTGACGTCGTTGAAA
This sequence comes from Nerophis lumbriciformis, assembly GCF_033978685.3. NCBI lineage: Eukaryota > Metazoa > Chordata > Actinopteri > Syngnathiformes > Syngnathidae > Nerophis > Nerophis lumbriciformis. The sequence goes on from NC_084550.2 coordinate 23,974,486, forward strand.
TACTTGTACCACATTCTTTACGACTTTTTTTTCCTTTTTTTCTCCCAACCCGGCAAAATGTTTTGACAAACGTTTTTAAAGTTTTTTTTTTAAAGACGACATAGCCACTTTGGAACAGTTCCTAATCTGCCATTTGAGGGAGAAACCATGTCGCTGCCGGCTGGGCTGCTAGTGATGGCGGCGCTGCTGGGCTGCAGCACGCAAACCGGGACCGACCGACACATCGATCCTGAGGTGAGTCGATATGGGGCCGGGGGACATGTCCACTGTCCACATGACTGCAGGACTTCCATCAGGGGTGTGCAAAGTCTTTCTAGTACCTAGTCCAACTCATGACATACCTTTATCTTCATTATGGGCAGAGCAACAATTTAAAAAAATGGCCCCCGGGGCCCACTTTGGACACGCCTGTAGTGCAGTAAAAACTTAAAAACAATTTACTCCCCCGATAACTTATGATATGCATAGAAATAAGTAAATTTGTAAAAATACCAGTCTTAAAGGGGAAGTGCACCTTTTTTTCGCCATCCACAACCCCTATGTAAGACATGTTTTATTTGTTTTAATGCATTCTAAATCGTAAATAAAGGCTAGCAAAAGTCAGCTAACGATGGCACTAAAACAGGGGTGTCAGTCATTTTCATTGAGGGTCACATCGACATCACTTTTTTTTAAATTTCTTATTAATTGGCATTATGCAGGGTAATAACCAGTGATTAATCATGATTAATCGAAATGCATTTGATTATTCTATTTTTTTTTTTGATGTGCAACTTGCTTCAAAAAATCATAAATAAAAGGTGACAAGCAGATATTTAACTTTTTTTTTAAAAATCTCACAACAATAGTTTCGCAATACAGTTTAATTTACATTATGCAGGGTAATAACCTGTGATTAATCATGATTAATCGAAATGCATTTGATTATTCGATTTTTTTTTTTGATGTGCAACTTGCTTTAAAATCATAAATAAAAGGTGACGAGCAGATATTTAACTGTTTGTTTGTTTTTTATCTCACAACAATAGTTTTGCAATACAGTTTAATTGACATTATGCGGGGTAATAACCTGTGGTTAATTATGACTAATCATGATTAATCGAAATGCATTTGATTATTCAAATTTTTTTTTTGTTGATGTGCAACTTGCTTTAAAATCATAAATAAAAGGTGACGAGCAGATATGTAACTATTTTTTATTTATTTTTTAATCTCACAACAGTTTTGCAATACAGTTTAATTGACATTATGCAGGGTAATAACCTGTGATTAATCATGATTAATCGGAATGCATTTGATTATTCGATTTTAAAAATGTTTTTATGTGCAACTTGCTTTAAAATCATAAATAAAAGGTGACGAGCAGATATTTAACTGTTTGTTTTTGATCTCACAACAATAGTTTTGCAATACAGTTTAATTGACATTATGCGGGGTAATAACCTGTGGTTAATTATGATTAATCATGATTAATCGAAATGCATTTGATTATTAAATTATTTTTTTTATGTGCAACTTGCTTTAAAATCATAAATAAAAGGTGACGAGCAGATATGTAACTATTTTTTAATCTCACAACAGTTTTGCAATACAGTTTAATTGACATTATGCAGGGTAATAACCTGTGATTAATCATGATTAATCGGAATGCATTTGATTATTCGATTTTAAAAAATTTTTTATGTGCAACTTGCTTTAAAATCATAAATAAAAGGTGACGAGCAGATATTTAACTATTTAAATTTTTTTTTTTAAAATCTCATAACAATAGTTTTGCAATACAGTATATAATAATATAATTGGCATGATCGGATAATATTAAAGTTGACAAAATGCATTTTTTTTAATGTCAAAATTTAAAGAACATGTAGTAAAAAAAAATAATACAAGTATTTTATTGAAACCCATTTTTTCTAGGGTTTTGAGGGCCACATAAAATGATGTGGCGGGCCAGAACTGGACCCCGGGCCTTGAGTTTGACACCTGTGCGCTAATATGAGTTGCTTAAAAAAAGTTTAGTATATATGTAATGTAGTAACATTCATAATAACATGTAGTATAAACATTATGTAAGTAAATATATGTAGTATCTAGTAACATTCATAATAACATGTAATATATACATGATGTAAGTATATATGTCATGTAGTAACATTCATAATAACATGTAATATATCCATGATGTAAGTATATATGTCACGTAGTAACATTCATAATAACATGTAATATATACATGATGTAAGTAAATATATGTAGTATCTAGTAACATTTATAATAACATGTAATATATACATGATGTAAGTATGTATGTCATGTAGTAACAGTCATAATAACATGTAATATATACATGATGTAAGTATATATGTCATGTAGTAACATTCATAACAACATGTAATATATACATGATGTAAGTATATATGTAGTATCTAGTAACATTCATAATAACATGTAATATATACATTATGTAAGTAAATATATGTAGTATCTAGTAACATTCATAATAACATGTAATATATACATGATGTAAGTATATATGTAGTATCTAGTAACATTCATAATAACATGTAATATATACATTATGTAAGTAAGTATATGTGTAGTATCTAGTAACATTCATAATAACATGTAATATATACATGATGTAAGTATGTATGTCATGTAGTAACATTCATAATAACATGTAGTATATACATGATGTAAGTATATATGTCATGTAGTAACATTCATAATAACATGTGGACTGCAAGTTGACGCCTGTTCAATGAATGACACGAGCAAGAACCTGTAAGCAAGCAACACCAAAACGTTGATATTAATTGAGAATATAGAACATTACACACAACGCTAAAAAATCTGTCAAAATTGTTTTAGTACGACTTTGGTAAGCTACGAAGCCGCACCGCTTGATGGATTGTCGGAGCAGATAGTCAGACCTACTGTGCTTCAACATACTGGTATTATTATGGTGTGTGTATAAGGACCCCAAGACGGTACCTATTAGGAGACATTATGTTCTGAACTGACCCCGGTGCCGGCTTTGGTCCCCGGATCGGCCGGTGACCAAGTCAACAGAGTGAGGAGGGCCCTGACCCTGCTGCAGAGGAAGCAGCCAGGAATGACGACAGCGCTGGCCAGACACAAAAGTGCTGAGTCTGCAAAAAGCAAAGCAGCAAACGGGGGAGAAACCCGAGTTTGTGTTGTGGTCAGGACAGTCGGAGGCAATTTCTGTGGGCCGCCTAATATTTGGAGGGATGGGCCCGTGTAATTGTTGACATCTGCCTGAAGTTGCAGCTCAGCAGAGTGGGAGTGGGAGAAGTCCCCCCCACAGTCAGCTGTGGAAAAACACTGATAAGAAATAGCGGCATCACGCACACTTTACTTGTCTGTTGTCCTTTTGCACTCACGACACGCTTTGTTTGTTGTCTTTTTCACTCACGACACACTTTCTTTGTCTTTTTTCACTCACGACACGCTTTGTTTGTTGTCTTTTTTCACTCACGACACGCTTTTTTGTTGGCTTTTTCACTCACGACACGCTTTGTCTTTTTTCACTCACGACACACGTTTTTGTTGCCTTTTTTCACTCACGACACGCTTTGTCTTTTTTCACTCACAACACGCTTTTTTGTTATCTTTTTTCACTAATGTCTTGCTTTGTTTGTTGTCTTTTTTCACTAACGACACGCTTGTTTGTTGTCTTTTTGCACTAACGACACGCTTTGTTGTCTTTTTGCACTCACGACACGCTTTGTTGTCTTTTTTCACACACGACACACTTTTTTGTTGGCTTTTTCCACTCACAACACGCTTTTTTGTTGTCTTTTTTCACTCACTCACGACACGCTTTGTCTTTTTTCACTCACGACACGCTTTGTCTTTTTTCACTCACGACACGCGTTTTTGTTGTCTTTTTTCACTCACGACACGCGGTTTTGTTGTCTTTTTTCACTCACGACACGCTTTGTCTTTTTTCACTCACAACATGCTTTTTTGTTATCTTTTTTCACTAATGTCTTGCTTTGTTTGTTGTCTTTTTTCACTAACGACACGCTTGTTTGTTGTCTTTTTGCACTAACGACACGCTTTGTCTTTTTTCACTCACGACACGCTTTTTTGTTGTAATTTTTCACTAACGACACACTTTGTTGTCTTTTTTCACTCACGACACGCTTTTTTGTTGTAATTTTTCACTAATGTCTTGCTTTGTTTGTTGTCTTTTTTCACTAACGACATGCTTTTTTGTTGTCAATTTTCACTAATGTCTTGCTTTGTCTGTTGTCTTTTTTCACTCACAACACGCTTTTTTGTTGTCTTTTTTCACTCACAACACGCTTTTTTGTTGTATTTTTTCACTAATGTCTTGCTTTGTTTGTTGTCTTTTTTCACTAACAACACGCTTGTTTGTTGTCTTTTTTCACTAACAACACGCTTGTTTGTTGTCTTTTTTCACTGTCTTGCTTAGTTTGTAGTCTTTTTTCACTCACGACACGCTATTTTGTTATCTTTTTTCATTAATGTTTTCCTTTCTTTGTTGTCTTTTTCACTAACGACACGCTTAGTTTGTAGTCTTTTTTCACTCACGACACGCTTTTTTGTTGTCTTTTTTCATTAATGTTTTCCTTTCTTTGTTGTCTTTTTTCACTAACGACACGCTTGTTTTTTTTTTCACTCACGACCAGCTTTTTTGTTGTCTTTTTTTCACTGTCTTGCTTTGTTTGTTGTCTAATTTCACTAACGACACACTTTGTTTGTTGTCTTTTTTCACTAACGACATGCTTGTTTGTTCCCTTTTGTTTTTTTCATTAACAACAGGCTTGTTTGTTCCCTTTTTTCCACTAACGACACGCTTGTTTGTTGCCTTTTTCCACTAACGACACGCTTGTTTGTTGCCTTTTTTCAATAACGCCCCACTTTGTTGTCTTTTTTCATCAACGACACGCTTGTTTGTTGTCTTTTTTCACTAACAACACAATTACTTGTTTGTTGCCTTTTTTCACTAACGACACGCTTGTTTGTTGTCTTTTTTCACTAACGACACCCTTTGTTTGTTATCTTTTTTCACTAACGACAACACAATTACTTGTTTGTCGTCTTTTTTCACTAACGACACGCTTTGTTTATCTTTTTTCACTAACGACAACACAATTGCTTGTTTGTTGTCTTTTTTCATTAACGCCACACTTTGTTTGTTGTCTTTTTTCACTAATGACAACACAATTACTTGTTTGTTGCCTTTTTTCACTAACGACACGCTTGTTTGTTGTCTTTTTTCACTAATGACATGCTTTGCTTGTTGTCTTTATTTTTTTTACTAACGACACGCTTGTTTGTTCCCTTTTTTCCACTAACGACATGCTTTGTTTGTTGTCTTTTTTCACTAACGTTTATTGCCTTTTTTACACTAACGACACGCTTGTTTGTTGCCTTTTTCCACTAACGACAGGCTTGTATGTTGTCTTTTTTCACTAACGACAGGCTTGTTTGTTGCCTTTTTTCATTAACGACACAACACAATTACTTGTTTGTTGCCTTTTTCCACTAACGACAGGCTTGTTTGTTGCCTTTTTTCACTAACGACACGCTTTTGTTGTTGTCTTTTTTCACTAACGACAGGCTTGTTTGTTGCCTTTTTTCATTGACACAACACAATTACTAGTTTGTTGCCTTTTTTCACTAATGACACGACACAATGACTTGTTTGTTGTCTTTTTTCACTAACGACACGCTTTGTTTATTGTCTTTTTTTACTAACGACATGTTTGTTGCCTTTTTTTCCACTAACGACATGACAATTACTTGTTTATTGTCTTTTTTCACTAACGACACGCTTGTTTGTTGCCTTTTTTCACTAATAACATGACACACTTGTTTGTTTGTTGTCTTTTTTCACTAACAACACGCTTTGTTTGTTGTCTTTTTTAAGTACCGACACGACACAGTTGCATCATGAACATGTGTGATGCAGGAGGGAACGTCTTCCTTTGTTATTATTCCAGCTGCGCGAGTGGAAGAAAGTCACATTAGCTCAGCTGACCTACATTCGGCTGCCAAATGGAAAAGGCACAGTTTGTGAGTCCAATGTAAACAGAGCCGCTGGATCGCCACCAAATTCCAAATCCAGGTTTGAAACCCGAGATGATCAAACAGTTAATGGTTGCAAGATGTATGTATGAGGCCTTTAAGACACTCAAAAAGCCAATCATAAGCTTGATATTCGTCTATATTTTACGCCTACATAACTGTAAATTTTAGAATATAAGTTGCTACTTTTTCCTACGCTTTGAACCGTGCGGCTTATAAAACGGTGCGGCTATTTTATGGATTTTTCTTCGCTAACAGCCTTAAAATGTGTGTTCAATAGTTTTCATTAAACACAGAGACACTAAAAATGTGTTGTATAGTTGGTTTTAATGCCTTAAAACGGAAGTAAAACGGTCCATAGCGTTTTTGCTCAAAAAGATTCTTCATTCATCACTCCAAGCAACGTTTGTAAGTTTTACAATATCATACTTACCAAACTTACTAAATTTCTTTTTCCAAAATTGAGTAGGCGTGGCTTATATAGTCTTGAAAATATGGTACTTTGAAGAAGTGCTGTATTTTTTTGTCAAAAGAAAATGTGTGCACTTTTACCAAACCTTACCAGGGCTGGGCGATAAAACGATATCGTAATGGACAAGTAATCAATATCAACAAAAATGTGCTCAAAAGAAATGTTCGATATACCGTATATATAAGCCGCACCAGTATATCAACAGCACCCGCAAAATTTTAGAATACATTTTTTTTTTCATATACTGCATTAACCGCAACGAACTATAACTATATCTTTAGTCATCTTTCGTTAGCTGAATAAAATGTTCTTTATCAGCATTTTTCATACTTTTACTTTGTAAACACTGAGTTTGAACAGTTTCTTCAAATGAACGGTATTGGTATCGGTAACCATTGAAAAATCCATAGATTAGCTGCACCTTTGTATAAGCCGCAAGGTTCAAAGCGTGGGGGAAAAAGTGGTGTTACTGTTGAGTACCGGTCTCGATTCCAAAGTACGGGGAATTGGTACCGTATCGGTTCAAATGAACAGTATTGGTATCGGTACCTATTGAAAAATCCATAGATTAGCCGCACCTTTGTATAAGCCGCAGGGTTCAAAGCTTGGGGGAAAAAGTAGCGGTACTGTTGAGTACCGGTCTCGATTCCAAGGTACAGAGGAATTGGTACCCTATCGGTTTAAATGAACGGTATTGGTATCGGAACCTAGTGAACAATCCATAGATTAGCCGCACCTTTGTATAAGCCGCAGGGTTCAAAGCTTGGGAAAAAAGTAGCGGTACTGTTGAGTACCGGTCTCGATTCCAAGGTACGGGGAATTGGTACCGTATCGGTTCAAATGAACGGTATTGGTATCGGTACCTAGTGAACAATCCATAGATTAGCCGCACCTTTGTATAAGCCGCAGGGTTCAAAGTTGGGGGAAAAAAAGTAGCGGTACTGTTGAGTACCGGTCTCGATTCCAATTGGTACCGTATCGGTTCAAATGAACGGTATTGGTATCGGTACCTAGTGAACAATCCAAAGATTAGCCTCACCTTTGTATAAGCCGCAGGGTTCAAAGTTTGGGGAAAAAAGTAGCGGTACTGTTGAATACCGGTCTCGATTCCAAGGTACAGAGGAATTGGTACCGTATCGGTTCAAATTAACGGTATTGGTATCGGTACCTAGTGAACAATCCATAGATTTGCCTCACCTTTGTATAAGCCGCAGTGTTCAAAGCTTTGGGGAAAAAAAGTAGCGGTACTGTTGAGTACCGGTCTCGATTCCAATTGGTACTGTATCGGTTCAAATGAACGGTATTGGTATCGGTACCTAGTGAACAATCCATAGATTAGCCGCACCTTTGTATAAGCCGCAGGGTTCAAAGCTTTGGGGGGAAAAGTAGCGGTACTGTTGAGTACCGGTCTCGATTCCAAGGTACAGAGGAATTGGTACCGTATAGGTTCAAATGAACGGTA
>NC_084550.2:23995000-24010000 GCF_033978685.3 Nerophis lumbriciformis
ACAAATAAAATATATTATTATTTTTATATATTTAAATAGAATTCAGGTATTTATTAATCAAAACTTTTGGCCTTTTTATCTAAATGGGCCCCATTATGAAAAAACTACTTTTTCTTCTTCTTTTTTTTTACCTATTGGTACCTGCTGTTCTGTATTTGGGATCTGCATAAGTTCCGAAAATTTGAAATCAAACATGGAGGCATTGTAAAAAATATTTCCAAAACTATCTTGCCTTCCTTCATACTTTCGGGTAAACGAGACGTTGGGAATGTGCACCGTTGGTGACCTTTTTCCTGGTTGCGTCGTCAAGCGGATTACATCCATATATGGTAGAAATTTACCCAAAATGCTTTGCCATTGTAGTCAATAAGACCCCTTTTCTCTCTCCTCTCGTCGTGGGGCAGACTGGCTCGTACTCTCACATGCATCCTCCGCCGTTGCCACTTCTAATACAAAGTAGCGTCTAGTTAGAACTTATATCTGTCAGATTTGCTATGGAAGCGCTAAAAAAACGACAACGACGACGAATAAAAGGGCGCGTATGCTACATTTTGAGCAAAGAACCACCATTACGTGTTATGTAGACCACAAGGAAGTGTTTTAAATGTAGAGAAAAAAAATCGTAAAATGACCACTTTAATTTGAAATGCTACTTAACTGTTTAGCATTCTACTGTGCATAGGATTGGTATTAGCGTGTTTTATTTGATACAAACACAAACAGCCTTCACATCCTTTTTGTTTTTCTGCACGCAGCCCTCGGTGGAAAATGTTTTGACAACCCCCGTCTTAAGCAATAAAGCCGACGTCATCCGTGACGTTGGTACGTCCTTCATAATAAGTCTAAAACAGATGGCTGGCACTGCTTGCAGTACAACAGTTGTGCAACTTTGTTCACAACAATCTCAGTTAAAAGGCAACTTCAGAGGTTGTTTTGGTATGTGAATTTGAAGAAAACTTTTATTTAGAACTGGTAAAATAATGGCATGATAACGTAGAAATAAAGACAACTTCGGATTGTTTTCCTTTGACCGTAATAATAATAATAAAAATAGATTTTATTTGTAAAAAAACACCTTACATTGAGTAAACAACCTCAAAGTGCTACAGTGTATTAAATAAATAAATAAAATAAAATAAAAAGAGCTAAAACTAGTATGCATATATCTAAAAAAAAAGAGAGGCTTTTTTAAAAATAAGGGTTTTGAAGCCTTTTTTAAAAGCATCCACAGTCTGTGGTGCCCTCAGGTGGTCAGGGAGAGCGTCCCATTGATTGAAACTTTTATTAGTAGATTGCACAGTTCAGTACATATTCCGTACAATTGACCACTAAATGGTAACGCCCGGATAAGTTTTTCAACTTGTTTAAGTCAATGCCTCCGTGTTTGATTTCAAATTTTCGGGACTTATGCAGATCCCAAATACAGAACAGCATGTACCAATAGGTAAAAAAAAAAAGAAGAAAAAAAAGTAGTTTTTTCATAATGGGGCCCATTTAAATAAAAAGACCAAAAGTTTTGATTAATAAATACCTGAATTCTATTTAAATATATAATAATAATAATATATTTTATTTGTAGAAAGCACTTTACATTGAGTAAACAACCTCAAAGTGCTACAATGTATAAAAAAATAAATAAAGATAATAAAAAACAAAAAACAAAAACTAGAACAGCCAAATAGCTAAAACTAGTATGCATATATCTAAAAAAAAAAAAAGGCTTTTTTAAAAAAAAAAAGAAGGGTTTTAAAGCCTTTTTTTTAAAAAGTTAGTGAAAATGTACAAATCAATCGATGTCCTTTATTTAACCAGGTAAAAACTCATTGAGATTAAAATCTCTTTTACAAGAGTGACCTGGCCAAAGTTACATAAATACAGGCCAGTCTAGTACCCGCACTCTTTTACTACGAAGCCACGCTGTTGTAACACGTGGCTTGGCATCGTTTTGCTGAAATAAGCAGGGGCGTCCATGATAACGTTGCATATGTTGCTCCAAATCCTGCATGTACCTTTCAGCATTAATGGTACCTTCACAGATGTGTAAGTTAGCCATGCCTTGGGCACTAACACACCCCCATACCATCACACATGCTGGCTTTTCAACTTTGCGCCTATAACAATTCGGATGGTTCTTTTCCTCTTTGGTCCGGAGGACACGACGTACACAGTTTCCAAAAACAATTTTGAAATTTCCACTTTGCATCAGTCCATCGTAGATGAGCTCGGGTCCAGTGAAGCCGGCGGCGTTTCTGGGTGTTGTTGATAAAAGGCTGTGGCTTTGCATAGTAGAGTTTTAAATTGCAGTTAAAGATGTAGCGACCAACTGTAGTTACTGACAGTGGTTTTCTGAAGTGTTCCTGAACCCATGTGGTGATGTCCTTTACACACTGATGTCGTTTTTTCATGCAGTACCGCCTGAGGGATCAAAAGTTTCAATGTTGGTTTTCAGCCTTGCTGCTTACGTGCAGTGATTTCTCCAGATCCTCTCAACCTTTTGATGATATTACAGACCGTAGATGGTGAAATCCCTAAATTCCTTGCAAATAGCTGGTTGAGAAATGTTGTTCTTTAAACAATTTGCTCACACGTTTGTTGACAAAGTGGTGACCCTCGCCCCGACCTGGTTTGCGAATGACTGAGCTTTTCATGAAAGCTGCTTTTATACCCAATCATGGCACCCACCTGTTCACCTGTGGTATATTATATATATATATGTATATATATATATATATACATACAAACCCCGTTTCCATATGAGTTGGGAAATTGTGTTAGATGTAAATATGAATGGAATACAATGATTTGCAAATCCTTTTCAACCCATATTCAGTTGAATATGCTACAAAGACAACATATTTGATGTTCAAACTGATAAACATTTTTTTTTTTGCAAATAATCATTAACTTTACAATTTGATGCCAACAACACGTGACAAAGAAGTTGGGAAAGGTGGCAATAAATACTGATAAAGTTGAGGAATGCTCATCAAACACTTATTTGGAACATCCCACAGGTGAGCAGGCTAATTGGGAACAGGTGGGTGCCATGATTGGGTATAAAAGTAGATTCCATGAAATGCTCAGTCATTCACAAACAAGGATGGGGCGAGGGTCACCACTTTGTCAACAAATGCCTGAGCAAATTGTTGAACAGTTTAAGAAAAACCTTTCTCAACCAGCTATTGCAAGGAATTTAGGGATTTCACCATCTATGGTCCGTAATATCATCAAAGGGTTCAGAGAATCTGGAGAAATCACTGCACGTAAGCAGCTAAGCCCGTGACCTTCGATCCCTCAGGCTGTACTGCATCAACAAGCGACATCAGTGTGTAAAGGATATCACCACATGGGCTCAGGAACACTTCAGAAAACCACTGTCAGTAACTACAGTTGGTCGCTACATCTGTAAGTGCAAGTTAAAACTCTCCTATGCAAGGCGAAAACCGTTTATCAACAACACCCAGAAACGCCGTCGGCTTCGCTGGGCCTGAGCTCATCTAAGATGGACTGATACAAAGTGGAAAAGTGTTCTGTGGTCTGACGAGTCCACATTTCAAATAGTTTTTGGAAACTGTGGACGTCGTGTCCTGCGGACCAATGAGGAAAAGAACCATCCGGATTGTTCTAAGTGCAAAGTGTAAAAGCCAGCATGTGGGATGGTATGGGGGTGTATTAGTGCCCAAGACATGGGTAACTTACACATCTGTGAAGGTGCCATTAATGCTGAAAGGTACATACAGGTTTTGGAGCAACATATGTTGCCATCAAAGCAACGTGACCATGGACGCCCCTGCTTATTTTAGCAAGACAATGCCAAGCCACGTGTTACATCAACGGGGCTTCATAGTAAAAGAGTGCGGGTACTAGACTGGCCTGCCTGTAGTACAGACCTGTCTCCCATTCAACTGAATATGGGTTGAAAAGGATTTGCAAATCATTGTATTCCGTTTATATTTACATCTAACACAATTTCCCAACTCATATGGAAACGGGGTTTGTATATAATTTGGACACACTTTCTCATTTCATTGTGTTTTCTTTATTTTCATGACTATTTACATTGTAGATTGTCACTTAAGGCCTCAAAACTATGACACCTGTGAAGTGAAAACCATCCCAGGTGACTACCTCTTGCAGCTCATGGAGAGAATGCCAAGAGTGTGCAGAGCAGTTATCAGAGCAAAAGGTGGCTATTTTGAAGAAACTAGAATATAAAACATGTTTTCAGTTATTTCACCTTTTTTTTTGTTAAGTACATAACTCCACATGTGACAATCTACAATGTAAATAGTCATGAAAGTAAAGATTGAATGAGGAAAAGGTGTGTCCAAACTTTTTGGCCTGTACTGTACATACAGTATACACAAACACATGTGGTCTTGGTGGGAGACACAGTTTGTGTTTTTGCACTAACAAAGCCGGGAATAAGTGGAATAAAGACAGGAAGGAAGGCCGTATAGTTTTTTTTTTTCTGGTCGACACACCCTAGTCATAAACGGTGGGTGGTCCGAGGGCAGCGTCCCTAAAGAATGATTGAAGTTTTCACAGGAAATGAGATCATATTTGGTTGAATTGAAGGATGAAAGTTCCCTAACGTCCAACCTCAAACGTGGGAATACCCAGAATGCATCTGGACGCCTCCCCTCGCTGTTGGCTGGGACCAAATGGAACAAGTGACTGTCCTCACGTATACTACATCCTCTTTTGGCCGTGTTAGTCACCAGGTCGTGGACATGGGTGGTTGTAACGAGTAACTGAGTGGTATATTTGCGGTGGAAACGTGCAATAAAGCAGCCGAGTGTCACCTGGGGATATTTCCCAGCGCCGTAATTCTCCGCAAAATGGTCAATCTCCTGTGGAAATAGCAGTCGCTCAAGCCTATTGTGTGTGTAAAAATAGCCTCCTTTGGAAGTGAATACCACTTTTTTTTTCTTTTTTTTTCCCAAGTCACCTGCTGTGAGAACGTGGCGAGGGTTGAAGTTTTAAAACAAGTACCCTTTTGAGTCTTTTGAGTGAGCTGGAGGGGGGGAGAAACAACCGTTTCCTTATACAGTAGTAACGCTGAGGTTGCAATTTCTTCATATTTGGAGTTATTTCCCCCCGTTGGAAATAATAAACATGGTATTAGTCAGAATTTTCAGGTCACATTTGAACACTCTTAAGAGTGATTTATTTATTGTACTTAAAAAGGGGAACTGCACTTTTTTTGGGGGGGGGGGGGGGGGGGTTTCTTATCGTGCACAATCCTTATGAGAGACCATATGTTTGTGCTTTTTTAACATACAAGAATCAGCTCATTCTAGGTACCTAATGGGTAGCAGTCATTTCTACATCTAAATCACTTTCAAAATGTATTCATAAACCGTCAACAATACTTCAATTATGTTCCGTAACTTGTAATAACCAAGCTGTAGCCACATTGTTGTTGTAACAGCAAACACTCTTTTTCAAAAACCAATACAACATATATTTTGTGACCATTGTAGGTCCCGGGGACCCAAAAGGGTCTCAGTCATTAAATTGTTAAAAATAAGTAATATTTATTTTTACTTTTCACACTTGTATATACTCAGATTTATCTGTTGCCATTAAGTATTTTTTTAAATTGTGTTTTTATTTCTCATTTTTAAAACTAATGCATAATATATTTTGTGACCATTAAAGGTCCCGAGGACCCAAAATGGTCTCAGTCATTAAAGTGTTAAAAATAAGTCATATTTATTTATTTTTACTTTTCACACTTAAATATCTTCAGATTTATCTGTTGCAATTAAGTATTTTAAAAATGTATTATTTGTCATTTTCAAAACCAATACAACATATATTTTGGGACCATTAAAGGTCGTGGGGTCCCAAAAAGGTCTCAGTCATTAAAGTGTTAAAAAAAAGTCCTATTTATTTTTACTTTTCACATTTAAATATCTTCAGATTTATCTGTTGCCATTGAGTATTTATTTTTATTTCTTATTTCTCATTTTTAAAACCAATATATATTTTGTGACTATTAAAGGTCCCGGGGACCCAAAAGGGTCTCAGTCATTAAAGTGTTAAAAATAAGTCATAATGATCTATTTTCACTTTTCACACTTAAATATTTTCAGATTTATCTGTTGCCATTAAGTATTTTTTTAAATTTATTATTTCTCATTTTCAAAACCAATACAACATATATTTTGTGACCATTAAAGGTCCTGGGGACCCAAAAGGGTCTCAGTCATTAAAGTGTTAAAAATAAGTCACATTTATTTATTTTTACTTTTGACACTTAAATATTTTCAGATTTATCTGTTGCCATTAAGTATTTTTTAAATTGATTATTTCTCATTTTCAAAAACCAATACAACATATATTTTGTGACCATTAAAGGTCCCGGGTACCCAAAAGGGTCTCAGTCGTTAATGTGTTAAAAATAAGTTATATTTATTTATTTTTACTTATCACACTTAAATATCTTCAGATGTATCTATTGCCATCAAGTAGTTTTTAAATATTATATTCTTCATTTTCAAAACCAATACAACATAATTTGTGACCATTAAAGGTCCCGGGGACCCAAAAGGGTCTCAGTCGTTAAAGTGTTAAAAATAAGTCATATTTATTTATTTTCACTCTTAAATATCTTCAGATTTATCTGTTGCCATTAAGTATTTTTTTTTTAAATTATTTCTCATTTTCAAAACCAATACAACATATATTTTGTGACCATTAAAGGTCCCGGGGACCCAAAAGGGTCTCAGTCGTTAAAGTCTTAAAAATAAGTCATATTTATTCAATTTTACTTTCACACTTAAATATCTTCAGATTTATCTGTTGCCGTTAAGTAGTATTTTTATTTATTATTTCTAATTTTCAAAACCAATACAACATATATTTTGTGACCATTAAAGGTCCCGGAAGAGTTAAAAATAAGTAATATTTATTTTTACTTTTCACACTTAAATATCTTCAGACTTATCTGTTGCCATTAAGTATTTTTATTTATTATTTCTCATTTTTAAAACCAATAAAACATATATTTTGTGACCATTAAAGGTCCCGGGGACCCAAAAGGGTCTCAGTCATTAAAGTATTAAAAATAAGTCTTATTTATTTTTACTTTTCTCACTTAAGTATCTTCAGATTTATCTGTTGCCATTAAGTATTCTTTTATTTATTATTTCTAATTTTCAAAACCAATACAACATATATTTTGTGACCATTATAAGGTCCCGGAAGTAATAAAAATAAGTAATATTTATTTTTACTTTAAACACTTAAATATCTTCAGATTTATCTGTTGCCATTAAGTATTATTTTTATTTACTATTTCTCATTTTCAAAACCAATACAACAGTGTGTATATTGTACATATTACATATTGTTACGAAGGTGTCTGTTACTACAAGTATATATATATATATATATATATATATATATATATATATATATATATATATATATATATATATACTTGCAGTATGCATATTGTACATATTACATATGGTTATGAAGGTGTCTGTTACTACATTATATATATACTTGCAGTGTGTATATTGTACATATTACATATTGTTATGAAGGTGTCTGTTACTACATTATATATATACTTGCAGTGTGTACATTGTACATATTACATATTGTAATGAAGGTGTCTGTTACTACATTATATATATACTTGCAGTGTGTATATTGTACATATTACATATTGTTATGAAGGTGTCTGTTACTACATTATATATATATTCTTGCACTGTGTATATTGTACATATTACATATTGTTATGAAGGTGTCTGTTACTACATTATATATATACTTGCAGTGTGTATATTGTACATATTACATATTGTTATGAAGGTGTCTGTTACTACATTATATATATATACTTGCAGTGTGTATATTGTACATATTACATATGGTTATGAAGGTGTCTGTTACTACATTATATATATACTTGCAGTGTGTATATTGTACATATTACATATGGTTATGAAGGTGTCTGTTACTACATTATATATATACTTGCAGTGTGTACATTGTACATATTACATATTGTTATGAAGGTGTCTGTTACTACATTATATATATATATATACTTGCAGTGTGTACATTGTACATATTACATATTGTTATGAAGGTGTCTGTTACTACATTATATATATAATTGCAGTGTGTATATTGTACATATTCCATATTGTTATGAAGGTGTCTGTTACTACATTATATATATACTTGCAGTGTGTATATTGTACATATTACATATTGTTATGAAGGTGTCTGTTACTACATTATATATATACTTGCAGTGTGTATATTGTACATATTACATATTGTTATGAAGGTGTCTGTTACTACATTATATATATACTTGCAGTGTGTATATTGTACATATTACATATTGTTATGAAGGTGTCTGTTACTACATTATATATATACTTGCAGTGTGTAAATTGTACATATTACATATTGTTATGAAGGTGTCTGTTACTGGCCACTGTGTAGTGGACAAGGTTGAGAACCGCTGATGTAGACCACAGGGAAAAGTTTTAAAAGGGGATTTTTTTATTTTTTATTTTTCAAAACAAGCTTGCAAGATTTACTGACGTCTCGGATGATGTCATGCGTGGACGGAGTTTTGCTTGACAAATTGTTTTCCCGCCAAATTGTGGTTGAATTCAGAATTCTTCAGCCGAAGTCTGCAACAACAGGTTACTGTTTTTAAAAAAAATGTTTAGATGTTTTTAACTACTTTTGCATCCTTTTAAACTCTGTAGCACTTTGAGATTGTCTAATGTAAAGTGCTTTATAAATGAAATGTATTATTATTATTATTATTACTACCAAGTTCAGGACTGTTATAGGCACTGACTCGGGGTGCAACAGTAAACGGTATTATCGATAACCACGGTAAAACTTCTGTCGGTTAGTATGACCATTTTTGAAATCAAAATGATCGAAAAACCGTGATTGATAGCCACACCTGGAAAAAGCTTTCAAGTCTCAACCTCCATGACACAGAACCAAGACTGAAATTAGTCCAGGGGTCGGCAACCCAAAATGTTCAAAGAGCCATATTGGACCAAAAATACCCCCCAAAAAATCTGTCTGGAGCCGCAAAAAATTAAGTCTTATATAAGTGTTATAATAAAGGCAACACATGATATGGGGACGGCGTGGCGCAGTGGAAGAGTGGCCGTGCGCGACCCGAGGGTCCCTGGTTCAATCCCCACCTAGTACCAAACTCGTCATGTCCCTTGTGTCCTGAGCAAGACACTTCACCCTTGCTCCTGATGGGTGCTGGTTAGCGCCTTGCATGGCAGCTCCCTCCATCAGTGTGTGAATGTGTGTGTGAATGGGTAAATGTGGAAGTAGTGTCAAAGCGCTTTGAGTACCTTGAAGGTAGAAAAGCGCTATACAAGTACAACCCATTTATTTATCATTTATATAAGTGTCTATATTAGATACAATAGCCTACTATCAAAATGACTTTAAAAGTCTTATATAAGTGTTATAATAAAGACACCACATGATGTAAGTGTCTATATTAGATATAATAGCCTACTATCAAAATTACTTTAAAAGTCTTATATAAGTGTTATAATGAAGGCAACGCATGATGTAAGTGTCCATATTAGCTATATTAGCCGACTATCAAAATTACTTTAAAAGTCTTACATAAGTGTTATAATGAAGACAACACATGATATAAGTGGCTATATTAGCCTACTATCAAAATGACTTTAAAGTCTTATATAAGTGTTATAATGAAGGCAACACATGATGTAAGTGTCTATATTAGCTATATTAGCCTACTATCAAAATGACTTTAAAAGCCTTATATAAGTGTTATAATAAAGACACCACATGATGTAAGTGTCTATATTAGATATAATAGCCTACTATCAAAATTACTTTAAAAGTCTTATATAAGTGTTATAATGAAGGCAACGCATGATGTAAGTGTCCATATTAGCTATATTAGCCGACTATCAAAATTACTTTAAAAGTCTTACATAAGTGTTATAATGAAGACAACACATGATATAAGTGGCTATATTAGCCTACTATCAAAATGACTTTAAAAGTCTTATATAAGTGTTATAATGAAGGCAACACATGATGTAAGTGTCTATATTAGCCTACTATCAAAATGACTTTAAAAGTCTTATATAAGTGTTATAATGAAGGCAACACATGATGTAAGTGTCTATATTAGCCTACTATCAAAATGACTTTAAAAGTCTTATATAAGTGTCATAATGAAGGCAACACATGATGTAAGTGTCTATATTAGCTATATTGGCCTACTATAAAAATGACTTTAAAAGTCTTATATAAGTGTTATAATGAAGACAACACATGATGTAAGTGTCTATATTAGCTATATTGGCCTACTATCAAAATTACATTAAAAGTCTTATATAAGTGTTATAATGAAGGCAACACATGCTGTAAGTGTTAATATTAGCCTACTATCAAAATGACTTTAAAGTCTTATATAAGTGTTATAATGAAGGCAACACATGATGTAAGTGTCTATATTAGCTATATTAGCCTACTATCAAAATGACTTTAAAAGCCTTATATAAGTGTTATAATGAAGGCAACACATGATGTAAGTGTCTATATTAGCCTACTATCAAAATGACTTTAGAAGTCTTATATAAGTGTTATAATGAAGGCAACACATGATGTAAGTGTCTATGTTAGCTATAATAAATAGCCTACTATCAAAATAACTTTAAAAGTCTTATATAAGTGTTATAATGAAGGCAACACATGATGTAAGTGTCTATATTAGCCTACTATCAAAATAACTTTAAAAGTCTTGTATAAGTGTTATAATGAAGGCAACACATGATTTGTCTATATTAGTTATATTAGCCTACTATCAAAATTACTTTAAAAGTCTTACATAAGTGTTATAATGAAGACAACACATGATATAAGTGGCTATATTAGCCTACTATCAAAATGACTTTAAAAGTCTTATATAAGTGTTATAATGAAGGCAACACATGCTGTAAGTGTTTATATTAGCCTACTATCAAAATGACTTTAAAGTCTTATATAAGTGTTATAATGAAGGCAACACATGATGTAAGTGTCCATATTAGCTATATTAGCCTACTATCAAAATGACTTTAAAAGCCTTATATAAGTGTTATAATGAAGGCAACACATGATGTAAGTGTCTATATTAGCCTACTATCAAAATGACTTTAAAAGTCTTATATAAGTGTTATAATGAAGGCAACACATGATGTAAGTGTCTATGTTAGCTATAATAAATAGCCTACTATCAAAATAACTTTAAAAGTCTTATATAAGTGTTATAATGAAGGCAACACATGATTTGTCTGTATTAGTTATATTAGCCTACTATCAAAATTACATTAAAAGTCTTATATAAGTGTTATAATGAAGGCAACACATGATGCAAGTGTCTATATTAGCTATATTAGCCTACTATCAAAATTACTTTAAAAGTCTTGTATAAGTGTTATAATGAAGGCAACACATGATGTAAGTGTCTATATTAGCTATATTGGCCTACTATCAAAATGACTTTAAAAGTCTTATATAAGTGTTATAATGAAGACAACACATGATGTAAGTGTCTATATTAGCTATATTAGCCTACTATCAATGTGATAAAATGTGGTTCAAAGGAAACTGGATTTTAGTTAAAGTAACTATGTAAAAAACAGGGGGATTCAAAACGTGTATACTTCTTCCCATTACCCTTTTGAGATATGTTTAATTTAATTACATTTAATTTTATTTTATTAATTAAAGTGTCCGCCCTGAGATCGGTAGGTTGTGAGTTCAAATCCCGGTTGAGTCATACCAAAGACTATAAAAATGGGACCCATTACCTCCCTGCTTGGCACTCAGCATCAAGGGTTGGAATTGGGGGTTGAATCACCAAAAATGATTCCCGGGCGCTGCCACCGCTGCTGCTCACTGCTCCCCTCACCTCCCAGGGGGTGAACAAGGGGATGGGGTCAAATGCAGAGGACAAATTCCACCACACCTAGTGTGTGTGTGACAATCATTGGTACTTTTTAACTTATGTGACTGGGAAGACAACAGATGTATATCATAACTTGTAGGTTGACGTTTAAGATAAACATGGAGTCTCTCCTCCAGGATAGAGCTATCACTTTTGCATTACGAAGTCTTCTCGTACAAGTGCTTGATTTTGTACACTTTGCGGCCGGGCCAAGTGATTAGGACACCTGATTTTCATCATTTGGATGGGTGGCCAAATACTTTTGGCCATGCAGATAATATTAAAACAAAAAATATGTTTTTTTCTTCATCTTTTTCCATTTTCACACATCTCTTAAAGAGGTCCATGGAGCCACTAGGGCGGTACTAAAGAGCCGCATGCGGCCCGAGAGCCGTGGGTTGCTGACCCCCAGATTAGACCTTTCGATCCCCGCCCAGATGCTACACCTTCAGGACATTTGCTGACTAAAACCTCCACACCGCATAGCGAGCCGTGGTCGTCAGCACGCCCACGGGGCGCCAAGCGTATGTTTTCAGAGGAGAGACACTCCAGTAAGCGTGTCCCTCCATCATGCAACAGATGGCCCCTGACAGGCTCTGGGTGTGGTCCTCAGTCCCTGGGATTTCCACGCTGGAAGGCAAAGAGGGGCCAAGGGGGGGGTGGAGTGATGAGACGGAGACTTTGAGGTTTTGGAGGCGACGGGGAAGAATTCCCTTCTAGATTACTGACTGACTGACAGTGGAGCATCTGCTGAGGTTTGTGCCGCCTCACCCTGGACACTCCCTTTTTGTGCCGCCTCACCCTGGGACACTCCCTTTCGGGCTCGCCTTTCCATAAACTTGGTCATCTGAGGCTGAAGATAAATATGACCTTGGTGGAGCGTCATTCGTTTGGTTTGTCTGATGTGAAATAGGCATGAAAAATGTCATATTTTCATATGGTTTCACTTGTCTTAGTTTGTTATACTAATATGTGTAAACATAACGTCATTTCTCGTGTTTAGATGACATAATACCTTATTTTCCGGACTATAGAGCGCTATGTTTATAAACCGCACCCGCAAAATTTTAGATGAAAATTGTTTTTCCATATATTAGCCACATCAGACAATAAGCTGCATGTATATAATAAAATATAAAAAAGTTATTTAAACAGATTTTGTAAGTCATCTATATTTATTTTCACTATAAGTATTTTTATTTATTTATTATTTTCAAAACCAATAAAACATATTTTGTGACCATTAAAGGTCCCGGGGACCCCAAAGGGTCTCAGTCATTAAAGTGTTAAAAATGTTGTGTTTTTTGTACAAGCCACTACACACTTTTTCCACTTTTTTTTAATATTACAGCTTCATTCCAAAACCGAATACATTAATTTTTTCTCCTCAAAATTCTACACACAATACCCCATAATGACAACGTGAATTTATTTTAATTTTTTTAATTTAGCAAATTTATAATTTATGATTTATAATATATATATATAATTTTTTTTTAATGAATTTTTTTTATGTATTTTTTTTTTCCCAAACATTTTATTAAAAAAAAAATATATATTTTTTTTTTGGGGGGGGGGGGGGGGGGGGGGGGGGGGACCAAAAAAACCAACATGTTTTACAGTAAAAGTCCGGCAACTAAGCTGCCAGTTTTTTCCCCCGTAAAAAACAGTGGTAAAACATTTTTTATTGTAATGGATGTATTTTTTAGTAATTTTAGTAATTTTTTTTTCTTCGATTTTTTTAATAAATTTATAAATTTATAAATTTTTTATATTATAGCTTCATTCCAAAACCGAATACATTCATTTTTTCTCCTCAAAATTCTACACACAATACCCCATAATGGCATTGTGAATTTATTTTTATTTTTTTAATTTAGCAAATTTATAATTTATAATTTATAATGTATATATACATAATTTGTATTTTTAATGTATTTTTATAATGTTTTTTTTTTTTTTTTTCCAAAAAAAACAACATATGTTTTACAGTAAAAGTCCGGCAACTAAGCTGCCAGTTTTTTTTCCGTAAAAAACAGTGGTAAAACATTTTTTATTGTAATGGATGTAATTTTTTGTAATTTTAGTTGTTTTTTTTCTTCGATTTTTAAATTTTTTATTTTTTTAAAAATATATATATTTTTTTGGGTGGGGGACAAAAAAACCCACCATATATTTAACAGTAAAAGTCTGGCAACTAAGCTGCCATTTTTCTCCGTAAAAAACAATGGTAAACTAATTTTTGGGGATGTTTTTTAAAATGTATTTATTTATTTATTTTTTGGGGAATTTTTATTTTTTTATTTTTTTTGGTGGGGTGAGGACAAAAAAAACCCCTACCATATATTTTACAGTAAAAGTATGGCAACTAAGCTGCCAGTTTTTTTCCGTCAAAAACAGTTGAAAAATTATATTTTTGTAATGTTTTTCTTTTGTCATTTTTTAATGTAATTTCTTTTATTTGAATTTTTTTTTGGAGGGGGCGGGTGGAGGACAAAAAAAAAAGTGTTTTCTCAGTGCCTTTATTATGATTTCCCTATCAAATGAATAAACAAATATTATATTAAAAAAATCCACAGATTTTTTTTACACTGTATGTTTAAAAAAAGCGTAAAATAATCAAATTCATAGGCAAATTCATTAATTATTTAATGTTAGAAACAGCCCTCTAATGGCAGCCATGACTGCGATGTGGCCCTCAATGAAAACAGGTTTGACACCCTTGTTTTATTGTGTATTACTTTGTTGGAGTGATAAAAAATATTCTGGTTTTCATCCAGGATCTGTACGTAAGCGACAAAATCCTGAAGAGACTGATCATCCTCACGTATTCTATGAGGTCATGCCATGTGACTTATAAACCGCGCAGGATATCAAAGCGACTTTGCCTTTTTACTGCGCCCACAATGCCTCGCTGTTATTTTTCCCTCTTTTTTGTCTGCTGTCAGTTTTGTTTTTTACCGTAAAATCCAAGTTTGTTTTTTTTACGGTGCATTAATGGAACATTT
>NC_084550.2:24017500-24022500 GCF_033978685.3 Nerophis lumbriciformis
ATAATAATCGTATTGTGCACGGAGCGGACCCAACAAGGCTACCCAGTTAGCTGACTCGGCCTTAGGCCGCCCACGAAAGGGACAAGCGGTAGAAAATGGATGGATGGATGTAAGCAAATATTAACATTGCTGTATGTATACTTTTGACCAAGTCACATTGTCAGTAGAGCCATAATAAATTCATAAAAGAAGCAAACTTCATGAATGTTTTTTGTGACCAACAAGTATGTGCTCCAATCACTCTATCACAAAAAAATAAGAGTTGTAGAAATTATTGTAAACTCAAGACAGCCATGACATGATGTTCTTTACAAGTGTATGTCCACTTTTGACCGGGACTGTAAGTGCGTAGTGTGCGTATTGCGAGTGCCGGCATGTTCCTCCTCTTGTTGCTGCGAGGTCATTCCTGGTGTCGTGCGGTAGAAATGGGGAAGTACATAAATTCCCGAAACACATGACATGCAGACGTCTGCACGTCACTTTGATTTAGTCATGAAGTCGTGAGTCACGTCAAAATAGGTCACGCAAACACTTTTGGGAGTACGGTGGAACCTCCATTTACAAACTTAATTGGTTCTTGAACATGGCTGGAAAATCAAGTTCCCCATAAGAAACAATGTAAACATGAAGAATTTTTTTTTTTTTTTTTAAATGCTTTGAAGACACTAAGGTTGTAAGGTATATCGGTATTAGTATAGTACTGTGATACTAATGAATGATATTCGGTACTATACCGCCTCTGAAAAGTACCGGTCCGTAATAAGTAGTAAAGTAAACAAACAAAGACTCCTAATTAGTCTGCTGACATATGCAGTAACATATTGTGTCATTTATACACCTATTATTTTGTCAACATTATTAAGGACAAGTGGTATAAAATTAATTATTAATCTACTTGTTCATTTACTGTTAATATCTGCTTACTTTCTCTTTTAACATGTTCTATCTACACTTCTGTTAAAATGTAATCACTTATTCTTCTGTTGTTTGATACTCTTACATTAGTTTTGGATGATACCACAAATTTGGGTATCAATCCGATACCAAGTAGTTACAGGATCATACATTGGTTGGACCGGTACTTTCAGAGGTGGTATAGTACCGAATATGATTCATTAGTATCGTGGTACTAATACCGGTATACTGTACAACCCTACTAAGGACACATCGCATATACACACACACACACACACACATACACGCACATTAGAGATGCGCGGTTTGCGGGCACAACCGCGGAGTCCGCGGATTATCCGCGGATCGGGCGGATGAAATTAAAAAAAATTAGATTTTATCCGCGGGTCGGGTCGGATCGGGTCGGGCGATTGAAATAAAAAAAAATTAGATTTTAAATAGATTCAGGCGGGTGGCAGTTAAACCAATTCGGAAATATATATACATAGTTAAATGTTGTTACCCACATACGAAAAACGAGCAGGCACCTGCAGCATATGCCACAACAGAAGAAAAAAAAAGAAAAGAGATGGACACTTTTACGGAGCGGAGAAGGGACGCCTCGCCAGGGTCCGGGACCGAGGCCCCTTCCCCCGAGAGGGCCCCACCGGGAGCCGTAGCTGAGGCGATCCGCGAGAAGGGCCCGACGCACGTCCAGGGTCACTACCGCGCCCACCGCACCGACACCCCGCCTTGTCCGCCTTCGCCGCGGCCGGCGTCACGCGCAGCAGGTAAGCAGCTTACCTGCCCGCCACCCCCGTGGCCGGGGGCTCGTAACAGGGGTCACTCCGCGCGCTCCGCCCGCGCAGCTTACCTGCCCGCCACCCCTGTTGCCGGGGGCGCGTAACAGGGGTCACTCCGCGCGTAGTGCGCTCACGAAAGGGGTGGGGCTCACCCTGGTTGATATAGACAGCAGCTGGACGGTGGCCATGGAAGTCGAAACCCGCTAAGGAGTGTGTAACAACCCATCTGCCGAATCAACTAGCCCTGAAAATGGATGGCGCTGGAGCGTCGGGCCCATATACCCGGCCGTCGCCGGCAGCGAGACGCGCTTGGAGGTGCGCTCAGCGCGGCTCCCATATGATTGCGCACTGGTGTGCGTCTGGGTCGTGACAGCGTGGCACGCGAAAGTCTGTGCTGCATTGGATCAGTCTCCTTTCTTTAACAGGCAAAAGATTTATAACCTCAATACCTGCCAACTTTTGAAATCAGAAAAACCTAGTAGCCAGGGTCCAAGGGCCGCAGGCCCCGGTAGGTCCAGGACAAAGTCCTGGTGGAGGGTTCAGGGCTTCGCCCCCCGACGCAAAATGATTATTAGCATTAAGACAGGTTAAAATGTTGCTAAAACCATCACTTTTCTATCAGTCACAGTGACTTTTCAAAACAAAAATATTACAGCAAAAATCATATGGGTTGATTGGCATGTTTATTCTGTAAGCTAACTTCAATAGTTTTAAATTATTTTGACAGTCAATGCCAGTTATCCTGTCAACCTTTCACAAGACTTCAATTTGTTAATTGAAAGTATAAACAGTATAAACACTTTTTACAGTAAACAAATGGTAAAACAGTACTAAACAATTCCATAAAAAAAAAAATTGGTGTCATTATTAACTTTCTGTCCAAGCTTGTATAATCTACTGCCTTGTTCAATTGTAAAAAATATTCTGTGCCTAAAATTCACATTTCTATCACAATTATCATACTGTAAACATGGTAAGCTAACTTCATTAAAATTAATAGTCCTGTCAATAGCATGGAATTACAATTCAAATGTAGTTTTTTTGTAAGCCTTTCAAAAGAATTCAAAATATGAAAAATTAATGAAAATTAATTGAAGTCATCAGACACTTGAAAAGTGGCACATCACATCTCTAATGTAATCATTTTAACTTTTCAACAGAAATAGCACTGCAAAAATATTAAGGACATACTTCTGTATTTTGGTAGTTATGCTGTCAACATTTAACAAGATTTCTTCAACTTGGACTTGAAAGCATAAATAGTATAAACACTTTTAACAGTATGTCGTGCTGTGAAATACAGCCGACAGGATTGCGCACCAAACACGAAGCAAGGCCAAAGCGCATGGTGCAGGAGAACAAAGGACTTCTTTCATTTAAGGTTTGTGATAAACCATCAAACTCATTCGTTAAAAGGACTCTATAGTAATATAAAGCGAATTTTTCTGGACATTATCATGCAAGAAAAGTTTATTTTTGGGACCGTGATCACCGCGTAATGATTTTTAAAGGTTGCATTACAAACATTTAACTGTCCCATGTGATCAGCCAGTGCGATTGGAAATCCATGCTCAATTATTGCCTCCGTAAATAGATATAGATATATAACAACGGGCGGGTGCGGGCGGATGGCGGGCGGGTGCAGTTCTGATCAAACGTTACATCGGGTGGATGGCGGATGGTTGACGACTTTCTGACGCGGTTGCGGATGAAATAAATTGCCTATCCGCGCATCTCTAACGCACATATATATATACACACACACACACACACACACACATACATACATACATACACACTGAAAAAAATAACTCATAAGATTTACTTTAAAAAATTATTGTAAGTATTTGCACGCAAATGATTTAAGTAAAATTTAATGCTGCAATATCAAGTAACACTCACTTGCCAGTACCAAGTAAATTCTACTTACCATATAACATAACATTTGTGAAGATATTAAGTAACAGTTACTTAATTACATCCAAGTTTTAAGTTATATTTATTTAAACAAATTAAGTAAAGTCTACTTGTTTTTCATCAGCAGGAACATCATTTTACTCAAAATTTTAAGTAAATTTTATATATCTGTAGTATTTGCTGTTATGATGTAATTCAGTAGATTTTAATTATTTTCTTGTGCTTGACATTTTAATTTACTTGGTTGCATTACTTTACATTACTCACTAAAATTAGGTAATCATTGCCAGTTTTCTTTTGATAAATGTTACCAAATAAATGTAACCAATACTCTATGCATTTAATATATATGTATCACATATCACACAACTAAATTACAATGCAATTAAACAGTTTCTTTTTAGTTCAATCTTACAACCCTCTGAAACAGAGTTTCTACATTCATTGCAGAAATATAATACACAACAACTTCTGGGAGAGGGTCAGGACAGAAACCGCCTCTTAAACTTTGAGCAGTGGTGTATGGATTATGTATACCCCTATTTAAATGGGGGGAAAAACAGAATGTACTGTACAAGTACTGCGTTAATAGTAAAAGTGCATTATATTGTACTGCATTAGAATTTGTACTAACAGTAAATTAAAGATGTATCTCCAGCAAAAGGTATTCAAAGTAAATAGTAGTAATAGTATATTTTTTAAAGAAAATATCCAAAGGTTGGTATGACTGGTAAACAACAAATACACAGTATTACACATTATACACCAAATCCAACATAGATCTGGTAACATAGTCACTTCTCAAATATGCAATTAAAATCTTACAAACTACACTGAAAAAGTGCAATTTCAACATTTAAACCAGTCCTCTGACTAGTGCACTTTTAAGTATGCAATTAAAACATTAATGAAATAAAATCAACATAATCAACTAAAAATAAACAGCTTAAGGTGTCTAACCATTCTTGTTGAAGAATACAATCTTTACTGTCATTAACAGATACCTTACTTGACAAAAAATGAAAAACATTTATGACAGGCAACCCACTAGTACACCAAGATGAACTGGAACTCAGTGCTAATTCTTGGCATTTCTTCACAAGAGTCCATGCATGATGCTACGTCCTCAACAAGGGTCCATAAATTATGTCATTTTCCTCCTCTAGGATGACAAAGTCATGACATGCATTTAGGAAAGCAACTTCAACTTCAAGGTGTTTACTTTTGGGGACAGTTTCAATCCATCCAGCTCCAGCATGAGTTTTTGGAAGACTTCAAAAGTGTAGCGCAAAGTGGGAGGGTATGCCAAGTTCAGGGCATAAATCAGTCCCATGAGCAGTGAGCAAGCTTTCGCAGTACTGTTGCACCCTGGCAAAATCTCATGGC